>NC_044034.1:324177281-324490557 GCF_901765095.1 Microcaecilia unicolor | reverse complement strand
CCAAAACGACATTCGGTGCTTAATATCCGCAGAGTTCTTTTATCTATATCTCATTGTCAGGTCCACAACATACCGGCCATGCTGGTTAGTTTGGATGCTGCAAAGGTATTTGACCAGGTGAACTGGGATTACCTTTTTCAGATGTTGCGCTGGGTGGGACTCCCCGATTGGTATTTACTTGCGGTACAGGCCCTATACACTGTTCCACAGGCCCAATTCTTGGTAAATGATGGTAGATCTCTAGGGCTTGAGATACAATGAGGTGCTCATCAAGGATGCCCATGATTATTTGACCTTTCCCTGGAACCTTTGATATGAGCGCTGAATGACTCACAAGCTGTGGCGGGAGTTCAGACTCAAGGACAGTCAATTAAGGCATTGGCTTATGCAGATGACATTTTGGTAGTGCTCACCTCACCACAAACCTCACTGCCCCCTCTGCTTGTTATGCTTCAAACAATTCGGTGCCCTTTTGGGGTTGACACTTATAATAAATCTAAGGTACTGGCGCTAGACACAACAATAAGACAGGGCTGGCAGGGAGACTTTCCATTTACTTGGGAGAATACAGTGCTGTGGTATCTCGGGGTTCTTTTGCCTGCTGATCTTTCTACCTTGTACAGAATCAACATCACTCCATTGTTAGAAGAAACTAGACAAAAGTTTACTCTTTGGCAGGCCTATCCACTCTCCATGTGGGGTCAGATTTATTTGTTGAATATGATCCTTGCCCCTAAATGGCCTTACGTATTTCAGCAGTTACCCTTATATTTAAGGGTTAGGGAAGAATGAACATGAAATACAATTTTACAATGATACCTTTGCAAAGGTATGAAGCCTAGGTTGTCACTTGCATTGATATAAACCCCTAAAAGCCATGGTGGGATGGGTCTCTTGACCCTTAGATATTTGACAGTGACCTGTGGCATGCTTCATGTCAACAATTGGTTCAGAAGTACGGAGGAGTTTTCCAGTACCTCCATACAGACAGCGTTCATTCCCAGGGTATACTTTAGTCATATTTTACATACATCAAGTAAGTTACCATCTAATGTTTTTAAGAGTTACCCCATGCTCAAAACTTTAAGGGAGGTGTGGCGGTGGATATACAGGAGATGTCATTTTTCATCCAAAGTTACTCCATTCCTATCCCTTTGTAATAACCCAGCCTTCCCTCCAGGACAGGGCAAAAGTGTGTTTTGCCCAATGGGCTAAGAATAGTCTCAAATACTTTGCTCAAGCTGTGACTGAGGAGGGGAAGCTTCAATCATTTGAATCTCTCCAACTCACTTACTGGTTACCTCCAGGTCATTACTTTGCCTACTTACAACTTCGGCATTATGTATCTTCCCTACCCTGGACTGATCTAACTGAAGATGTGGTAGACAGTTGTCAGAGGCTTACATTTTGGGCTCAGAACAATCTGTGCCTCTAACCTACCACCATCAGTATTTGAAAGACACCACTTCCGATCTGGACTATCATCTTTTAGTGATCCGCTGGTCTCAGGATCTTCAGTGCATGGTAAGAGCAGATCATTGTCAACATTACATCCAGCAACTCCATACTCAATGACTGTCAATGCAACAGAGAGAAATGCTTTATAAATTCATGTTATGACTCCATTTTGTGTAAGGCAGCACTAGTACACAGTGCCAATTGTGTTAAATGTGGAGGCTCTTCAGCTACATTTGGCCATATATTCTAGTCTTGCCCTGTTATAAGCAATTTTTGGAAACAGGTTCTACAGGCAGTGGATTCCTACTGGAACTGTACAGTACTTATGACCCAATGCTTCATTTTATTTGTTATACTTGTACTGGTCCACTGCCTGTGTATTTTAAGAGATTCTTTCAGCAAGTTGTTCTTTTTGGAATCAAGGCAATTTTATTAACTTGGCTGGCGGTCTCTGGCCCAACAGTGTCACGCTGGAGATCGCTTCTACTGGTCCAAATGTGCTTAGATAGACAAGGGATTACGGTTTTAGATAGTGTGCCTGGCCACCTGTTGCGAGAGACTTGGGAACCTTTCTGGCTCACTCTGCCTTCTAAAGCCAGGAGCTATTTGCTAAATATCTACAATTAGACTTAATGCTAAAGGGGAGCTGGGATGGGGGGGGGGGGGGGGGGGGGAAGTTGGATAATAAGTTGTAATATTCAAAAGTGTGTTACTGCTTGCTCTTGTTCTGTTTTGGAATTTCAATAAAAAAGATTTAAACATAAGATTTTATAAACTGTCTTTCTGGTCAAAGTTGTTTACAGACACATTTTTTCTGGGACAACTAACTTCTATGGAATGCTTTATCTTTGCTCTTGCATTTAGAACAAGACCTGGTATTTTTTGTAAATGTCTTAAGAAGCATTTTTTTATTACTTTGTTAAATGCTGGTTTTAAAATATGTGTGTATGTTATAATTTTTAGATTGCTTGTTTTTGTAATATGTGATTATGTATTTATATTTGTGATCTGTTCAGAAGTGTAATGATGAATTGAATATTAGAGAAATAAATGAGATGAAAAGAGTGAAAACAATCAAATATAATCAAATTAAAAATATTACAAAAATCAAGAAATACAAACAAAGTGGTCTTTTAATAAGGTGCGTTTACGTTTTTAGCTCGCACTAAAAATCAGCTGGCGCCAAACGCTGAGATGCCCATAGGAATATAATGGGCATTGCAGCGTTTAGTGCCAGCTGATTTTTAGCATGCGCTAACAACACTAGTGCACCTCAGTAAAAGATCCCCAAAATGCAATACAAGTAGAAAATAAAATCAATATATAACAGAGAAAATATTGGCAGGTAAAAACCTGAAGGGTCCATCCAGTCTGCCCAACAAGTTGGACAGAGTTGTATCTGGCACTCTGTGTGGGTTATGTTTCTTCATGATTAAACACTGGCATAATCAACTACTGAGCTATCTATCACCTGATTGCCATTAAAGTTTCTGTCTCTAGAGATTATGGGCAAACAAATCCGCAGTCAAGCGGAGAACTTGAACGCCCCATGGGAGAACACAGGTATAGAAGAAAGTGGGATGTTTGACCATGGCAATACAAGACCTGGAGAGATGTATCTTAAAAATACTTGTTTATTGATGAAAAAAGACTCGACACAACCATTGTGTTTCAGCCGTTAGGCCTGCATCAGGAGTCTCGCTCGACGGTGTTCCTTATAGTGGGTCTCAGACGCCAGAAACCAGCCGATGCGTGCGTTGGGGGACACGTAACGTGTTGATCTGTGAAGTGGGTCTTTAAAAAGACCTTTTACGCAGGAACTTGCTCGTAGACACATGAAATGCTTTATGCAGACATTCCATTTGTCTACGAGCAAGTTCCTTTGTAAAAGGTCGAGCGAGACTCCTGATGCAGGCCTAACGGCCGAAACACAACGGTTGTGTCGAGTCTTTTTTCATCAATAAACAAGTATTTTTAAGATACATCTCTCCAGGTCTTGTATTGCCGTGGTCAAACATCCCACTTTCTTCTTTACCTACATTTCTAGAGATTATGGGAACATCATAAAGTTAGTTTTTTGCCTGGTAGCTAATAGAAAGCTATCATGTAATACTGGGGTGACCACAGAAAAAGACCTTCTTAACTGAAAGTACAGTTTTCAATACATAGCCAGAATGCAAGAACAAGGAGTTTAAATTAGGGCTGTACTGAATATTTGTATTTGATTTCATTCGACCTCGAATAGTGCCCCAAATACATTATTCTTATTCGGCTGAATAGTGATTTAAATTTGAATATGAATAATCCAGGGTTCTGTTGTTTCTTTTATTATTTGTTCTGTTATTATTTATTTGTTACATTTGTATCTCACATTTTCCCACCTATTTGCAGGCTCAATGTGGCTTACATTGTCCCGTAGAGGCGTTCGCCATCTCCGGTAATGAAACAAATACAAGGAGTTAATGTTAAAGCTCCATGCCCATTATTCTTATTCAGTATTCAGCCGAATAATATTTTTCATTATTTGTATTCAGCTGACTAGTAAAATATATTATTTGGTACAGCGCTAGACTTTAAACTTAGGCCCCTGTTTACAAAGCCGCGTTAATGGCTGGCTGTGCGGTACTGCCACTTTGAATGGGCTGTGTCTGCAATGCCGCACAGCAGCAGCCGCTAGTGTGACTTTGTAAACAGGGGGGTTCATTTGCTCAGTGATCAGAAGCCAGCGCAATTAACAAATAGTGGAGAAGCACTAGACTGTCTAGAACAGGGCGAGTCAAAACGGTTGCTGTTGCCCATCTGGAGCAGTGCGTATCGGTCATTGTCACTGAGATAAAGACCAACTGAAAACACCCTTCTGGAGGAGGTTGTAAGAGCACAAAGAGTAGCAAAATCAAGCACCCATGGGATAGACAAAGAGAGACTGTAATGACCTTGGTAGGGAGGGAGAAGAACACATAGATTACGCAGAATCTGTAGCAGTACCATAGATAGGCACAAATGATCAGATGGGGCTGAGTGGTCCTTATCTGCCAACATCTTCCATGTTAAAAAAAAAATATGATTTGTGGTCACTCATTAGTGAGCAAGTGTTAAAAATATGGAATGGAAAGGACTCAGAAAAAACATAATAGGGAATGTGATACTAAAAGGCATCTAATTCTGGGAAGAATCTCAGTCTCCTTGAGTGAGATCTTTTGTTGTGCACTGTCACACATGATTATAGACTACAGTACAAGCATTACAGGATTGACATGGTTCTGCTTGCATTATCAAATGACAGCAACCATGGTGAGAGCAGAGCACTGCTACCATTTCTGAAGTGAAGACTGAACCCAGTGGAGTGGTTCGTCTGTAGGACCGCATTTCAACAAGTGGCCCTACTGGATTCCAGATACATTTCTCTTCCATTTCTTAAGAGCTCCAGTTTCTAGTGAAGAAAAAAAATCTCTCTGGCACTG
Source organism: Microcaecilia unicolor (assembly GCF_901765095.1). Classification (NCBI taxonomy): domain Eukaryota; kingdom Metazoa; phylum Chordata; class Amphibia; order Gymnophiona; family Siphonopidae; genus Microcaecilia; species Microcaecilia unicolor. Next base: position 324,485,638 of record NC_044034.1, on the reverse strand, counting down.
ATCTTAGTTGTCTGATGACTGGATATTTGTGTGATCCATTTTTAGCAGGTGCTCCAGAGCTGCACACTCACCAGCTGATCCCCTCCCTGCGACAGGTAGTGTTCCAGGGTGATCGTCTGCCCTTTCAATGCACAGCCACCTACCTAGACAACAGCACCCAGATTTTGTGGTACCACAACAGACTCCTGGTGGAAGAAGATGAGGAGATGGGGATTATTCTTGAGGAAACCATAATCCATGACTGCACCTTCATTACCAGGTACACATAGCCTGATCTGTGACTGCTTTTCCTATCCAGGCATACACAGAGAGCTGTCAAGTTATTTTGATCCAAGAGGGAGATTTTGGGCCAGGCCTGAATTTCTAACAACCCCAACCTGATGTGTTGTGGGACTTGTAGCACCGATTTCAATGGGTAGGATCCATAGGCGCCCCGTATAAGAGGCTTGGGGAGGCTAAGCCTCCCCAGCCCAACCGTGACCTTACCCTGCGCCCTGCTTCCCTCCCGACTCAGCTCCCCGACCGGCAGCGCCCTGCCAGCACAGCTCCCTGACCGGCAGCTCAGCTCCCCGACAGACCGACCCTGGGGCGGGAGGGGGGTGCTCTGCCGCTCCCACTGCTCGCTCCTCTTCTTAATGGAACCCCCCCCCCCGCACTATGCACCAGCCTTTTAAAAGAAATGTCCGATGCGGTGGCAAGGCGCAGCACCTCGTATCTGCAAGTAAAAGAAGCGGATCATCTCATTGGGCCTTCCCTCACTCTGTCCCGCCCTCCTCTGACGCAACTTCCTATTTCCGCAAGGGCGAGACAGTGAGGGAAGGGCCGATGAGACAATCCACTTCTTTTACATGCAAATGCGAGGCACTGCGCCTCGCCACCGCGTCACACATTTCTTTTTAAAGACCCGGTGGCAGAGAGAAGACGAGGCACTGAGGTCCTGGCTCGCGAGGGATAGAAGGGAGGGAGCGAGGGACAGATTTGCTGCATCGAGAAGCAGGGAGGGGAAGTGGTATTGCACGGGGAGGGGGCAAGGAGGGAGAGAGGTGCTGCATGGGGTGGCAAGGTGGGATATTTGTGCTGCATGATGGGGGTCAAGGAAGAAGAGAAGTGATGCATTGGGGCAGTGGGCAACAACACAGGGGAGACATATTTTGCATGGGAGGGCAAGGAGGGAGAGAGGTGCAGTATCAAGAGGGGTAGGGAGGGACAGAGGTGCTGTGGGGTGGGGGCAAGGAGGGACAGAGGTGCTGCATCAGGAAGGGCAGGGAGGGACAGTGGTACTGCATTGAGGGGGGAGAAATGAGGAAGAGAGGTGCTGGATAGGAAGAAAGATTAATTGGGGGAAATATGGAAGGGAGAGGGCACGGAGAGAGAAAGAGGTGCTGGACTTGGGAGAGAAGATGGATGGCGGACTTGAAGAGAAAAGACGTGCCAAATGTACAAGGAGACTTTGTCAAAACAGTTAAGAGAAGAAAGAGGAAATCAGAAACCAGAGACTGGGACCAACACAATAAGAAAAATAAAATTACCAGACAACAAAGGTAGAAAAAAATAATTTTATTTTTTATTTATTGATTAGAATATGTCAGTTTTTTGAATGTGCGTCTGCCAGAACTGGTTTTAGACAAAGTGGAGGTAAATCTCCAGCTTTGAGATGGGCCACCCTTGGCATCTCTGAACTCCTTCACCTTTGCTGGCAGGGATACCGAACCCCGCCAGCCAATAAATGAACTGCCACTGCTCTCTGCTGCTTGTTTCTGGCTCTGAGAAGAATGCCAGGATTTCTCAGTGCGCGAATTCCTGGCATGCTGCTCAGATCCAGAAACAAGCAGCAGAGAGTGGCAGTAATCCATTTATTTGGCTGATGGGGCTCGGCATCCCTACAGCAAAGGTATACCTTGCGTGTCTGAACGGTGGGAGGGGAGAGGGAGGAATTCATTGCCCCCCTACCCCCTAGTCCCCATGCCCTCCCCCCCCCCCAAATTGTAAGGCTTGCTATACCCAGAAAGAGAGCCTGTTGTTAAAAATTTCCCAGCACACCACTGGGTGTAGAGCCTAAATCATGACACACTACCTCTTGATGGATCTACATATGGTCTATCAGACAACTATGGATGTAAGCTCCACCCCTGGCCCCACCCATAACCCCGCCCCCTTTAGCCTCCCCAAACAGTTGGGCCACCGACCGCCTATGGTAGGATCAGCAATTTACAAATACCATGCTGGTTTGGAGTGTGACTAGGACTGGCAAAACTCCTGGAACTGGGCAATGCGGGGAATTCAGCAAATGGCGCCCAAAGATAGGTGCTGGGAAGATCCATGCTAAACTAGTATTCTGCAAAGGGCGCTCTGCACAAATCGAACTAGTTTAGTGTAGATCTCGCACCTAACTTTGGGCGTGAGCAGTTACACCTGATGAAACCTGCTGTAAATGTTGATACGCAACTAATGACAGTTGAGCACATAAATGACACTATTCTATACAGGGGCGGCCCAAGGCAATCTGGTTCCCAAGGCAGGGATGAGATACTGCCCCCTCCCGGCTGGCCACAGTCTGACATTTCCCTTCTCCTTCCCTCCTTAACCCTCTCCCATGTGTTTACCGTGTTTTTTTCTTTTCCAAAAGGCAGCAGCGATTCCCATAGGCTGCCACGGTGCCACTGGCATCGGCCTTTTCTTTCTGTTGTGTCCCTCCTCTGAGGAAACAGGAAGTTATGTCAAGAGGTGGGCCGCAGTAGGGAAAAGAGGCCAGTGCTGGGCAGCCTATGGGAATCGCTGCCATTGACACCTTTTGGAAAAGAAAAAATAAGGTAACTGTGGGGAAGAGGGTTGAGGAGGGAAGGGGAGAGTGCTGCTCCCAGCTCAGTTGACCTAATGGTAGGGCTGCCACCGATTCTATAACATCGCACCTAAATTCTGGGAATGCTCCTGACCATCATGCCCCTCTCATGGCTATGCCCCTTTTTGAGTGGCACGTTATAAAATGTAGGTGTACATGTTATTGAATAAGGCACAGGGCATATATTTTTTTTTATTACATTTGTACCCCGTGCTTTCCCACTTGTGGCAGGCTCTATGCGGCGGGCAATGGAGGGTTAAGTGACTTGCCCAGAGTCACAAGGAGCTGCCTGTGCTGGGAATTGAACTCAGTTCCTCAGGACCAAAGTCCACCACCCTAACCACTAGGCCACTCCTCCGCTCCGTATCTGGGCATATCTGGGCGTAACCCCAAATGAGTGCCAATTAACACCAATTATTGATTGTTAACAGCTCAGTTAGTTGGCACGTGGATATGGGAGCCTCGCCAAAATTTGTGCACCCAACTTTGAACAACCTATATAGAATCTGGAGAATGGCATGATCTGCCTTCATTACCTGCCACAGAGCTTCCGTTTGTAGTAACGTGAGAAGGGAGAACGCCCTTGTAATGTTGCTTGAGAGATATTATAAATGGCAGGCACTCCGGAAGTGCAGCTTAGTGTGTGTTGGAAGATCTGTTCTGTCTGGCTGAAATACGCTTACCCCCAGATTCTATATAACGTGCATAGCTTTCCGTACTCAGCATAGTCTGTAACAACGCGCGTTACTTAATTGGCTTAACAAGCCAATCAGCATTATTAACAGCACTTAACAAGCAATAATGAGCGCTAATTGGCAACAATTAGAATTTACACGCACAACTTGCTAAGCACATTCTGTATTGCACTACACCTAAATTTTTTATTTATTTATTTATTATTTTACAGACTATTTTACAAGTCAAATACTTGAACAGGAAAAACAGAGAAGTATATTATTACATATCACATAAAAAAAAGTTATTATCCCTCTTTAGACCACATTTGAGGGGGCGTGTACATTACATAACTTAGGAGACGAGCTTAAGGAAATAGTTTCAGAAATGCTGAACATGCTTTAACCCCACCCTGACCATTACATCTTCTCAACTTGGATATTACCAGTAGTCACCCTTTTTAAATCTATAAAGGCACGTAATTGCTCTGGAAGAAAAAAAACATATTTTAACCCAGTGTATTTAACAACACATTTACATGGATAATTAAGATAGAAAGATGCACCGATTGCTAAAGTGTCCATTCTCAAGGCCAAGAACGGCCTTGTGTTTGCTTTGTAACGTCCGGAAAAATCCAGACCTTTTTACCATACAACAAAGTTTGCACATTTCGAAGGGATAAACGCTTCACCGCCTCCAAATCTTGCTCAAGTACAAATGAAACCAATAAAGTCATTCTTTCAGAATCTTCAGATATTGATGTTTCTAAAAGTTCAGATATATTCAGTAAATCTTTCTTTTTTCCTTGATGAACCATTTCCAAAGATTCCTCCATGGTTTTTTTTATTAGGTATATAGTATATCCTATTTATCGGGGGAACAGTTTCCGGGGTAAATTTCAAAATTTCAAACAAATATTTCTTAAATGCTTCCAAATGAGTAATACCTGGAGATTTTGGAAAGTTCAAAAAACAAAGATTTAATCTGCGATTATAATTTTCAATCTGTTCAATTTTTTGATGAGTTATCATTTTATCTTTTATTGTCATAGCTGAAAAGTCTTGCAGTTTCTTTACATCTTCTTTAATTATAGTCACTTGAATATTAAATTCTGTCTTAATGCCTTCCAAAGAGTTAGATAAAATATCAGCAGTACTCACTAAAGTCGAAACTTCAGCTATATATTTGGCCACTGTAGTATCCAATTGTTGGAGAGCTTCCCATATGCTCTCCAACGTTACCGTCTCTGGCTTTTTTGTTGGCGCCACGTGCTCGGTTGAGGCACAAACAGGCCTCAAACCTCTGTCGGGACCCGCCTTCTCAATACCTCGATTCAGAGGCCTACCTTCAACACATTCGGATTCAGGAAGCCAGGACTGGTCCTAGGGTCTCTGGCGCCCCCCCCCCCCCTGCAGACTATCTCTTCTCCCACTCTGCCCCTGTCCAGCGATTCTCCTTCGCCCCCATCCCCCTCCCATTTATGGCCACCTCCCCGCCCTCTTCTCCCCCCAACACCCCCCTTTTTCTCCTTGCCACCCTGCATGGTTTAAGTCTTTTTTAATTTACCTCCGTCCCAGCGGCCGCGTTATTTCAAAGCCCTGCCTGTCTCTAGCCTTCCCTCCCTTCATGAGTTCGTTCCCGCAGAGTCCCGCCCTCGAGGAAATGATGTCAGAAGGCGGGACTCTGCGGGTACGAACTCAGGAAGGGAGGGAAGGCTAGAGACAGGCAGGGCTTTGAAATGACGCGGCCGCTGGGATGGAGGTAAGTAAAAGATTTAAACCCCCAAGGGCGGCGCGGTATGGCGGCACCCTTGAAGGCAGGTGCCCCCCTGCGGTGCTTACCCAGCTTACCGGGTTTGACCGGCCCTGCAGGAAGCCTCCATTGAGATAAGCGTCCTTCAGGGAGAAGTGGTGGGTTGAGAACCAGGGGTGAGAGAGTAACATCCTCCAGCCCTAAGTCTCCAGAGTCTCTTCCTCCTAGAGCAGCAGCAGGGCTCCTCCTGGTATTTGGGGCAGAGGTTCGCGTGGCAAACCTTTCAATTGATTGCAGCTGTGGAGAGGACGTTCTGACCGTTGAGAAGCCAGCCTTAACCGACCCTTTGCATCTAGTATGAGGCATCTGGGATGAGGAATAAGTTTTAATACAGAGCAACCAGCGAGAGAGCCATCTTGATACGCCCCCTACACCTACATTTTAATGTGCACAGGCAAAAAGGGGTGTGGTTATAAGCGGGGAAATGGGTGTTATAGAATATGACCCTCTGCGCCTAAATTTACGCACCAGGATTTATGCCACATTTTCACTGGTGTAAATGGAGATGCATAGTTTTAAGAGCTAGGATATCAACTAAGTGCATTCTATATACCACATCTAAATCTAGACGCCGCTTGTAGAATATGATAGGCTGAAATATTTTCTGCACTGATAGAATCTGGCCCTTAACGGGGACAATTCTATAACTGGGCACCACATGTTATGTGCTCAGATACAGTGTGCCTGAGCGCTAATTCTATAATGATATCTGGGCACCAAGATTCCATCATAGTGTAAGTAGGCGTCTATGTGACGATAATCAGCTGGTGGTGATCAACGTTTTGCTGACTGCTGCCGGCATTCAACCTGAAAATTCAGTGCTGGGTCATGTCCGGGCACTGGAACTGAATTTCAGGATTTGCGGAGGCAGCTAACACATAGCTCATTAAGTGCGATATTGAGCTATGGATTACCGTTTAAAGATAGGACTGACTTTTATGCATATTTATGTGGTTAACCTGGCCGGTTAAGGGCTGAATATCAGTACTTAACAAGCCAAGTGCTGACTCCACCCCTGGAACGCCCCCAAAATAGCCAGTTATCATTTCGGAGCTAACCAGTTATTTTAGTAGTGCTAACCAGTTAATTGCCACTGAAAATTAGTGGTTAGCCCTGAACGAATGATTTAACTGGCCAGAAGTACTTACAGGGGCATAATCGAAAGAGAAGGACGCCCATCTTCCGACACAAATCGGGAGATGGGCGTCCTTCTCTCAGTGTCGCCCAAATTGGCATAATCGAAAGCTTTCCGTCACGGGGATGACCAAAGTTCCCGGGGGCGTGTCGGCAGTACACCGAAGGCGGGACGGGGGCGTGCTTAACAGATGGGTGTCCTCGGCCGATAATGGAAAAAAGAAGGGCGTCCCTGACGAGCATTTGGCCGACTTTACTTGGTCCAATTTTTTTCACGACCAAGCCTCGAAAAGGTACCCAAACTGACCAGATGACCACTGAAGGGAATTGCGGATGACCTCCCCTTACTCCCCCAGTGGTCACCAACCCCCACCCACCCAAAAAAAAAATTTAAAAACATTTTTTCCAGTCTCTATGCCAGTCTCAAATGTCATACCCAGCTCCATCACAGCAGTATGCAGGTCGCTGGAGCAGTTTTAGTGGGTGCAGTGCACTTCAGACAGGTAGACCCAGGCCCACCCCCCTTACCTGTTACACTTGTAGTGGTAAATGTGAGCCCTCCAAAACCCACCCGAAACCCACTGTACCCCCATGTAGATGTCCCCGTTCACCCTATAAAGGCTATGGTAGTGTTGTACAGTTTTGGGGATTGGGTTTTGGGGGGGAGTTGGGGGGCTCAGCACCCAAGGTAAGGGAGCTATGCACCTTGGAGCAATTTGTGAAGTCCACTGCAGTGCCCCCTAGGGTGCCCGGTTGGTGTCCTGGCATGTCAGGGATTCCAGTGCACTACGAATACTGCCTCCTCCCATGACCAAATGGCTTGGATTTGGTTGTTTTTGAGATGGTCGTCCTCGGTTTCCATTATCGGCGAAAACCGAGGTTGCCCATCTCTAAGATTAATGATCTCAACATTTAGGTTGACCATCGCTTAGGTCGACCTAAATGTTGAGATTTGGGCATCCCCGACCGTATTATCGAAACGAAAGATGCACACCCATCTTGTTTCGTTAGTACGGGATACCCTGCCCCTTCGCGGGCACGTCCTCAGAGATGGGCACCCTTAGAGATGGGCATCCCCGTTCGAAAATGCCCCTCCACATGAGCTATGCGTTAGCCAGCTCCGAAAACCTGGAGATTCAGTGCCGGTGCCCGAACACGGCCCAGCATTGAATTTCCGATTTTCACACTGATCACTACCGGCAGAATATTGGGCCCATAGATTCCTACTTACACTAGTGTTTTATGATGGAGTCTTGGCTGGTTAAATCTCTTTGAATATCAACCCTTATGTGCCTACATTAAGGCATGCCCACTTATACCATGTCAATAGCAGGTATAAATGTAGGCACCTGTATGTGGCACTTTAGTGCATAACTTGCAGCTTTCTGTAAGTTATGTGTGTAAATGTTGGTTCCGTTTATGCAAACTCCCCCTTGGATTTACACGCTAAGAGTTGCAGGCATCGTTTATAGGACAGCACACAAGTTCTAGTATTCTATAATATAGGCACCCAAGTGGTGTTTATATTTAGAGATAAGTTATAATCCTTTTTACAGCTTGGCATTAACAGATAACTCTTGGTTCCTGAATATCAGAGCCCAGATTAATTATTCCAGGGTAGGGTGTCTCAGGGCTCAGTACTTTTAATATCTTCTTCAAGTCTTTCTTATGATAGTTCTACTTGTGCCTTAGAGTAATATCACATTTCACTGGCAATCCTCAATTACGTTTTTCTTTATAGGAAGAACTTCTGATCATTGTGAATAAGGTTAATACCCATCTTTCAGACATTGCCATTTGGATCCAACAGAGCCACCCATATATTTTGTAGTAAACAGTGAGGTTTTTCACCAGATACACAGTTCATTAGTTCAAAGATGTGCTGCCAGATTCAAGGGTCTTTTAACTGCTGTCACTATCAACAGGATTTGGCAGTTCCACTTCATTTTGTTTTCATACACAGTTCAATAAAGGGGTCTCTCAGGCATCTCTGGATCCTTTTCCAGCAAATCACATTTCAGTAGTACTCGATTGGCCCATTAAGATCAGAACAGTGCAGTACTTTCCATCCTGTATGATGTAGCTTATATTGCTGCTTTCTCAAGAAGGCGGTTAGCTTAGCGAGGTTTAAACAAAGGTTTGGACGGCTTCCTAAAGGAAAAGTCCATAACCAGGCGGTTAGCTTGGTGGGGTTTAAAAAAGGTTTGGATGGCTTCCTAAAGGAAAAGTCCATAGACCATTATTAAAATTACTTGGGGAAAATCCACTGCTTATTTCTGGGATAAGCAGCATAAAATGTATTGAATCTTTTTGGGATCTTGCCAGGTATTTGTGACCTGGATTGGCCACTGTTAGAAACAGAATGCTGGGCTTGATGGATCTTTGGTCTGTCCTAGTGTGGCAATACTTATGTTCTTATATAAACCCAAATGACATAGCCTAGAATCCATTACAATGAAAAATATAGCTATTAGAGGGGGGGGGGGGGGGAATCTGGGTACAGTATGCCATGTGACAGCAAAGTGATCATGGAACCATTCTAAACTGAGGAGGAGTGAAAACAATTTGTATGAAACAGGCATGTTAATATTTCTGACGGATGTGCACCTTAGACCAGAAGAAAAATTAGGAGACCAGAAATGTCTTGTTTACATTTAGTGTCTGTGTTTAATTTTAGACTATGCTGTGGGGTTGCTGTTCTGTTTCCTGCTGACATTAGCCGGACAGCTCTCTGCACTGGGTCATGGCTGGGTCCATAAACTCTTAGTCCCAGCTAACAAATCAGGTGTTTCCTTCTCTGGGAGTGGGGTGGCATATCCTGTCTGTCAAAGAGCTATATCCTGCCCCCGTTTCCATGCTCCACTGATGTTTCTGCCAATGTTAACAAGCCAAATAAAACAGAAAAGAATTGCAGTCTTCATCTCCTGTCCAAGATAGCTGAGCTGTGCTTCAGAAGCCACTTACATTTTGCTTCAGCCTTCATATCATAATTTAAGAATTGATATTAATTTGATGAGATTTTAAATTTTCATAGTAAGAGGCTATGGAACGCTTTAGTCTCGGCAATCACACCCAATCAGTGTTTGTGCAAACTGAGGCTGAGAGATACATGGTTAGGTTTGTAATGCTGAGCAAGGGTGGAGGAGGACGGAGGAGGGGGGAACGATGTTAATTCTAGCTGCACTTTTGTTATTTCATTTTATTAAGGCTTCTTTTACAAAGTGGCGCTACCGATTAGCGTGTGCTGAATGCGAAGAAGTCCAAGGGAATTGAAAAGGCTTCTTTGCATCAAGCATGCCGCTAATCAGTAGCGTTGCTTTGTAAAAATGCCCTTAATTTTTTCGTTTTGTTTTATTGCTCACTCAGATTAAATCGGGCACTTCATTTCATGATGCTCTCTAGTGATTTGTCCAGATCACAAACAAAGACAGAGTGGGGCTTTGAATATTAAAGTTCTGTCTGTACATCGTCAGATCTATTGATCTATAGAGCTATGTTTCAAAAGCCATATTGGACCTCAAGAAAGCTGGATTCTCTGCAGAGTTTGATATCTCTTATTGAAGGAACATATTGCTTATCCAAAAATGATGCTGTGGGGCTCATTTTCAAAGCACACTACTACATGGATATTTTGAAATAGCACAAAATAAAAAATAAAGTCCATCTGCCAAAAACATCCAAACTGCGACTGTGGAATGGCAGAATTTAGATGTCCTACACTGCAATTTGTCCAGATGGCAAGGGGATGTGTTGTGGGTATGTTTTGGGTGGGACTAGGGAAGGCCCAACATTAGGACATCCAACAGTGATAATTGAATGGGAAGAAATGTCCAAGTCTAAAAAGAAGGATGTTTTTATTTAGACCTGTTTCAGTCTTGTCCAGTGTAAAAAAAAAAGGTGCTCTAATTGAGCAGCTGACCACTGGAGGAATTAAGGCATGACCCTTCATGAATACCCCAGCATTTGCTGTCCCCCTCTCTCTCCCTTGAAAGTGAAACCAGAAAGGAATACCAAGCTCTATGAGGGCATCAGGTATTATAGGCATTCTGAAGAAAGCAGGTCAGTGCTGTGGACTGTAAACCAAGGGATCCCGGTTCAATTCCCACTTCAGCTTCCTTTTAATTTTTTTTCCTTTAAATTGTGAGCACTCCAAAAACAGACATATACCTACTGTACCTAAATATTTATGACACCTACAAACCTGAAGGCTGTTGAAGTGGTGTACAGTAGGTATTTCGTTGTTCCTGGAGGGCTCAGCATTTCAAATAAAAGAGTTGTAGGGGGATATGAACCCTATTATACTGACCACTAGGCAATCCTTCTGCTCTGCAAGGATGTCTGTGTGGCCATTTCTGGAAAACTGCTGCAAGACAACCATCCTTGTCTCTGGATTTTTGATATTCATAATTTGGACATTTTCAGTTTGAAAAATGGCCGCTTATTTTGGACATTGTCACGTATTTTCAAACACGAAACACTGACATATTTCCTGTTCAAAAACAACTGTGAGATGGACTTTTTTTTTTTTGATGTTACGAGCAGTTCTGATTTAGGTGTCCTTTTGAAAATGCCCCTCCACGTATGACCTTAAGAGACCACACAGGACCTTTTTTTAACTATGACTGCAAGACTCAAAGGAAGAAGCTTAGATCATGAGGGTACTGTAACCCATAAATTCCCTACTCACAATATTTCCAATACTACTGAGTAAATATTTGCTAATTGATGCTAAATCTGATTACCATTGACACACTGTCCATCTAGTCTTATACGAGTTTAAATCTACACATATCAGTTCTGTAACTTCGTATTTTGTTTTCACAGTGAACTTATTCTATCCAACATCCATGTGTCGGCTACTGGTGAGTGGGAGTGTTGTGTCTCTACAGCACAGGGCAATGCAAGCAAGAAAGTGGAGATTGTGGTGCTAGAGACCTCAGCTTCCTATTGCCCTGTGGAGAGAATCACCAACAACCGAGGGGACTTCAGGTACCGGGTTAGGGTCTCAGCATGGATGCCAAATGTGTGTTGCAGAACAATGCTTATTGTGTTTCCATTGAAATATGCACCTGGGATTTCAAGTAGTATTTGCTACCAGAATCTAATGGGTGTAAAAGAAAAAGGTCTACCAACCAGTAGTGTATTTTGATGAAGTGGCAGTACAAACATTGCTATATGTCCTCTTTACCTCTCGATTGGACTACGGGAATATGGTCTATTATTCAGACCTACCAAATGCCCAAATTAGACGATTGCAGACGTTGCAGAACATGGCCATTAGACTCCGTGGGAAGGCATACTTTTTTGATCATGTGACTCCACTATATATAAAATATCATTGGTTACCTATGCTATATAGGAGTAAATTTAAGACCCTCTGTTTAGCAGACAGGGTATTATGAGAACAGCAGCCACTATATCTGAATAGGAGACCACAAAAAACCATTCAGACAAAAACTGAAATGGATACCCCCCCCCCCCCTCTCTTTTGTAGCTGCCCAGTGTAATGACCTATGACACCTGGCTGGTGTATAAAAAACTGGCTTCATATTCAGTGTTCTAGGCTTGTGTATGTGTGTTTTGAATAACTATAATGAATATGTATAACATGTATGTATGCAAATGAAAATGCTAATGTGCTACACCCCACCCTTTGCCCCCCCCCCCCCCAAATGAAACTGTCAAACTACGCCCATGGGCTGAAGTTGGGTCATGACCTGGAGCCTTTAGCAACGCTGTAAGAACAATTTTGCCCATATCAGGAGGTAGCAAATCTGCTTCTAAGAGGTCATTGAATCAGTCGGTCAACCATAGAATAACTTTGGTAGGGGATGTAGTCAAGAAAGAGTGAAAAAAAAGCCACATTTTAGCAGTAGGGACTTAGCTTCTTCCAAAGAGAGAGAGGTTGAAATCTAGCCCAATGTTGGTTGGACTTAGCTTTGTGGATGAGATATGGGCTGGATTGAGGGCTCTGCTCTGGGAAGGGTGGGCTACTGTCTGTAGGCCTGGCCTCAGTTACATCAGCCCAGATCTGATCTTGTTGGCAAAGAAGTCAGCCACTTCTTGGGCGGGTGATGTTGGTTGGACTTAGCTTTGTGGATGAGATATGGGCTGGATTGAGGGCTCTGCTCTGGGAAGGGTGGGATACTGTCTGTAGGCCTGGCCTCAGTTACATCAGCCCAGATCTGATCTTGTTGGCAAAGAAGTCAGCCACTTCTTGGGCGAGTGGAGTGATTTGTTGGTTGGTGGCAGTCTTAATGGTCATTAGCTTACGTACCAGTGAGAAATGATTCTTGTCATTTAGGGAGTTGTGGTTTACAAGGGTACTGTAGTAGTGGTGTTTGGCTTTGGTTACCTTCAATTTGTATAGCCAGAAGGCGTTCTGCAGGTCTCTTTATCGGTGCTCGAACAGCTCTTCTTCCAATTCTAATTGTTGACTTTCCAGTTTTAGTTTGGATAATTCATCCGAATACCATAGTGAGTTCCTCATTGGTCACTTTGGTCATGACAAGTGCAATTATGTCTAGGACCATAGTTACACTGTTGTCCCAAAAGGATTTAACCAAATCTTGAGATGGACTTCAGGAGGCGAGAGAATTTTTGAGGGTGGCCCAGAAGTCGAATTCATTTATTCTCCCTCTTGTATGTATCAGTTTGCAAGGTTTATGCCTGGATTGGGGTGATAGACACAAATCTAAAGTGAAATCTAGTTGGAAATGGTCTGACCAAGGTATAGCCTGCCATTGGAAGGAGCTGATCATGCTTGGAGGGTAAGAGGCGTCGGCGAGGAGATCTAAATTATGGCCTTGTACATGAGTTGGACCATCGGAAAATAGTTTAAGCTCACTCATTTCTAGGAATGATTTAAAATTATGAACATTGGTGTCTGTGTCTTTCTCTAGGTATAAGTTTAAGTCACCAAGGATGATCATTCTAGAGAATTGTGATAGCAAGGATAAGATTACTTCAGTCAGGATAGATTCTGTCTTTGGCCACAAGCCTGGGGGCCTATATAGGAGAAGGGACAAATATGAGGTAATTAGTGATATGGGAGAAAAGCTGTTGTAGATGAGGGCGAGACCCCCTCCCCATTTTCCCTGTCTAGGAGAGTGTAAAATGTTGTAACCAAGGGGAGTTAGGTAAAGGATGAGTGGGCTCTCCAACAACTCTTGCAATATCATCTTAGTCTTTCCCAAAGGTATTAAAGCAGTTCATAAATTAATAATAATAATAATAAAACTTCACTACCGTGGATTAAATCTCAAGTTGGGCTGTTCTAATGATACAGTTTCTAAAGCAAAGGTTCTCAGCATAGTCCTTGGGATACACCTAGCTAGTCTGGATTTCAGGATATCGACAATGAAGAGGTATGAGATAAATTTGCATGCACTACCTCCATTCTATGTAAATCTATCTAATGGATATTCATTGTGGGTATCCTGAAAACCAAACTAGCTACTTGTTTTTCCCGAGGACTGAGTTGAGAACCACTGTTCTAAAAGGAGGCTACTGGACAGTCCTGCTTTTCTGAATTTGCAGCTCAGTGCACTTTGGTAGGTGACGTCCTGCCTCTTTAATCTGAAATCAGCACTACAGATTCCAATATACAGTAGGAGATGTTCTCAGAAACTCAGGACCAGTCTAAAGTCTCCCTCCAGAACCTGGTGAATGGGCAGGCATGGTTTTTTTTGGTTTTTTTAGTTTTTTTATGGCTTACCTCTTCTGACTCCTTGCCTATTGAACCTCTATCTTTGGCTGAAACAGATGTATGTAAGTTGGACTGCCTGATTTAGGAGGTTTTTAAGCTTGTAGTCCTTCTTGTGAAAAAACAGGGTATAAGTTACTGAGGGCTGCAGGTGATTGAAGCGTCTGTTAGCTGTCATGAGTTGGATAGCAAATTCCTTTCAAGCGCTTCCCCCCTGGCCCTTTACAGAGAATCCAGAATGAGAGGTGTCGGAAATTTGCTGGCAGAAGAAAAAAAGATATTTTTGGAGCAAGCTGCAAAAAATGTCAGCTGGGTCTTTGTGGAATATAAATTACCAGTATAGTCAATATGGAGTAAATTAACTCTGCTTTTCATCTCCTTTTCCCTGTCCCTCCTGAGTTGAGCAGGATATAGGATTAGATATCGGGAAATCTTCTCTTTTTCATAGAAGAACATGCTTGCCAGACATATGATGTTGAAAAAGAAACAAAACACCCTTCTCAGCTGCAGGGAATTTACACAGAGAAGAGGGAGTTGCAAGAGCAGTTCAGAGTCTTGGACACCACACTGCTAGTGTAAACATAGAACTAGAATGTTAAGTTTTAGTAGGCTGGAAGGTTTATCTTCAGTGCTTCCTCCATTCCACCCTTTTTCCTCATTCATGAGAATAGGGGAGGGGGGGGGGGTCAATGCTCTATTACTCTTTTTTAGGGAAAGGGGATGAGATTTGATGTACTGCCTTTTGTCTGGTTACAATCAAAGCAGTTTACATATTATATGCAAGTATAAGAGTGGAGGAGTGGCCTAGTGGTTAGGGTGGTGGACTTTGGTCCTGGGGAAGTGAGGAACTGAGTTTGATTCCTTGCACAGGCAGCTCCTTGTGACTCTGGGCAAGTCACTTAACCCTCCATTGCCTGCCGCATTAAGCCTGCCATGAGTGGGAAAGCACGGGGTACAAATGTAATAAAAACAAATTATGTGCAAGTACTTATTTTGTGCCTGGGGCAATGAAGGGTTGAGTGACTTGCCCAGGGTCACAGGGAGATGTGATGGGAATCAAACCCAGTTCCACTATTTCTCAGGCCACTGCACTAACCATTAGTCTGCTCTTCCAGGCTTCTGGAATATGCTCTGGCTGTCAAACACGTATGGACTACAGATCCCAGGATTTATCTTATATGGGAAAACACGGGTGAAAATGGATGATTGTGGCTACAGATTGCTGCAGTGCATCAGTATCACTACATATCTGCAGTGACTCTTTTTCTTGACCAAGGTCGACCCTTCAGTGGCCAAATTGGCCACAGAGATAGAATGGATGGCAAGTAAAAGTGATGAGGACGCAGAAGGTGATATGTTATTGGCAGGGAAAAACATGACTGCTAAATCTCAGAATGTAGTGCAATCAATGATTAAAATACTGAGATCTTGTTCAGAATATTTGGCAATTTAGTAAGATGGCAATGTTGGTTGCTTTTAAGTGAGGGCTTTTATTTTAGAGACTGTCCTACTGCCCAACAGCGATTAGAAAGTCTCGCTTTCCTTTTTCTTATTAATCTTTAGCCTCTGTGCCAGGGGAAATTTTATGAAAAGCTTGCATCAGCTTTGCTGACTATGCCTGAAATCCCACACATGCAATGAAATATTTGCAAACCTTTGATAGAGTGAGAGAAACTGGAACATTCTCACTGACATCTGTGGACAGATTACTGCTTTGCACATATCTCTGGCTTTAGATTGTATTATTTTGTACTCTGAGCGCATGGTTATTTTATATAAAGCTATAGCAGAAGAAAAGGGACTTTTTTCTGCTGGTTGTTATCCAGATTTTTGACTGACAATAAAATTTGTCAAAATGTGGAGCTGTGATCATGAAGGGTCACTGGCAACAGATGGGGTCTGTAGGCTGTATTCCAGGATACAAAAAGTAGTCTGAGATTACTCACGTTAATTAAAAGATAGAGCTGGATTTGGAATGCAGGCCGCAATACCGATCACAGTTCTTTACACATCTCTCCTATCACTTGATGGAAACCATAAGTTTTTCTTTTCTGAATCTCAATCTTCATGCTTGTCCTTCTGTTAAACACAGCATGAACCCCTGAAAAGAGTCAGCAGCATGAGAGGTGTTCAGTCTAGGTTGAGTTGTTCTGCGTTGTCAGCAAGTGCACTGCTTGTTCTCCATCCAGGTGGCCGCGAACCTTGGCAGGAATCACTGCATACCAGCCTTGTTTGCAGTATCCCTTTACTTCTGTAAGGGTGAACGGAGGCGTGCAGGAGAAGAGGGCCTCACGAAGATGTGACCGCACAGGGCGATGGAAAGAGGGGGATTATTCCAACTGTCTGTACACCAACGACATCACTAGAGTCCTTTACACCTTTGTCTTGGTGAGTACAGAATTCTTGCTGCCGAGGCCACAAATATAGCTTGGCTTTTCGAGCTGTGTGGACCAGCCATCAGCTAGATGTTAAACTACTACTTGTAGTAGAAAAATGGCAATGTGGAGAGGCATTTTCGAAAGGGAAGTCCAAGTTGCGATTTGGACGTCTTTGCAAAACGGCCCAATCCAAGGGCGGAGAAACCCGTATTTTCAAAACAAGATGGACATCCATCTTTCATTTTGAAAATACCATCAGGGATGTCCATTTATAGTGCACTGGTCCCCCTGACATGCCAGGACACCAACCGGGCACCCTAGGGGGCACTGCAGTGGACTTCATAAATTGCTCCCAGGAGCATAGCTCCCTTACCTTGTGTGCTGAGCCCCCCAAAACCCACTACCCACAACTGTACACCACTACCATAGCCCTTACGGGTGAAGGGGAGCAACTAGATGTGGGTACAGTGGGTTTGTGGTGGGTGTTGGAGGGCTCGCTGTTTCCTCCACAAACGTAAACAAAACAACAAGAGGAGAAGAGGAACCTCACGAAACCGTGAGATGCAAAACAAACCAGTGAGGTGAGTCCAAGCATCTTTTATCCTCCTTGGACTCACCTCACTGGTTTGTTTTGCTCCTCCACAAACGTAACAGGTAGGGGGGGGATGGGGCTGGGTCCGCCTGTCTGAAGTGCACTGCACCCACTAAAACTGCTCCAGGGACCTCCCTACTGCTGTCATGGACCTGAGTATGACATCTAAGGCTGGCACAACATATTTTTAAAGATGTTTTTTGAGGGTGGGAGGGGGTTAGTGACCACTAGGGGAGTAAGGGGAGGTGATCCCCGATTCCCTCCGGTGGTCATCTGGTCATTTCGGGCACCTTTTTCTGCCTTAGTCGTAAGAAAAACAGGTCCGGGTGAAAATGTCCAAGTGCTCATCAGGGATGTCCTTGTTTTTTTCGATTATGGGTGAAGGATGTCCAAGTGTTAAGCACGCCCATGTCCCGCCTTCGCTACGCCTCCGACATACCCCCTTGAACTTTGGCTGTCCTTACAACGGAGAGCAATTGAAGACGTCCTAAACTGAACTTCGATTATACCGATTTGGATGTCCCTGGGAGAAGACGTCCATCTTCTGATTTATGTCGAAAGATGGACGTCCTTCTCTTTCGAAAATGAGCTTGATAATGTTCCAGTTATTAAAGTTTAATCATGGCTTGTGCACAAAGAAATGCAAGAGAGGTCACTAATTATTCCTTTTCTACTAACAGAACAGGTTTAGTGATCTTTTACCTCAAACTTAGTCTCACACAAAGCCTTTCTGCTTTGAAAACTGATGTGGCAAGATCTTGTGTTACTATGTACATTTTTTTGTGTTACTAGCCAGCTCATTTTCGAAAGTGATCGCCGGCCATCTTCCGACACAAATCGGGAGATGGCCGACGATCTCCTGAACCCGGCCAAATCGGTATAATCGAAAGCTGATTTGGGCCGGGTTCAACTGCTTTCCGTCGCTGAGCCAGCGAAACATCAAGGGGCTGTGTCGGTAGGGTAATGAAGGTGGGACAATCGGGCATGTTTGAAAATATAAGTGAAATCAAATAAAAATGCTACCAACAGTAAAGAATGAGAACGTGGATAGAGCAGCTGATAGGTTTGCTTGCTTTGTTTTATGTGTGAACAGGGATGACAGCTGCACAGAGGAAAGGAAAAGGGAGATTTACCTAATTGGCTTCAGCTTTTTTTACTTCTGTTATCAATCTAACCTTCTTGGTCAGCTCTATCCTTCCCTCCCCCCCATTGCAGCACTTCTTGTATGCTCTCCCCCTATTTGCTCCTTTCACCGCTGCACTTCTTCAATTTTCCATTGGCAGCATCATGACTTAAGCACACTGCCTTCAGAGGCCCTGGAAGCTCTCCCTCTGTTACAGGACACTGACAGGAAATTGTAGCAGAGGAGGAGCTTCTGGGGCCGCCGAAGGCAGTGTGTTTAGCTCACTGATGCTGCTGGTGGCCTGAAAAATTGAAGAGAACAGGAGGGTAGCCAGTAGTGCCCAAAACACAGGCAATTGACTGCCCACCAGGGTTGGGGGGCCTGAGGCTGGAATGGGGGGCCTGGGCCCCTAAGGCCCCCATAGCTACGCACTGATTGCAAACAGTTTTTCAATATGGGGTTGAGTGGTAGGCAAATCCACTCTAAATCTACTGTCAACATCAAGAAACTTTTACCCATTTTAGAGTCTGTACAGGGCATCGAGCTTACAGCTTGTCAAAGAAAACAAATATATATTCAAATTCTAGTGTCATCTCAGTAACAGCAACACAAAATCCCTCTATTGCCAGATACTGTGAGGTAACACAAAATCCTGCAAATATGTTACTCAGACACTATTTAGCAAACAGAACCTATGGACAGAAGACCTGAAACATTTCCAGTTGGGGGCTGGTTGGAGCAGTTGGAATTGGAGGTATTGGGGAACCAGAAATAGGAAGTACCTGACTGTCTGGCTCTCTGCTCTTCCAAGCATGCAAACACAGATTTTTTTAAAGGAAAGCATAGGCTTGCTGTGTATGCCCAGTTTTTGGTGACGCACTGGTTGAGAACCACTGGCTTAGACTGAGGCAGAAATATGACAGAAATAAGACCCACTGCTCTAGTAATGGAACAATGAAGTTAGAGAAACACAGAAAGACATGAAATTCCTCAGTTAGTTCTACAGACCATATTGTAAACCTTTGCGGGTGGTGTGTTTCCAGATGCCCATCAATGCATCCAACGCTCTGACACTTGCCCACCAGCTCTGTGTCTACACTGCTGAAGCAGCCAACTTCTCCGACATGATGGATGTCATCTATGTGGCTCAGATGATTGACAAATTCATTGGCTATGTGGACCAAATCAAACAGGTAATGAACCAAGACTGAGAATGTGAATATGGAGTGTGTACTGTTCTTTCCACAGGTCCTCCTCCTTGAGTGACATTTTGGGAATAAACGGTATGGATGAATTTATAGTTCTTTATGTTATTGTGCACGGATTGGAGCAGAGAGATGCATTTGCTCATGATTCTCTGTTCCTGGCAGTTTCTTCCTACTTGTTTTTTGTTTCAGCTCAGTTGGAGACAAGGCCAGGATCTGGTGCCACAAGCCTTCATTCACAGCTACAGGAAGATGTTTTTGCCCTGTTTTATATCACATTCATCCCTTAACACACGTAATCTGATCAATTCTGCCTGGGCCCTATACGCTATTCTATAAATAGGTGACTAACTTCCATATTTTCGAGGGTTGGACATATAGGCGGAACATTGGCAGGACTCTTTCCACTTACATGTGTAACTTACATAATATTGTATGTTATTCCCTGGATTATATATATGACACCCAAATTTGGGCATACTGCCGAGATGTGCACCCAAATTAATTGGCTAACGAGCTCTTAACCCTCAATAATTCAGTGCCAATAACCAATTATTGATGTTAATTGGCACTCATTAAAATTTGAGCACACATCTGGCTGCACGCTATTCTATCAGGCAGAGCGCCTAACTCCCATAATGCATATCCTAAAAGGGGGTGTGGTCATGGGAGAAGCATGGGAATGTCAGAGGTGTTCTGAAAAATTTCATGTGTAATTATAGGATACTGGGCAAGTGCACCTAGCTTGGGCACCAACATTGACACAATAATTGGCACCTGATTATTGACGGTTAAGAGCTCATTAGCCAATTAATTTGTACGCACATCTCAGCAGCATGTGTGGGCACCATTTATAGAATCTGGGGATAATGTACAGTGTTCTGTAAGTTACACATGTAAGTGTGAGGAGCCCTGCTAATGTTCTGCCTATGTGTACGCCCCCATGTGAGTATGTGCTATGGGAAATAGTTGCGTTTTTACAGAATAGCATTCAGACAGCGTACTGATACAAATACAAATAAGATGTAAGTCTGGCACCCAAAGTTAAGCGTGGGAATCGGCACAAGTGTTTCAAACAAGAAGAAATGTGTTCAGATTGGGAAAGTCCCAATAACAGTCTCACAGCTGTATTCATTACAATCTGAAGTTATTTATAGAATTCCTCCTATCCCCCAGATTCTATAAATGGCGACTACAGTTGTTCATGCAAATCTGCATGCGTAGCCAATTTGCATGTGTAACTTAATTGTGTAACCAGCTAATCAGCATCGATAATTGGCTGCTAACAAGCAATTATTGGCACTAATTGGCGTTTAATTAAGATTTATGTGCGCAGATTTCTAAGCGTATTGTGTAAAGTGGTACATGTAAATTCTAATGCGCAGATCACAAAAGGGGGTGTGGTCATGGGAGGGGAATGACCGGGTCATGGACGTTCCTGAAAAATACACACACTGTTACAGAATATGCCCAATCCACGCCTAAATAAGATGTTGGCATTTACATCAGGTTGTAGTTTGCGTAAATGGCTGCATTTAAATTTTAGTCACAGGATGTCTGCTACACGTATTCTATAAACCACCCTAACATTAGACAAGGTTTATAGAATATCGCTAACTGCAAGTTTTCCCTGCTATATTTAGTACTGGATTGCACTTGTGTTCTTTAATAGAACCTTGCTGCTGAGTATCATTATAGTGCAGCCTCGGGGCCTCTCAATGGAGGTACCCAGTTATAGAAATGTCCCCTAAGTGTCATCTTTAAGCAATAATTGTCACTCCCTTCACCTCAAGGGCTGCAAATTCTGCCTTACAGTCTCCCTAGCTATCTGTGACTCCAAGAGTGGATGACCTGACTCTGAAATCAAATGTACACAGCATCTGTCATCTGAACTTTTTTTCCTCTTTGGAATAACACTGTAGTCCAGTGGTTCCCAACCCTGGTCCGGGAGGCATCTCAGCCAGTTGGGTTTTCAGGATATCCACAATGAATATTCATGAGAGAGCTTTAGATGCACTGCCTCCACTGTATGCAAATCTCTGTCATGAATATTCATTGTGGATATCCTGAAAACCTGACTGGCTGGAGTGCCTCCAGGACCAGGTTTGGGAACCACAGCCATAGTCTGTAAAAGAGAGAGTCACAGAATCTATTAATACAAAACTGGTGGTCAAATTTATCACAGCACTGAAGTCTAATTCTAAGAAATATTAATACTAGTTTTGATTATGGAATCATCTTGCAGCCTGAGCATATTTTATTTCTTTATTCATTCATTCATTCATTCATTTTTTTGGATCTAGCTCATGATTTTTAAGTAGTATGGCTTATTTCTTGTTGATTGTTATTCATGGTTTGATAAATCATTTTCTTGACTGTAATCCGCATAGAACTTCTATGAGGTATTTGCGAAATATAAGAATGAGTGGTTATGTTATTTTATGACAATTTATCAAAATGTCACAGACTAGTTTTCTATTATCAGTTTCATGAGCTCAAAAAAGGATTTTCAGACTTCTTTTTTTAGGATGGTACTGGAAGCCTTTGTAAGAAGAAGAAAAGTGATTGAATAACAGGCCTATGACAGCGTTAGCATTGTGCTTGAATGCAGAAGAACTTGAGCTAGCTATAGATACGTCCATTTCAGAAGTTGCTTTAGGGCTTGTTCTAATTCCCTAAGACTCTATCTAAATTAAACTGAAAATCTTCCATTAACTTAGCATGGTCATCATACAGTTGAAGATTGACACGTCAGCACCTCCCCTCCCCCATCATATTTAGGCCCTCATTCATTAAAAATGTAGAGTCTGTCATCCCAAAGGTTTTTATCTAATTCCATGCTTATGAATACAATTATTTGGTAAATCATTACCAACATGGCAGTGTCAGGTTACAGATCATTCAACAACGACCAACAGTCTTCTGCCTCTCTGCTTTTGCCGTTTGCAGCTAGGTACTGTGATTATAGAAATGGCCAGTAACATGATGCAAGTGGATGAGCACATTCTCTGGATGGCACAGAGTGAAAACAAAGCTTGTACCAGCATCATCCAGTCTGTGGAGAAAATTGCAGGCTTCAGCCTCAGCAGCAACTCCCAGGACCTCTCTGTGGTAGGATATAATCCTAATTACATTTAAAATTATTCAGGGCACTGCTCCAGCATATTTGTGCTTGATGATTACAACATTGTCTTCTAAATATAACATTCAAAATCACTTACGTTTATCATTTCCTTCATATAAAGGATTGCATTTTAAAATATTTTTCCAGGCAGCCAAAATTTGGAATTTCTTGCCAGTTTCTGCGATCTCTCTTTCTCAATATGTACCTTTCCGTAAACTGCTTAAGGCAGCCAAATTTAGAATCCATGTACTTTCAGGTTAATTGTACATTAATTGTACTTGTACAATATCTTTGACGTTTTGTTCTGTAAGCTCCCAGTTTTCTGGACTGGTGTGAAATGTAAATTGTAAATGTACCTGTTCTTCTATTTGTAAACCAAACAGCAGCATTTCAATTACACATTTCAGAGAAGGAATACGTCTTAACAGGGTACAGTAAGCTTGATGTTCGTTGTTTCAGCTGTGTATACCTCATTTTTTCTTTGTTTCCATACAAGAACTCCAGAAACATCGCCCTGGAAGCCTATCTGATTAAACCAGACAGCTACACTGGTCTGAGCTGCACTGCTTTCCAGAGGAGAGATGGCAGCTGGTCACAAACACAGGGTGACAACAGGCAGGAACAGGAAGCTAATCAACCCTTAGACCAGCCGCTGAAATTCAGGTGTACCACAGGCAGGTCCAATGTCTCTCTGGCCAACTTTCACATCAAGGTAAGCAAAAAGATCTGTTCAGATAAAAGCAGATTTGATTTACTTTATTAAAAATGTATATTATATTCTATACATTATCCCCCTTACTCTGTGACTGACCGCCTACAGTTAAACGACAGTTTGAGCGCGTAAGTGCCAGCCGCATGCTCAATGGTATTCTATAACATAAGTGGGCAACTCACACAATGTACAAAAGTTAAGAGGGAGGGCGCATAGTAAGTGATGACAGATAAAGACCTGAATGGTCCATCTAGTCTGCCCAACAGTCACATTCATTATTAATTCAAGATTAAATCAACAATGAACGTGAGATTGTATGCTTGATCGTGGTCTTTCTTCGGTGTTTCTGGGACATAGACCATAGAAGTTTGCCTGGCTCTGTCCTTACGTTCCAACTACTGGAATTGCCGTTATAGACAACTCCAGCCTATCCAAATCTATCTTGTCATTTGTGGGACACAGACTGTCAAAGTCTACCTGGCACTATCCTCAAGTTCCAAATTACTGGGTGGGATTTGGCAGAGCATGGGTGGGTCCCACATTTACACCCATAAGGTACTGAATAGTGTCACAACATATAAGCATGCACCAGAGGCGTAGATAGGTGGGATGCAAGGGGAGCAGCTGCTCCCTCAAACAGATTTTGAATGAAATGGTGCCTATGCAGATCGGCCCTTCAGCCTTGTGCCAGCGCCTAGTTTTATAAAAGATGTGCTCCCCTTGACATCAAAACCTGGCTATGCTTCTGGCATTCGCATTTATGCCAGCTATTGACATGGCAGAAGTGGGTGCACCTAAAGCAGGGGTGTAGCCAGACTTCGGCTGGAGGGGGGTCCAGAGCCCGAGGTGAGGGGGCACATTTTACCCCCCCCCCCCGGCACCGCCGACCCCCCATGCCATTTTTGACCCCCCTGCCACCGCCGCCGCCACCACCACCTTTGACCCCCCCCCCCCCGGCATCAACCCTATCGACCACCCCCCTTCCCGCTGCTGGGTTCCTTTGCTGGCGGGGGTCCCCAACCCCCGCCATCCGAAGTCCTCTTTTCCGGCGCAGCTGCGTTGCTGATGGGCAAGCAAGGCTTCCGTTTCTGTGAGTCTGACGTCCTGCACGTTGTACGTTGTATGTGCAGGACGTCAGACTCACAGAAACAGAAGCCTTGCAGATCAGCAACGCGGCCACGCTGGAGAAGAGGACTTCGGCTGGCGGGGGTTGGGGACCCTCGCCAGCAAAGGTACCCGACGGCGACGGGGGAGGGTTGGCGGCAGGGGGGCAGGGCCAAATCTATGGGGGCCCATGCCCCCGTGGCCCCATGTAGCTATGCCCCTGACCTAAAGGTTGCTGTATAAACGCCAACTTACGCTAGTTTTCAATAGTGGAATATGGGCACCCAGATGCCATTACAGAATTGGGGCTTAGCGTACAGCATCTTGGCACCTTTTATAGAATTCCCCCCTACAGTTCTAGACAGATTCCATTAAAAAAGCATAAATAAAACGGAGAAAAACAATTGTTAAAGAAAACAATAGTTTCAGGTTACAGATAATCATCAACAAGGATTAGTTCATGAAGTAGGATAAGTATCTCCAGGGGGGATAGTGTTCTGGAAATACTTTATTTCCTCAAAAGCTATGCTAAAGAGATCTTGTACACTGGTAACAGTGATCCTGGGGCACATGTTAAATGAATGATCTATGAAACTAAATGGCTGGTCATTGAAAATATCCCCAACAGCCAAAGGCGAGGGAATAAAAGAAGAGGAAGTCAAAGCTAATCCAGATGACCAGGTCTTTATTGTTTCTAAAGCATGTAGATCAACTGTCAAAAAGGCTCGACACGGCTGTGTTTCGTCTGGCGTGCCTTCATCAGGAGCCTTAGCTAACATAAAAATTAAATAGATGTACATAATATTGTACCAGTCCTCATTGTTAAAAAATGTGTTTCTGTGGTGGATAAGGTATGCATGTTTAATATTAGTGCATTGCAGCTTTTTTGTTTTGTACATATTGCATTATTAGTATCTGTTTATATTTTTTATCTTTAATCATATTTATAGTTTTGGGTTTTTATTTACTATTTCATGTACCATTTTATTCTCTATATTTTTATAATGTATATTTTATCGTATATACTTTTACGTTTTGGAGTTGTATTTATTATCATTGTATGGTCTTTGTTTAATTATTTATTTACCCCCCTGTTTACAAAGCCACGCTAGCAGCTGCCACGCAGCATTGCCGAAAGAGCCCATTCACTTTGAATGGGCTGTTTTGGCAATGCTGCGTAGCTTTGTAAACAGGGGCATTAGTGTTTTAATCTTATTGGTGTACTGTGTTTTACAGATGATTGCATTTATATGTATTTATTTATTTTTTATGTTCAATAAGGCTCCAGACGAAGGCACGCCGGCCGAAACATGGCCGTGTCAAGCCATTTCAATCTACAGTGCTTTAGAAACAATAAAGATCTGATCGTTTGGTAGAGCTTTGGTTTCCTCTTTTTTTGTTCCCTCATATTTGGCTGTTGACTTTATATGCATTCATGAGGTTTAGAGTTTCTCCTCCTTTTTTTTTTCTGTGATTGAAAATAACCCTTCACTGTAGGGAAACAAAAGTGCTCAGTGCCGATCTCTCCAGAGGTGTCTTCATTAAACAGCAAGATAGTGAATTGAAGTTCTTTCCTGATACTTGTCTCTAAGGCTCCCAACTTAATTTTCTGTAACTGACTGAATGGCCTTGCTTTAAAAAAAAAAAAAAAAAAATACTTTGCTGAGCTGTGTCAGCATTTCTCAAAAATCTTTTCACACCGATTCCAGGCCCCAGGACACCTGGTGGTGATATCAAGATGTAAAACTCAGAACAAACGTAATCTATTAAATGTAGCCATAAAGGGGGAAATTCTATAAATGGTGCTGAAAAATGGACACGGAAAAAAGTCATCAGTAAGCGCTATTCTATAAAGGGTGTGCGCCCCCTATATAGAAAAGCATGCAACGCCAATTCCTACGCCTAGCTTTAGTTGCCAGACTTACGCCTGCTAAAACCTGGTGTAAATGCTGGCGTCCAAGTTAGATGTGCTGAAGAAGTATTCTGTAAGTACGCTCGCAACTTTTTGGAGTGCCCTTGAGAAGCCCATGGCCACGCCCCCTTTTGAGTTATGCACTAGTAGAGTTGGGCATCATGTCTTATAGAATACTGCGCAGCCAGATGCATGCGCAAATTTTAATGAGTGCCAATTAACATCAATAATTGGTTGATGGCACCCAATTACTGGTAATTAAGGGCTCATTATACAATTATTTTGAGCGTACATCTCAGCAGCACGCCCAGATTTGGGCGCCATATATAGAATCCAGGGGCTGATGTGCTTAAGTGGCACATGTGACTGGCATAGTGTGTAAATGCAAAGGGGCATTCACATGGGCAGAGCATGGGAAGGGGCTGTCACTTATGCACACAACTTAAAGAATTGAGGGGCCCTTTTTCTAAGCTGCGTAAACGTCTACGCCCACTCAACGTGCGCTAAAATGAAGTTATTGCCCAACTACCACGTGGCTCTTGTGGTAATTTCTTTTTCAGTGCGTTTCTGATACGCGCATCTGCAAAAATATTTTTTATTTTCAGATGTGCGTAATGGATGCGCGCCAAGTGGCATTTGACATGCGTAGGTCATTACCGCCCAGATTCTTTACCACTAGGTCAATAGCTGGCAGTAAGATCTCAGACCCAAAATGGACGTGCGGCAATTTTGATTTTGCCGCACGTCCATTTTCGGCAAAAAAAGGCCTTTTTCACAGGTGCGCTGAAAAATGGATTGGTGCGTGCCCGAAACCCGCACTTACACTACCGCAAGCCATTTTTCAACACACCTTAGTAAAAAGATCCCAAAGTAAGTTATCAAGGTTTATTCAAGACTTGGTATCCTGCACATCAATAAAATCCATACAGCTTACAATACTAAAATACATAGGCAAGAGAAACTAGAAATTAAGAATAAGAAGGAATAGATCAGGGAGGGTTGGAAAAGGAGCTCCATTATCAAATAGTCAAGAATGTAAAGAAGAGTTCAAAGGGATAGGGAGGCAAGTCTGGTCTGATCCAACAGACTCAAATTAAGACAGAGCCTAGGATAGCAAAAAAGCATCCTTAAATAAAAACGTTTTAAGATCTACCTTAAACTGTGTCAAGGAAGTTTGTGATCTAAGAGATAATGGTAATGCATTCCATAGGGAGGGACCAGTAGCAGAAAAAATAACGTCCCTGGTAGCCTGATATCTAATATGCCGAAGCGATGGTTCAACCAAAGGTGCTGTTGGCCTGAACAAAGCAGTGGTGTAGCTATGGGGGGCCTTGGGAGCCTGGGCCCTCCCCAGATTGGATCTGCGGCCACTGCTTTGGCTGGTGGGGTCCCCAACCCCCACCAGCTGAAGCATTTCTCCAGCGCTGTCCTCTGTGAATTGCCTGCCCCACTTCCCCTCATGTCACATGCAGAGAACAGCGCTGGAGAAACGCTTCAGCTGGCTGGAGTTTGGGAACCCTGCCAGCCAAGGCATGTGCGGTTGCAGCAGGTCGGTGGCTGGTGGGTCGGGAGTTGCGGTGGGGAGGCGGGCCAAACTGTGCCCCTCCACTTTGGGCTTCGGACCCCCCAAACATTCAGGTCTGGCTACGCCCCTGGAACGAAAGGCATGTGCAGGATCATATGGAGTTACCAATCTTGTTAAAAAGGGAAGGGATCCAGAATTGGGGTTTTTTTAATACCAAAAGGAGAATTTTATAGGTAATACGATGTGTTAGTGGTAGCCAATGTGCCTTGTTAAGAAGAGGTGTGACATGATCAATCTTTAGGTTCCCGCAGTTACATCAGTACTTTGGATACACGCAGGTGCACCAATGTTGGGTTATGCAAGTATTGTATAATGCAATCTGGGTGCCCAGATGCTGTTGTAGAATAGACCAGGCCTTCTTAACCTGGTCCTTGGGGCACACCAAGTCCTATCGGGTTTTCTGGATATTCACAATGAATATGCATGAGATAAATTTGCATACTAAGCAGGAAATGCATGCTAATCTATCTCATTCATATTCATTGTGGATATCTTGAAAACCCGATGGCACTTTGTGTGCTCTGAGGATTGGGTTCAGAAGCCCTGGAAGAGAATCTCAGCTTTGGGGAACATAAAAGGAGGTGCCTACTTATAAAATTAGTCCCCCGACCCCAAATTCTCATTATGTAATGTTGATGAATAATTTGCTTCTCAGTGTCTAAGATTCACTGCTGACCATTGAGGATTAGCTGTCCCTATTTCTGATCCTTTCATCTCCCATTAGAAAAGCATCGCACTGGCCTCCATCCAGCTGCCTCCCAGCCTCTTCTCCACATCGACCTCCTTATCGCCACCACTGCATTGCAAGCTCCAGTTCTTGGTGTTCAGGAACGGCAAGCTCTTCCTCAGCACGGGGAACTCCTCAGGACTTGCAGATGATGGCAAGCGAAGAAGTGTCGCCACACCAGTGATCTATGCTGGAACACGTAAGGCAAAACTACAGTTCACTTGCCATGTACATGCTTTGGACAAAGGCATCTACAAATTGATCATTTAGGGTAGGGAAATCTCACATATCAGGAGACGTGCTGTCAGGAGTAAAAATGCAATCGTTATACCAGGTATCTGGAGCCTATCCATTCCATAATATGTAAAATGTCATTTATTCCAATGCTTGCTTCATCTGATGTAGGGTGCAGGCCCTGTATGATGTTTTGGGACTATACTTCAAGATCCTACTATAACATACAAACCTACAGTGGGGGAAATAAGTATTTGATCCCTTGCTGATTTTGTAAGTTTGCCCACTGACAAAGACATGAGCAGCCCATAATTGAAGGGTAGGTTATTGGTAACAGTGAGAGATAGCACATCACAAATTAAATCCGGAAAATCACATTGTGGAAAGTATATGAATTTATTTGCATTCTGCAGAGGGAAATAAGTATTTGATCCCTCTGGCAAACAAGACCTAATACTTGGTGGCAAAACCCTTGTTGGCAAGCACAGCGGTCATACGTCTTCTGTAGTTGATGATGAGGTTTGCACACATGTCAGGAGGAATTTTGGTCCACTCCTCTTTGCAGATCATCTCTAAATCATTAAGAGTTCTGGGCTGTCGCTTGGCAACTCGCAGCTTCAGCTCCCTCCATAAGTTTTCAATGGGATTAAGGTCTGGTGACTGGCTAGGCCACTCCATGACCCTAATGTGCTTCTTCCTGAGCCACTCCTTTGTTGCCTTGGCTGTATGTTTTGGGTCATTGTCGTGCTGGAAGACCCAGCCACGACCCATTTTTAAGGCCCTGGCAGAGGGAAGGAGGTTGTCACTCAGAATTGTACGGTACATGGCCCCATCCATTCTCCCATTGATGCGGTGAAGTAGTCCTGTGCCCTTAGCAGAGAAACACCCCCAAAACATAACATTTCCGCCTCCATGCTTGACAGTGGGGACGGTGTTCTTTGGGTCATAGGCAGCATTTCTCTTCCTCCAAACACGGCGAGTTGAGTTCATGCCAAAGAGCTCAATTTTTGTCTCATCTGACCACAGCACCTTCTCCCAATCACTCTCGGCATCATCCAGGTGTTCACTGGCAAACTTCAGACGGGCCGTCACATGTGCCTTCCGGAGCAGGGGGACCTTGCGGGCACTGCAGGATTGCAATCCGTTATGTCGTAATGTGTTACCAATGGTTTTCGTGGTGACAGTGGTCCCAGCTGCCTTGAGATCATTGACAAGTTCCCCCCTTGTAGTTGTAGGCTGATTTCTAACCTTCCTCATGATCAAGGATACCCCACGAGGTGAGATTTTGCGTGGAGCCCCAGATCTTTGTCGATTGACAGTCATTTTGTACTTCTTCCATTTTCTTACTATGGCACCAACAGTTGTCTCCTTCTTGCCCAGCGTCTTACTGATGGTTTTGTAGCCCATTCCAGCCTTGTGCAGGTGTATGATCTTGTCCCTGACATCCTTAGACAGCTCCTTGCTCTTGGCCATTTTGTAGAGGTTAGAGTCTGACTGATTCACTGAGTCTGTGGACAGGTGTCTTTCATACAGGTGACCATTGCCGACAGCTGTCTGTCATGCAGGTAACGAGTTGATTTGGAGCATCTACCTGGTCTGTAGGGGCCAGATCTCTTACTGGTTGGTGGGGGATCAAATACTTATTTCCCTCTGCAGAATGCAAATAAATTCATATACTTTCCACAATGTGATTTTCCGGATTTAATTTGTGATGTGCTATCTCTCACTGTTACCAATAACCTACCCTTCAATTATGGGCTGCTCATGTCTTTGTCAGTGGGCAAACTTACAAAATCAGCAAGGGATCAAATACTTATTTCCCCCACTGTATATAGATATCTCCTGTAGAAATTCAAGTGTGGTGGATGTATATAGCATGCTTGAATTTCCACCAGAGATTCTGAATGCTTGAAGGACACTTGGCATCAAAGACCAAGTAAATCAGGGAGGGGAAGAAGCCAGCCCAGAGTCTAGATGCACTTCCATTTTCATTGATGCAAACACTGCACTGTGGGTTGAACTTCCCATCAATCCTTTATAAAATTAATCTTCCTACCATGCTGCTCAGAAATTTGTCATTATTTAATGCTTCTTGACAGTGACACAAAAATACATTTCACTTTGTATCCTTCTATCTTGCATTCCTGAAATAATACCAAGGATTGACTTCAACCAGGCACACATAAGGCTAATTGATTTTCATAGTTTTGATGATATCATAAGCCATGAGACCAAAGGTCAGGTCACCAGAAGCCAAGATGACAATCAGTTCTTTATTTTCTCATTGAGTGTCTGTGGTTAATTGCATTTAGCTTTAGTCATGAATGGATCTGTCTGTTTCAGTCATGGCTCTTCTTGAGATGGTTAAAATGTCAGTCAGGGTTCAGCTAAATTTAAAATTTTTAAGTGTAGCTATTCCATGTATCCCAAACTGTTCTATGTTCTCATATTTATGGAAGCCAAAATAGTAAGAAACACCCAGTTTTTTTTTAAATAAGTTTTCAGATGACTACATTGCTAGTACTGGCACCTACTAACTACAGCGTCTAGACTGAGTGGGGTATTGAAGTAGGCCAATTATATGATCTGGATGCTTGTTTCCATGGCCGATTAACACCATATTGGGCTCTAGGCACACATATAGTTATGGGTCGCCCTACTATGGTGTCCCCTGAGATATTTATTCATGCCCCCTCCCCCCTAAAAAAAACCCCACATACATTTTAACTTTGCAGAAGTAGAAGGGAAAATTTCAGAGTAGCTGTGGATGTGAAATCAGTAATAGTTTGTGACTGAGCATATGCTTTGACTGGAGTGTCTTGATGGTTAGAACTGGAGAGATACCAAGTTACCCAGTTCCAGGAAGGAGATTTTTGGCTAGGCCTGGTGCACTATAGGACTTGAATTGCTGATTTTAATAGGTAGAATTATAGACTACAAATATTGCACTGAACTGGGATGTAGATTCAACTAGACTGACCAAAACGTCTCCCTCCTGGAACTGGATAACCTGGCAACTGTGCATTTATGGGCTGAGAACCAGGGTAGTTGGGCATTTTCTTCTTCTATTGCCTCTAGTACAAACCAGAAATGCCACAGGTGAACTGCCCCAAAGAGTGAGATTTAAGGGCAATGTGACTGAGGTACAAATTTACAAAGTTTTATATGTGAAAAAAAAATTCACAAATGTAAGAGGCAAAATAATATATTTAACTTTGATGCTTCTGAAAGGTTATAGGCAGAGCGGAGGCAGTATTAGGACAGCTTTTGAAGGAATTTGCCCAGGTAACTTGATAGATGACTGGGTAAATTCCATCAGCGGAAAACTTCCTTTCACTTATTATTATTATTTATTGCATTTGTATCCCACATTTTCCCACCTATTTGCGGGCTCAGTGTGGCTTACAATACATTGTGAATGATGGAAATACAATTAGTCACAGTACGATTATGGGTTACATTGTGAAGAGTAATGTTATGTGCACAGGTACATTCGTACCAGTGGGCTTCTCCACTCCAGCAGAAATTTTCAAAAGGAAGCACTATTTATGTGAAACTGTCCCCACCAGAGACACAGAAACATGCACACACATGCACTCTGTTACACTTCAATCACACATGCACAAGCATACACGTGCATACACTCTGTCACTTTTCAGACACATATATATACATACATACAAACATACATACACTCTCTCTTTTTCTGCTGATGCTAGGCTGCTTCTGCTGTTGTTGTGCTCATTCAGTCAGTGCAATTGCTGGTAGAATAACCACATGCATTTCTTCCTGTGGGAAATGAGTTGTAGATAAGGCAATTCGGATGTAGGACCTTGTGATATCTGATCAAAGTGATAAGTCTGAGGTAGAATTTAATCATGTCAGAGGTGTGACCAATGACTTACCTGTATCATTACTCTTAGGAGGATGTGGTATCAGTAACCTCACAGACCCTGTCCTGGTATCACTCAGACACTTCGTGGATGGAACGGATCCCATAGCTGCTTACTGGAAATTTGACATATTGGGGGGCTATGGAGGATGGAGCTCAGACGGGTGCCAATTTGCTTATGCAGAGCCCAATATTACCACTATCTACTGCAAGCACCTCAACAACTTTGCTGTTCTGATGGTAGGAACATCAGTCAACCAAAAATGACCTCTGCTTTCAACTATTAACCTCTTCGGTCTGATTTGACATAAAATAAGTGATCCTTGTATTGGAATGGCCTGGAATTAGCTAATGTGATCAAAGAGATGTTCTGTTTCCCCAACAAATATGGCTGCCTTAACTTGATCAAACAGCTTAGAAAATAAAGAGCCATCAGGCTTCCATCTTGTTACTCTATACCATCTCCAAGTGTGCAACACTTTCAGCAATGTAATGCAAATAGGGTTGCCATTTGGATCCAGGTTCACCTGACAGGGTTGATCCAGTCCTGTGTTTACTCCATTGCATGTAGGAACTTGTAGTCTTGCTTTTCTTAGGGCATGCAAGGGAGAAATCAGAACTACAAGTCCCTGTATGCACTGGGGTAACCCCA
The DNA here is from genome assembly GCF_901765095.1 of Microcaecilia unicolor. Classification (NCBI taxonomy): domain Eukaryota; kingdom Metazoa; phylum Chordata; class Amphibia; order Gymnophiona; family Siphonopidae; genus Microcaecilia; species Microcaecilia unicolor. The sequence goes on along the minus strand of NC_044034.1, from coordinate 324,452,233 downwards.
GGATTGAATCAACCCTGTCAGGCAAATCTGGATCCAGTTGGCAACCTTAAATACAAACGTATCTCTACTAAAGTTAGCTCAAATATCCACAGTCTTGCTTTGAACAATTTAGAATGTGGCTTCTCTACAGGAATCGTGACATGTGAGCCTCATGGGTAGCAAACTCACTGTGGGGTCTGTTTACTAAGCTGCATGAAAATGGGCCCTGTAGCAGAGGTGAGGGCCGTTTTTCCCCCCCAAAAAATGGCCACACGGTAAGATAACTCTTACTGTGTGGCCATGCGGCAGGGAACACTTACCGTCACCCATTGAGGTGGTGGTAAGGGCTTCTGCGGTAACCCGGTGATAACTGGGCAGCGGGTGGCAATGCCTGATTACCGCCGGGTTAGCACCATGCTAGGGAAAAATCTTTTCCCCCGGAGCTCTGGAAATGGCGCACACTCCAACCGGAACCACCGCCAGCAGCCATGTTGGGCTGGCGGTAGTTCCGTTTTAGCATGCGGTAAGCCTGCATTGGGCTTATTGTCGCTTTGTAAAAGACCCCCTAAGTTCTTCCGCTCTGATCTGTGTGACATTGTTGTCTATAGGTATGATACTTTTATTTTTTCCAATCAATTTGAGGTATTTGAGCAAGGATGCAAAAGGAAATCATGGACATAGATAGTTTTCATGGCTCAGCAAAGAAAGTGTTTCTTTCAAGGTCAAAGCATTTCAAAAAATCTGGAATCATATGCAAGAAAATTATCAGGCTGGAAGAAAAATAGAATTAGTTTTAAACAGATTTCTGTAGTCTAATTGTTTAAAAGCATTTCCCAAAGTTAGATATAATACAGGATGATTAAGCTGATTTTTGAGAACAGCTTCTCAGATTACATTAGAGATGGAAATAGGTTTGCCAAATGGGTAATAAATTGAGTAGATTTAACCTAATGTAAACTTGGCAGCCATTCCTGCTTGGGTCAGCTTGGAGCACCGAAGCCTTTTCCAGCATGAGAGCTGCTGGGAAGACAGAACCAGGTTCATTTCATTTTTTGTTGTCTCTTCTTAAACAGGAACTGAATAACTTCCCCAAACAGTTCCAGAATGCATCGGAGGTGCTCAATCCGATTATTTACACCTGCACAGCTGTGCTGCTCCTTTGTCTTTTTGCGACCATTATCATTTACATCGTCAACCACAGGTGAGAACACAGGAAGAGCCGAATGACAACACAGAGAACAGGGACATGCAGAACCAGCCCTGTTTCAGACTGCAGTTTTAATTTTTATAAAAGCTGGACTGGCTCGGCCTGTCCCTGATGATACTGGGGCATTTATTATCTTTTAACCCAAAAAACAAAACTCGAGATGTTTGATTTTAATGGTTGCTTTTGGGGGGGGGGGGGGTTGCCAAAGTTACATCTGTAACAGAGAGAGAGAGAGGGCCATTTAGTCCGTGCATACTACCCGTACACCCCCATATTCCATATATAGTACCCAAAGTTGCGTGTTGACATTTGGAGCGCAACTTAATTGATCACAAGCCCTTAAGTAACAATAATTAGGCATTAACAGCATAGGCGTAGACTGGGGGGGGCGAGGGGGGGCAATGCCCCCCCAAACGACGCGAGGCGCCGCCGCGCCATTAGTTAAAAAAAAAAAAAAAAACACATGCAGGCAGGCACGCGCTCCTCTCGGTCCGCTTGGCTTCCCTGCCCTCTCTATCTGCGTCCTGCCTTCCTCTGACGTCATTTCCTTTCGGGCGGGACGCAGACAGAGAGGGCAGGGAAGCCAAGCGGACCGAGAGGAGCGTGTCCGTCTACCCCTCTCTCAGGAATGGGACTGGGAGGGGTGGGAAGCAGAGGGAAGGAGCAGGAGATGGATGGGACTGGGAGGGGTGGGAAGGAGCAGGAGATGGATGGGACTGGGAGGGGTGGGAAGCAGAGGGAAGGAGCAGGAGATGAATGGGACTGGGAGGGGTGGGGAGCAGAGGGAAGGAGCAGGAGATGAATGGGACTGGGAGGGGTGGGAAGCAGAGGGAAGGAGCAGGAGATGGATGGGACTGGGAGGGGTGGGAAGGAGCAGGAGATGGATGGGACTGGGAGGGGTGGAAGCAGAGGGAAGGAGCAGGAGATGAATGGGACTGGGAGGGGTGGGGAGCAGAGGGAAGGAGCAGGAGATGAATGGGACTGGGAGGGGTGGGAAGCAGAGGGAAGGAGCAGGAGATGGATGGGACTGGGAGGGGTGGGGAGCAGAGGGAAGGAGCAGGAGATGAATGGGACTGGGAGGGGTGGGAAGCAGAGGGAAGGAGCAGGAGATGGATGGGACTGGGAGGGGTGGGGAGCAGAGGGAAGGAGCAGGAGATGGATGGGACTGGGTGGGGTGGGAAGCAGAGGGAAGGAGCAGGAGATGAATGGGACTGGGAGGGGTGGGAAGCAGAGGGAAGGAGCAAGAGATGGATGGGACTGCGAGGGGTGGGGAGCAGAGGGATGGACCAGGAGATGGATGGGATTGGGAGAGGTCAGGCACAGCAGAGGGAAGGAGCCGAAGATGGATGGGACGGAGGGATGGTGAGCAGAGGGAAGGAACAGAAGATGGATGAACTGGGAGGGTTGGGGAGCAGAGGGAAGGAGCAAGAGATGGATGGGACTGGGAGGGTGGGGAGCAGAGGGAAGCCTACTGGAAAGAAGACACTGCATAAAACAGAAGACACTGGGATCAAAGCGAATAGAAAAACTAAATGATCAGACAACAAAGGTAAATAAAAGTATTTTATTCATAATTTATTAATTGAAATGTGTCAGCTTTTTGAAATATGCATCTGTGATATTTTGCCTGTAAATTTCATTTCATTCCTCCATATTAGCATATTCATTTGCATATTTATATATGCAAATGATATGCTAATATGCTCCGCCCATTCTTTGCCCCCCCAAATGAAACAGTCAAACTACGCCTATGATTAACAGGCAATTATTGCAGTTAATTGGCATCAATTAGCATTTGTGTGTACATCTGGCTGCATGCTATTTTATAAGACTCAGTGCTTAACTCTCAGTGTGTATCTGGAAAAGGGGGTGTGGCCAGGGGCATGTCAGAGGCATTTCAAAAAGTTATGTGTTCAGTTGTATGTGTTCAATTCTGGTCACCCCATCTCAAAAAAGTTATAGTGGAATTAGAAACGGTACAGAGAAGGGCGATGAAAATGATAAAAGGGATGGGACGACTTCTCTATGAGGAAAGGCTGAAGGTGCTAGGGCTCTTCAGCTTGGAGAAAAGACGGCTGAGGGGAGATATGATAGAGGTCTATAAAATAATGAGTGGCGTGGAAAGGGTAGATGTGAATCATTTGTTTATTCTTTCCAAAATTACTAGGACTAAAGGGCACGCAATGAAGCTCCAAAGTAGTAAATTTAAAATGAATCAGAGAAAGTTTTTCTTCACACAATGTGTAATTAAGCGCTGGAATTCGTTGCCAGAGAATGTAGTAAAAGCAGTTAGCTTAGCGGGGTTTAAAAAAGGTTTGACTGGCTTCCTAAAGAAAAAGTCCATAGACCATTATTAAATTGGACTTGGGGGAAATCTACTATTTCTGGGATAAGCAGTATAAAATGTTTTGTTCTTGTTTGGAATCTTGCCAGGTATTTGTGACCTGGATTGGCCACTGTTGGAAACAGGATGCTGGGCTTGATGGACCTTCAGTCTGTCCCAGTATGGCAATACTTATCTACTTATGCATGCAAAATTAGAGAATTCACCCGAAGCTGAGCACCTGCATTTACACCTGCTTTAAGCAGGCATAAGTACACTGCCTAAAAGTTAGGTGTTGGATATGCGTCGAATGCTATTCCATAAAGAGCGTGCTCCCTTTATAGAATAACACTTAGTGCTCAGTTTTTTCAGCGTGCAATTTTGCACACCATTTATTGAATTTCCTCTTTTATCTGACTTCCAAAAATTCTTAGCTAGTAGGTGGGAAGATTTCATCAATCACATCACTGAATTGATTGACAAAGTGAAATGGAGGAGTGGCCTAGTGGTTAGAGCACTGGTCTTGTAATTCAGAGGTGGCCAGTTCAAATCCCACTGCTGCTCCTTCTTGGGCAAGTCACTTAACCCCAGTGGCGTAGGAAGGGGGGGCGGGAGGGGCGGTCCGCCCCGGGTGCACGTGCTCAGGGGGTGCCGGCCCCACTGGTTCCCTGCTCCCTCTGCCCCGGAACAGGTTACTTCCTGTTCCGGGGCAGAGAGAGCAGGGAACCAGTGGGGCCCGACGCAGCTCCGAGTGACGTGCACTCGGGGCGGATCGGCCCTCCCGCAGGTAAGAATGCGGTCCGGGGGGGGGGGGGTTCGCTCTGGAGGAGGGAGGTCGTGCCGTGCTGCACCCGGGGGGGGGGGGGGGTGCGCAGCGGCGACCCGCCCCGGGTGCCATTAGCCCTTGCTATGGCACTGCTTAACGCTCCAGTGCCTCAGGTACAAACTTAGATTGTGAGCCCTCCTGGGACAGAGAAATATCCAGTGTACCTGAAAGTAACTCACCTTGAGCTACTACTGACAAAGGCATGAACAAAATCTAAATAAATAAAGGATGATTGAAAAGCTTTGCATTCTTTAAAATATTACTGCCCCCTACCCTCTATAAAACTGATCGTGTATGAATACTTTTTTCCTTTCACATGGCAAAGCATTCCTTTTGACAGCTTCCGATCAACTAAAAACGCTTTTATCTACTAAGTCAATCAGAGAGCAATTAAAAAAGGAAATTCTGTACAAGGCATGTTCAATTGCAGAGTAAGCACCCCATATGCGTGCTTCTGCCCAAAGTGCTATTCTGTAAGCTTGTGCATTAATGGCACAGCACACAATTGTGAAGGGGGCATGTCAACCATCCACCTGCTTGCATTATAAAATTCTATGAGTTGTGTATATTGATCGGTGCATCTAGGCATGACCTCTTACAACTGCCATTGCCTTGGCACAAGCAGGCATGCATTCTTTTTTTGGCATGCCAATGGAGGTTTGTGCAAGTATTCTATAATGGGATCAGGGCACCCTGATGTCATTATAGAATTGTCGGGAATGCCAATTTGTAAAATTACCCCATTGGTAATTTCAGAACAAGAGATGTACACAATCAAGGCTCTACAAATCTTCAGTCACGTTGTCTTCAAGCACTGGTCTTTGGTCCTAAGTGGTTTTTTGTCTGTGATAGAGAGAACCTGGGTCTCCAGCCTTTTGCAAATGCTTTTCAAGAGCCTGATCAGTACAAATTGTTCTTTCCTTTCAGCATCATCCAGATCTCGCGGAAGGGCTGGCACATGCTGCTCAACCTCTGTTTCCACATTGCCATGACATCTGCTGTGTTTGCAGGAGGAATCACCCTCACCAACTATTTGGTTATCTGTCAGGCTGTAAGTAGCTGTATTCACGTACTCTCCAAAATCCAAAACATTCATTCTGAAGTGCATACTGCAGCTCACCGTGTTCCTTATCCTAAGCCATACAGAGGAGCCGATGCAGAAAGCTACTGCGAGCTACAGTGCGAATTTAACGAGCAGTTTACCTGCTCATTAAAGGCCACTGTATGCTAAAAGGGTTTCTGCACTTCGACAGAAAACATCAGCCACAGTGTATTAAAATACATGTTTAACAGCTGATCAGCTACTCCCACAGCATGCAAGGCTGTGCGCTGATGTCAACCACAGGGGCTCAATGCCAGAAATCTAACGCCAGATCTTAGGCTGACATAGAGCCCCCTCAGTCAGCATTGGCCCCATTTCATTTTCCTCTACTGAAATCACCTGACCCTTTCCCTCCTACCCCACCTCACCCCATGATATTAAAAAATGTTTTCCCTGTGGCACCCCCTCCCCCGACATGACTAGTCCCCTCACTTCCTCTCTTCTGATAAAAACTGTTTCCCTATGTCTAGTCGCACCCCTGTTCCCCCTCCCCAACCAGCCAAAACCTTTTAAAAAGAAGTCTCTGGTGTCTAGTGGCACCTACCCCACCTCCTGACCCCCCTTTTCATGCCCCCTTGGACCCAAGTACCTTGAAGGAGGCAGGAGCGATGCCCACTCGCACCTGTCTCCAAGTCATCTGCAAGATGGCGGCACCTGCCCTGTGTGGTGCATCCTGGGATAAACTGAGCAGGACCTGTTTGCTATATAAGAGAGAAATTTCCTTATGTGGCAGACTGGCCCCTTCCAGTTTATCCCAAGATGCACTGCATAGGGTAGGGGACACCATTTTGGAGATGATGGCCTGGAAGCAGGAGCAAATGGGCATCGCTCCTACCTTCTTAAAGGTACTTGGGTCTAGGGTGCTTGGAAAGGGGGTTGAGGGGGGTGGGTGCTTCTAGACACCAGGGAAGACTATTTTTTAAAGTCTGGTTGGGTGGAGGGAGAGAGGGGTGCCACTAGGGAGATAGTTTTAAATAGGGAAGAGGGAGCCAGTTGGTCTGGGTGGGGGAGGGAAGAGAGAAAGACATACTGATGGGCCAGAGCTGGTACTGATGTTGGTCCCATTGGGGGATGAGAGGGCTAAATTGGGGAGGCAACCAAGTCAGTTGGGTGGGAGGTGAACAAGATTGAGGCTGGTGCAGACTGCTGGCACATTTAAAAAAAATGTCACACTTTCTGTCAGTGCCTGAGCCATTCACAGCTCAGGAACTGATAGGAAGGGTAACATTTGGCAATGAATTGCATATTACTGCCGCGATTTTAATACAGCAGTAATTTTGCATATTCAGTGATTACTGCACCCTGTGGCAGTTTTTTTGTGGAAACCCTGCATGCGGTCAGAAGCTCTACCACGCTGCTTTCTGCCCCAGACTGTCTGTCCTATGGCACGAGAGGGTGCTTAACAGTACCATCTACTGTATATTTAATGCTACAACAAGAGATAATAAGGCCCCGATGCTCAAAGGCAAAGGGAGGCACTAGAGGCTTTTTGCACCAGACTAGCAGCCGCGTTTGCCTGGACCTGTCAGACCTCTTCTTGAGTCATGCCCAGGCAAAATTCTTCCTCAGAACTGGAAACAGTTCCCTAATGCTCAGCGCTGACATCTGACATCGCTCCTAAAATTGCATGTCCTTAGCACTGAACATTAGGGAGCTGTTTTGTAGTGCTGATCTGGCGGTATTTCTCCAGCGCTGTTCAGAACAACACCAGAGTTTTGAGCATCTGCCTATAAGTGCAATGCCCTGGGCAAGACTTTGAAAACACTTGATGGAGTGATGCCTTCAGCACCCTGCATAAATGACTTCTCACTCAATGCTAAACACAATGCAATGGCCTGAAACACAACTCCCTTCCCTTCCCCCTGCCCCTGACACTCAGGCTGATTGCAGAGGTAGTATTTAATGTGACCCCATGACAGTCACATCCGAAATGACAGTAGTTTATCTCAACACCACATACCACTGATTTTAATCTGCACCAGAACTGCAAAGAAAATACAGTCTTTAAAAGTTTAATGATTAGAACGAATACAATCAGGATCCATCTTGGTCTGCTATTTATCTCATTCATGAGGAGAACTATGTATTTTAAGTTTTTTAAAAGCTTTCCTGCTTAGCCACACTTATTTTTTTTGAGCAAAGTAAATCTAGGGTGATATTGCACAGAGAAACAGAAGCCTAAAGAGGGATCACTTTTTTAAAGGACCATTAGTTATTCATGTAACGTTAACAGGCGTCTCCATTTCAGGTTGGTATTATCTTGCATTATTCTTCGTTATCCACTCTGCTATGGATGGGAGTGAAGGCACGACTCATCTACAAGCATCTTACACGCAAGCCTCCACAGCAGCAGGAAGGGGAAACACCCCAAGCAACACAGAGACCCATGCTAAGGTATGGCACCATCATCCACTCACAAGACAACATTGCTTTCAATGGATTTAGCGCGTGCTAGTGATTAGCGTTATATTAGTATGGGCATCTTATCATTTATAGGGGTGCTTTTACTAAGCTGCAGGAAAAAGGGTGCTGCAGTAGTGGCGGGAACCATTTTTCCTGCACGCAAGGGCCTTTTTAAAAAATTTCAGCTGGTAAAATGCCTCTCCTCCCCCCATAAAATGGCCACGCGGTAAGATAACTCTTACTGAGTGGCCATGCGGCAGGGAGCACTTACCGTCATCCACTGAAGTGGTGATAAGGGTGCCTGCGGTAACCAGGCAGCATGCGGCGATGCCTGATTACCACTGGGTTAGTGCCGTGCTACAGAAAAGTTTTTTCCAGAGTGTCAGAAATGGCACATTCTCCAACTGGAACTACCGCTGGTTGCCGCATTGGGCTGGTGGTAGTTCCAGATTAGCGAGCGGTAAGCCCGCATTGGACTTACTGCCACTTAGTAAAAGACTAGGCTGTCTGCTGCTGATCGGAACCTTCTCTGAGCTGCGGTCTGCCCCTTTCTGGTGTAACTTCCTGTTTCCACAAGGGTGGGCTGTGGCATAGAAAAAGGTTCCGGCCAACAGCAGACAGCCCATGCTGGGACTTTGTATGGAGAAAGAAACTTTTGAGGAACATGCAGGGGGTGGAGAGAAGAGCTGAATCTTTGGATGAAGAAGAGAGAAGAGAGAGGGGGAAATGTTGGCCTCAGGTGAAAGAGAGATGTTGGACCTGAGGGAGGGAGGGAGGAAGGTAAACATGTTGAACCTGGTTGAGGGGAAGGGAGCAGAGATGGTAGAGCTATAGAGAGAGATACAGAGATGGTGCTCCTGGGGGAGGGTGAAAGAGCAAGAAACGTTGGATCTTGGGGGGGGGGGGCAGAAAGATTTTGGATTTGGAGAGGGAGCGGGGAGACAAATGTTGGATCCAGGGGGGGGGGGGGGGGGCATGACCCTTTTTGCCCAGGGGCCAATGCTCAGAACCTGATGCCGGCACAAGAACTGATGATTGTTGGACCAGTGCCGGTGTTAATGTTCAGAGGGCTCTAGCGCAGGAAACAATTTGTGCGCCAAAGATTAGTGCAAATAGTATTTAAATGTAGTCAAACGGATGTTATTGAGGTCATTTCCTATTCCCTCCCCAATGCTCAGAGAACAGCACACAAAACCCGCTGAAAACCTACTTTGATGTGTTTGAAGAGAGGATTTCCCATGATTTTTTCTTTAAAATCTGTTGGTTTTTGTTTAATTTGGAAGCAGAAGGAAGCCCGTGCAAGCCCCTAAGCACTGTACTGAGAGACAAATGTGTGCAAGTCAGAGCAAACTCGAAAGTGGCAGAAGACATTGGCACCTGTTTTCTGTACTTAAATATAAGCTTTTCAAATGAAACAAAATTTGAAAAACATATTTAAAGGTGCAGAAGAACACACTGATATGTGCTTTGCTTCCGGGTTTTTCCTGGAGCGCGCGTACAAGAGCTCTGCTTACCGTGAAACTCTTGTGTGCATGAACCAGGCATGTTCTTCCTCCTTGCTTTCAGTCAAGCAGTGTGCATATAATTTGCATCTTTTACAGTTGAGAATTGGGGAGCTATTTTTCTCTGCTGGTCCTACGGTAATGGTCGGGCACTGTTCTGAGCATCGGCCCATCAGAGTCTTAAGCAGTCATCAGCTCTGCACCAGCACACAAAAATTCAGCCAGCTCCCAGTTATTGTTATGAGGCTGTAACTTCCATGAGTACGATCCTGTCCTTAAAGGAAAGGAAAATAAGCTAGAGCCTGAACTGACAGTGCTGCCCTGCTTCCCCTCCAGGGACTGTGTGTAAACAGGAAATCTTCTGTATCTGGATGGGACATGCTGCATAAACTGTTTATTTTTTCTGCCTTAAAAAAAAAACCCCTTCCCGTTCAGCGCCTCCATAATATTTATCTTGAATGTATTCAGAATGTTCTAATTGCCTTTTATTTTTCTTAACTCATGAGCCTGGAAAGAGGAGACCCTGGGGTCTTAATGATGACATTTTTGTGCAGCAGAAATTCAGCGTAATTCTCTTTTAATTAATGTCAAAGTTTAATCTGGGTTTGAGCTGAGAAATTGCTCTCCAAGCTCTCTAAACCAGGCCCACTTTGCGTAGGTTTACTACAGAGGTGCAGCCTGGCTTTTGCCGCTCTTGGTGTAATTTGAGGCAGCTGCAAAGTGCAGAATAGAACAGAATCTGTGCTGTAATACTAAAATGCACTATAGAAACATAGTAGATGATAGCAGGTAAAGACCTGTATGGTCCATCCAGTCTGCTAACAAGATAAATTCATAGCATATGATGTAATACTACATATGTATACTTGATCTTGATTTGTCCTTGCCATTTTCAGGGCATAAACTGTAGAAGTCTGCCCGGCACTATCCTTGTTCCCCAACTTCCAAAGTTGCCATCGAAGCTCCACTCCGACCATGATTGGGGCACAGACCCTAGAAGTCTGCCCAGCACTGGCTTTGTTCTGTAGCTACTGAAGCTGAATCTGTCCAGCCACGATCAGGGCACCATATATATATTTACAAGTTTAGGCACTTGCATTACTAGCCAATCAGACAGCAATAGGAGAAGGGTTCTAAGTCAGGCTGCAAATGAACCCATTGGGTCTTGGCCTTTATTCCTCTCCCCCCACCACTATATTAGGTGAATTTCTTCAAAAAGACAATAAATAAATCCTAATAAAATTGCCTTTCTGAGTTGTTTGTTTGCAACATAGTGTATCGGGGGGGGGGGGGGGAGGGGGGAATCAAAATTAGCAGGACTACTTCCTGTTTTTACTATCATACTCTATGCATGATTGTTTGTAAATTATAGTTTAAAACTTGTCAGTTACACAATCATACAGAAAAGTGTATGCTTAGTATTCTTTTCTGTTCCCTATTATTGAATTTAGTATTTAATACATGGCTCATAATGTCAGAGCTGCGGTGGTGGTGTCAGCTCACTTGAGATCCATCTCCATAGACATTTGCAGAGCTGCAATGAAGACTTCTGTCCACATATTCAACTCCTACTGTTGCTTAGAGGACTCTCAACATGACAGTAGGTTTGGCCAGACAGTCATCCAGAATTTATTTTGGGATTAGAATCCAACTCCATCCGTCCTATGCCCATTTCTTTCAGTTCCAAGCTACCTTAAAGTGTGTTGTTTTTTTTAATGACATAAAACAAGGCTTGGTTGAAGCCCAAAAAACCAGCATGGTTGGTTGTTGGAGCAGCTCTTGTATTATCCCCATTTTTTTTCAGTTAAAAGCAGTTTGTAGCTAGAGAGTCCTATCTGTGAGTGTTTTGGGTAGCCTGTTTGTCCTTGAAGAAAAGTTACTTACCTGTAGCAGGTGCATATCCTCACAAACCTTCCTATGTCTCCAAGCATTGTATTCTAATTAGCTTGTAATGGATGGTTTATTTACAGAAGCTTGATATATTGCAAGGGTCTAAGACTTCAATGCAATTTACAAAAGATCTGTGGGGGGGGGGGGGGGGGAGAAGAAGAAAATCAATCATGTGCTGGGAGCCTGTATGGTGAGCAGATGGGAAAGCAAGCATGAACACAAAGAGGAATCCTGTATAGAAGGCATGGAACCAAACAAGCTTAGCAGAAATTAGATGGCAGCACCAGTAACTGGGAAGCAAAGCCAGTGCTGGGCAGACTTCTACAGTCTGTGCCTTGATCGTGGCTGGACAGATTGAGCTTCAGCAACTGGAGAACAAGGCTAGTGCCAGGCAGACTCCTGTGGCCTGAAGAGTGGCAAGAACAAGTCGGAATCAGGTATACATATGTAGTATCACGTCATACCTTATACTATGAGTTTATCTTGGGCAGACTGGATGGACCATACAGGTCTGTATCTGCCGTCATCTACTATGTTACTAAGGGTTGGAATGCAGCGCTAGGAAATCTGAAGGCCCAAGTCTGCTGCAACTGAAAGAAAAGTTCTTTATCATCAGCAGTACAGCAGCACCCATGGAAAAACGGTTACCCCTGCAGAAACAATAATTCTTTGATGGATAGGTAGTGAGGGGCATATGGGGTATTAATAGGCAGTAAGAGATCCTTTTACTAAGCTTAGTGCATGCTAAATGCGATGAAGCCCATTTTATACATTTAGCACAAGCTCATTCGGTTAACGCGCACTAAGCTTTGGTAAAAGGACTCCTTAATTCCTTTAAGAGAGTGATATAGGCTAAAATGTGCTTGTTTTGGATTTAAAGCTATTTCTCTAAATATTTTTCAAAGAGCAGTAACTCGCATGACTATTCACTCATTCCAATTCTGACCTTGATTGCTACACACCATGTAACCAAAACCAGTTCCTCATATCTTATTGAAGTGTAGATATCATTAGCCTTCAGTTTAGTCAGCCCTCTGTTTATCCCAATGACTTTGTCCTATCCATCTTGTCCCTCTTATGGGCTAGATTCTGTATATGGTGCTCTAAAAATCGGCACAAAAAATACACCTAGGCGTATTCTATAAAGTACACCTAAAGTTAAGCATAGTTTATAGAATATGCCTAGTTCCCGTCCACATGATTAAATTTAAGACACAGGCATTTGCACCAAATAAAACTTGATGCAAATGCCTATGCATACGTTAGGCACATAGTGGGTGTATTCTGTAACAGCATGCATAGTTTTTAGAAACGCCAATGACCTGTCTATTCCAAGCCCAAGGCCGCACCCCCTTTTCCAATCTCCATCTTAGAAATTATGCAATCACTTTACAGAATACGCTTAAAAAGTTGTGCATGCAAATCTAATTAATGCCAAGTAGTGCCAATAATTGCTTGTTAAATGGCAATTATCAGAATTGATTGGCTTGTTAAGATAATTAAATTGCGCACACTAATCAGTATACAACCTGATTTGCATGTGCAAATTAGATTGTAAGCTCTGTCGAGCAGGGACTGTCTCTTCATGTTCAAGTGTACAGCGCTGCGTATGTCTAGTAGCGCTTTAGAAATGATAAGTAGTAGTAGTAGTAATTCAAGCCGCGCCATATAGAATCTGGGAGTTTGTCTCTACGGCACTTGTCCCATCATCATCCTTTTAAGAGGTTAGCATCAAATCTGTTATCTGAATGTTCTAATGGGTGGCTATTATGATGTTTTATTTGTATTGTGGTGACATCTTGAATATCATATCTATGCTATATGAATGTTCTTCCATGATGCCTATTATGGTATAATTTGAAATCTGCTGGCATTTATCATATTTCTATAGTACTGCTAGATGGGTACATTTCAGATACTGTATCATCTTCAAGTCTTTGCTTAAAGCCCACCTCTTCAGTGCTGCATTTGGCACCTAACTCTTACCTTTCAGGAACTCCAGACTGCCCAATTTGACTGCCCCTATCGGTCTGACTGCTCACGTGTCTTTTAGATTGCAAGCTCTTTGAGCAGGGATTGTCCTTCTATGTTAAATTGTACAGCGCTGCGTAACCCTAGTAGCGCTTTAGAAATGTTAAGTAGTAGTAGTAGTATGTTATTCCTATTACAAGGATAAGCTTGATATATCACATATAGGTCAATGACATCTTAGTAGTTTACATTACACATATTGAAATCTGGGTAAACAACAAGGCAAGGCATAGGGGAGACAGGAGTTTGAGTGGTGGATCAATAACAGTGGGTCACAATGTAGGGAAATTTACCAGAACGACATTTAAAAATGCTCAACAGAGCAGTGCAATACAGTAGGTGGTTAGTGAGGAATCAAAAAAAAAAAAAAATAGGATCAGCAGCAAAGAATAAAACAATGAAGGAAAAAAGCCATACCAATAAAGAAAAGATAAGAGAACATGGCCAAATCTCATTGAAGGAAAGTTTTTCAGAGTGACTTTAAATTTCTTAAGAGAAGGTACCAGTCTAATGTCTAGGAGAAAACTGTTCAAAAGAGTTGGGGGCAAACATGTTAAAGCAAGAGGTCCTAGGATGATACAAGCTGGTTATTCAGTTGAAAGGGTCAACTAAAAGATTTTGTTGGGAGCAGTGGAATGACCATAGCGGTGAGTAGGGTATTAAGAGGGTACAGAGAAGGGGAGATCAGAATAATAAACCTGAAACAAGACAGCAACGAACTTAAATGGAATTTGTAGGTAGTTGAATGGGGGCAATATGATCAGGATTATTCTTTCCTAGCCATAATTGAACAACTGAGTTCTGTATTAATTGAAGCCATCCTAACTGGGTTGAAGAGGAACCTGGTATAGAGAGTTACAGTAGCCCAATTTTATTATGACAAGAGCCAGTATCAAAATACACAGAAAAGGGAGAATAAACTGAGTGCAAGTGTTCCAGTGAGAAGAAGAATTTCTGAACAACAAATGATATGTGAGGGAGAAAGCTAAGATCTTTATGAACTGTGAATCCTAGAATCTTCAGAGCCCTTCAAGAGAAGTTAAGCATCTTTCTAATAGATGGGCTGGGGATGGGGAGATGGGGAGGGAATGAAGAGTGCCAGGTAAAGAATAAAGTTTCATATTTGTTTGCATTTAACTTTATTTAGGATAAGCCAACCTGAAATTGTATCTAGTTTACAGGACATAACATCAATAGAACCAGGAGAGAAAGAAAAAGAAATCAAGGGCATAGAGAAATTGAATGGAAAAATGATGGCTTACCAGATAATTTTCTTTCTTTTAACTGCAGCACATGGATCCAGGGACTTGTGGGTTGTGATTATCTACCAGCAGGTGGAGACAGACAGCACTGAATTGAACTCTGTTATAGGACTGTGTGCTGCTTAACAAAGCAAAAGGAATAATTAGGCAGAGCAGATCCCCTTCCTCACAGAGGTGAAACACGAACAGTGGAAACTTTAAACACTAAACAGCAGCAATAACCTTAAACAGAAATGAATAAACATTGAAAACAGAGCACTGAAAAAAGGGTGGGGTTCTGGATTCATCTGCTTTGGTTAAAGAAAAGAAAATTATCCGGTAAGCCATAATTTTTCCTTCCATAGAACCTGTAGCAGATGAATTCAAAGACTTTATGGGATGTAGCAAAGCAGTCCTTATGTAGGGTGGAAATCTGAAACTCACGCGAAGAGAACAGATAGGCCAGAAGCATCCCACCCTAGCCACAACATCCAAACGATAGTATACAATGAGGACCAAGTAGCCGCTCTACAGATTTCTTCGATGGAAAAAGCCTGAGATTCTGCCCATGAAGTCTCTATGGCCCTAGTAAAATGTCCTCAAAGAAAAGCTGGAAGTTGCTTGCCTGAAAGAAGGTAAACAGAGGCAATAGCCTCCTTAATCCAACGAGCAATAGTGGCCTTGGACGCCGCATTACCCTGATTTGGGCCCGAGAGAAGAACAAAAAGATGATCAGATTGGCAAAACTCATTGGTTGCTTACAAATATTGAAGAAGCACTCTGCAAATATGAAGGCAATGCAGCAAGTGAAAATCGTTCTTGAAATCCTCTTCCTTAAAGGAGGGAAGAAAATGGGCTGTTAAGATGAAAAGCCAAAAATCACCTTAGGAAGGAAGGAAGGAAGGAACTGTATGGATTGTCACCCCTGAATCAGAGATGATGGAACAGATCTCTGCATGATAATGCCAATAACTCAGGAACTCTGCAAGCCAAGGAAATAGCCACCAGAAAAACAGACTTGAGAGTAGAGTAAGATATTTCAAAGTAGCCTTCTTCAGGGGTTCAAAGGGAGCCTTCTGCAGAGACCGCAACACTAAGTTAAAGTTCAACTGGGACAAGAAAGGCAAAGAGGGGGCCTGAGATGATTAGCTTATTTTAAGAAATGAACTACATCTAGATGAGAAGTGAGAGAGGAATTTAGAATCTGACCCCTATAATAGGCAAGAGCCACTACTTGTACTCTAAGAGAGTTGTAAGCGAGTCCTTTTTTAAGACCAAGCTGTAAGAAGGCCAAAATGTTTGGCAAGGAAACCTGAAATGGAGACTATACTTGAGTACCAAACTTCAAAAACCTCACCAGATTTGAGAATATATGTGGTCGAGGTAGAACGCTTCCTTGAATGATGTAAAGTTGCAAAGACATCTTCAGTATACCCTTTCTTTCTCAACTTTGACATCTCAAGGGATCCTCCTTTTGAATGGGACCCTGACGGAGGAGCCCCTGAGAGGAAGACAAAATGGTTTGTCTACCAGAAGATGAGCCAAATCCTCATACTTCAGCCAATCTGGAGCAATCAGAATGACCAATCCCAGATGATGAAGGACTCTATGAAGAACCCTGCCTGTCAGGGACCACGGTGGAAATACATAAAGAAGAGCTGACTCTGGCTAAGGTTGAAGAAGAGCATCCAGGCCTTCTGAACTGAGCTTCCTTCTTCTGCTGAAGAATCTGGACACTTTGACATTTTAGATTTAGATTTATTATTGATAACCTGCCCTTACCCAGGGCAAGGTACAATATACATACATAAAATACATAAAACATACAACTCAAAACATACTGAAGAAATCACATTTTGACTTACTTCATAGTTCATAAACGATAATCAATATGTCCAAAGTTTTATCCTTATACAACAAATGCAGAAAAGGCCAAGCACAACAAAAGTGCCTTTAATTGACGTTCTTGAGCTCTATCAGTGGAATGCCACACTTCTGAGTTATCAGCTGGAAAGCACTCGGTGATAGCTCTCATTCTGCTGGTTCTAGGGAGTTCCTGCTGTATATTGAGCGTGCCCGCTATGTGGGTGGCTGAAACCTGCTGTAAATTCTTCTCCACCCAGATAAAGAGGAGACAAGCTTCCATCACCAGAAGAAGACTGCTAGTGCCACATGCCACTCTACCTATTGATGTAAGCCACTGCTGTCATGTTGTCCAAGAGTTGAGTCACTTTGATTTCCAATAAACACTGTTTTACTCAAGATCATTTGCGGTCCTGTCTCTGGAAACCCTGGTTTTTATTCCCACTCTCCTCCTTTTCTCATGTTGTCCAAGAGAACATGAACCAGTTTGCCCTCCAGAATAGATGGAAAGGCCTTTCCTCATATGGGAGCAATTCCATCCTCTCATTTTTGGTTGCTCTTCTTTGAACCTTTTCTAATTCCACTGTATCTTTTTTGAGATACGGTTTGAACACAGTACTCAAGGTGAGGTTGCATCATGGAGCGATACAGAGGCATTATAATATTTTTGGTCTTATTTTGCATCCCTCTCCTAACAATTCCTAGAATCCTGTTTGCTTTTTTGGCTGCACACTGGCCAGAAGATTTCAGCGTTTTGTCTACAATGACACCTAGGTCTTTTCCTTGAGTGCTGACTCCTAAAGTGGACCTTAGCATTAGATAACTATGATTCAGATTGTCTACATTAAATTTCATCTGTCATTTGGATGTCCAGTCTTCCAGTTTCCTAAGGTCTTCCTGCAATTTTTCACAATCAGCATGCGTTTTGACAGCTTTGAATAGTTTCGTGTTACCTGCAAATTTAACCACCTCACTTGTCGTTCCATTTTCCAGATCATTTTTAAATATGTTAAATATCACCGGTCCCAGTACAGATCCCTGCAGCACCCTCTTCCATTGAGAAAAATGGCCATTTAACCCTACCTTCTGTTTTCTGTTCAATAATCAATTCTTAATCCTCAGAAGGGCATTGCTTCTTATCCCACGACTCCTTTATTTTCTCAGGAATCTCTCAAACTTTCTGAAAATCTAGACACACTACATCAACCGGCTCACCTTTAATCGACATGTTTATTCATGCCTTCAAAGAAAGGAAGCAAATTGGTGAGGCAAGACCTCCCTTAGCTGAATCCATGCTGACTCTGTCCCATTAAACCATGTTTGTCTATGTGTTCCATAATTTGCCTGGCACTGACATCAGGCGTACTGGTCTGTAATTTCCTGGATCACCCCTGAAACCCTTTTTTAAAAAATCAGCATAACATTGGCCACCCTCCAGTCTTCAGGTAGTATGGACGATTTTAACGACAGATTACAGATCACTAAAAGTAGATCAACAATTTCATGTTGAGTTCTTTCAGTACCCTGGGGTGTATACCATCTGGTCCTGGTGATTTATCACTCTTTAACTTGTCAATTTGGCTCAGTACATCTTCCAAGTTCATTGAGATTTCTGTCAGTTCTTCCACATCACCCTTGAAAACAATTTTCCAGGATAAGTAGAGCTCTTACATCTTCTTCCGTAAAGACCCTTTTGCTCCTTCCTGACATAATGGTCCCACAGATTCTCTCTCTGGCTTCTGATATACTTGAAAAGGTTGTTACTATGAGTTTTCATTTCTGCAGCAAGTTTTTCTTCATATTCTTTTTTAGTCTTCTTTATCAATGCTTTGCATCTGGCTTGACAGCAGTGGCGTACCAAGGGGGGGGGGGCGGTGGGGGCGGTCCGCCCCGGGTGCCAGTGGGTGGGGGGTGCTCCGCTCCCACCGCCTCCCGTGGCCGTTCCCGCGGTGCCGCACATTTAAAAAACCGGCGAAGCAGCGTCGCAGGCAGCGCCTCGTGCCCTGCTTGTAAAAAAAAAAAATCAAATCTCCTTCCCCTCCTTCTCCTCCTCGTCTTGACGTCTTGACGTCTTGACGTCGACTCGGGCCTTCCAATCAATTGGAAGGCCCGAGTCGACGTCAAGACGTCAAGACGAGGAGAAGGAAGGAGATTTGATTTTTTTTTACAAGCAGGGCACGAGGCGCTGCCTGCAACGCTGCTTCGCCGGTTTTAACGGGATTGAGGTGGGGAAGGAGAGAGGCGAAAGGGACTCGGGTGGGGGTGTTCAGAGGGGAGAAGGGGACTTGGGTGGGGGTCTCAGACAGGGGAGGGGAGAAGGGGACTGGGGTGGGGATCTCAGAGGGGAGAAGGGGAGGGGAGAAGGGGACTGGGGTGGGGGTGTTCAGAGGGGAGAAGGGGACTGGGGTGGGGGTCTCAGAGGGGAAAAGGGGAGGGGAGAAGGAGACTGGGGTGGGGATCTCAGAGGGGAGAAGGGAAGGGGAGGGGAGAAGGGGACTGGGATGGGGTGTTCAGAGGAGAGAAGGGGACTGGGGTGGGGGTCTCAGACAGGAGAAGGGGAGGGGAGAAGGGGACTAGAGTGGGGGTGTTCAGAGGGGAGAAGGGGGCTGGAACTGGGGGCTGAAAAAAGGGGCAGAGAGAGAGAGGGGACATATCCTAGATGGAAGGGGGAGCGAGAGGGAGGGCAGACCCTGGATGGATGGGAGAGGGAGGGCAAATGGTGGATTGAAGGGGCAGAGAGAAAGGGCAGGCAGTGGATGGAAGGGACGGCAGAGAGGGCAGACACTGGATGGCAGAGAGAGAGAGAGAGAGAGTGAAGACAGATGCTGGATGGAAGGAAGACGGTGAAAAGAAGATGAGGAAAGCAGAAACCAGAGACAACAAACTGTAAATAAAATATATTTTTTTTATTTTTTTTTGCTTTAGGATAAAGTATTGTAGATGTGTTAAATGTTTATAATAGAACATGTAAATAAGGTAATCTTTTTATTGGACTAATTTTAATACATTTTGACTAACTTTCGGAGAACAAAACCCCCTTCCTCAGGTCAGGATAGGATACTGTAACAGCACTATACTGTACTGACCCGAGGACGGAGGTTTTGGCCTCTGAAAGCTAAATGTATTAGTCCAATAAAATGGTATTATTTTACTTTCTATATTTGTTTTATTTCTATTTGTTAATTTGTAAAGTGGTGATTGGTACTTGTTAGGGTTTTTTTTCAAATTTACATCTGCTGTCTTTATATTTTGCACAGTACTAGGGGACAGTTTCTGTTTCTGTGGTGTTGCATTGTATGCAGAGTCTGGCATTGGGGGTTCAGTTTAATTTTTGTCTAAATAGAAAGTTTATGATTACTTATTCTATAGTGGATTAGGGTGTATCTGTGTTTGTGAAAAAGACATGGCTTTCAGTTGGCATTGACTGTGCAGTATCTACGATCTGTACTATTCTGTCTGGTTTCGTTTTACAATAGGTGAATTGATGTTCTAGTGCTCACTGTAGTGTTTAAGATGCTTTCCTTTTCCTTGTGTGACTCGTAGAAATGACTGCTTATGGTATGGTAGAATTGCTCTATAGGTCCTGAGTGTTTTGTATTCTCGGCATGCCTAGTACTGGATTTGAGGGGGGAGGGGTGTTAAAAAATGACCGGCCCCGGGTGTCAACTACCCTAGGTACGCCACTGCTTGACAGTGCTTATGTTGCTTCTTCATTTGGATCCTTTTTCCATTTTTTGAAGGATATTCTTTCAGTTCTAATAGCCCTTTTCACCTCACCTTTTAGCCATGCTGGCTGTCATTTGCTCTTTTTTCCACCTTTGTTAATACATGGAATACATCTAGTCTGGGCTTCCAAAATGGTATTTTTAAACAATGTCCATGCCTGGTTTAAAGTCCTAACCGTTGTGGCCGATCCTTTCAGCTTCTTTTAAACCATTTTCCTCATGTTGTCATAGTCACTGTTTCAAAAATTAAATGCTGCTACAGTAGATTTCCTTAGTAACTTCACTCCAGATATCAGTGGAGGAGTGATCTATTGGCTAGTGCAGCAGGCTTTGATCCTGGTAACCTGTGTTCAATTCCCACTGCAGCTCCTTGTGATCTGGGCAAGTCAATCCTCCATTGCCCCAGGTACAAACACTTAGATTGTAAGCCCTCTAGGGACAGAGAAAGTACCTGCTTATAATGTGTACCGTGCTGCATTAATCTAGTAGCGCTATAGAAATGATTAGTAGTATATCAGCTCAAATTTGATCATGTTATGACTACTGTTTCCCAGTGGATCCAACACTGTTACCTCTCATACTATGCCCCACATTCCACTAAGGATTAGATCCAAAATAGCTCCCCCTTTCATTGGTTCCCGGATCAGTTGCTCCAAGAAGCAGTCATTTATTACATCTAGAAATTTTACTTCCCTAGCACTCCCTGATGAAACATTCATCCAGTGAGTATTAGGATAATTGAAATCACCCATTATTATATTGTTGCCCAATTTGTCAGCTTTCCTAATTTCTGTAAATATTTGTTCATCTATCTGTTTATATTTCAATTTATTTATTGAAATTTTAAATTCCACAAGCCAAATACACTTGTTAAGAAATACAGAGAGAAACAAATTACAGGACATTACAAATGCAAATTACCGGACTTTACAATCAATCCGGAACAAAATTATATACTCTTCCTTAGACCTCTAATTAGACAATAGAGGGAGGCGTAAGGCATACTAGGAGAAATTTCACCACCATATTTAAATAAATCGACATAGCCTGATTACCACTTAATATTCTTTTAACTGATTGTTGTTGTTTCACTAGAACGGCTATTTAGCTTTTTCATGTACAAGAAAACCTGTAACTGAGAGGGTTCTAGAAAAAACATACTTATTCCCTTGATAGGTTATTCTACATTTATAGGGGTATGCCAACATAAATGTAGCCCCAATACCTCTTGTTTCATTTCGTAGGATTAGGAATTTTTTTCTCTGTTCCTGTGTTGACTTAGCAACGTCTGGGTAAATCCATATTTTCTGACCATGAAACAGTTTTGAAGAATTTTTGAAGTATAATTTCAACACATGATTCAAATCTTGTTCAAAAACAAATTGAGCAATCAAAGTTCCACGGGAAGTTATTTCCTCTAGCAGTCAGATTTTGAGGTTCCTGTGATTCTCTTTGACCATTTGTTACTGGCATTATATCCGGATCCCTTTTTTGAGGTATATGATAAACCTTATTACAAGGAGGTATATTTGAAGACGGAATCTGTAAAATTTCTTGTAAGTACATTTTAAATAGATCATTTGAATTTATTAAAGATGATTTTGGAAAGTTCAGGATTCTCAAATTTAATCTTCTATTATGGTTTTCCATTTGCTCAATTTTACGATGGATTTTAAATTTATCTTCTATCAAAGCTCCAACTGAGGATTTAATATCATTAATTTCCGTTTTGGATTGCTGAGCTTGATTAGCAAGATCTGTTTTCACTTTCTCCATTGAGGCATCTATATTCTCTATTTTACTCACTATTTGATGGACTTCATTTGTGGACTTTATTACCGTCACAGTCAGGTCTTGGACAGCCTTCCAAACAGCCGTTAAAGTTATTTCTCCTTGCGTTTTTCCGGACAACAAGTCTTCCCGGACCTTCCCCAGAGGTGGTCTGCCGAGTGGGAACCAGCCTGCAGCGCCTTCCGCATCAAGCGAGTTCCCATCATCCCTGGTTTTGGCGGGGCAAGGAGGAGAGTTCAGTTCCGGCGGGGAGAGGGACACCTCCAGTCCAGAGAGCCCCCGACGCTCCTTCGTCGGGACTCTGCAATAGACTCGCCAAACCAATCTCTTGTGGTAAGCTCTGTATGAATCGATCCAGGGTTTGCTGTGTCGGGGAGGACGTTATAGCCGACGGCAGCTGGCTTTTAGACGTCCCTTTTCTTTTAGTATGCAGCATAGTTGAGGAAAACAGGTAGCAGCGTTCCTGGATACTTCACAACAGAGTTCAGGCCGCCATCTTGACAAGCCCCTCCCCCCTTAAGACCACTTTTAACCTCATCTATCTGTTTATTCTGTCCTTGCAGATGGTAGTACAGCCCTACCAGTATACTCTTTCCCTTCACACCTGGAATTTCTGTCCATAAAGATTCCACACTGCTGTTTCATGTTGAATGTTAATGTGTTTGACTCAATTTCCTCTTTCACATATAGCACAACTCCTCCTCTAATTTGATCTACTCTATCATTGCGATATAATTTGTATCCTGTATACTATAATGCCTCTGTATCACTCCATGGTGCGACTGCACCTTGAGTAGTGAATTCAGTTCTGGTCACCATATGTCAAAAAAGATATAGTGGAATTAGAAAAGGTTCAAAGCAGAGCAACCAAAATGATAAAGGGGATGGAATTCCTCTCATATGAAGAAAGGCTAAAAAGGTTAGGGCTCTTCAGCTTGGAAAAGAGACAAATGAGGGGAGATATGATTGAGGTTTTATAAAATCCTGAGTGGTGTAGAATGAGTAGAATTAAATCAGTTTTTTACTTGTTCCAGAAATACAAATAGAAGGGGTTGCCTATGCTGCTATCAGGGTAACTTGAATCAGAGAAGTGATTATATATTCGTTCTCAATATAACCTTGTATTTCTTTCTCTACCGGACTTGGCGAACACCTTTATGGTCTTATGTAAGCCACATTGAGCCTGTAAATTGGTAGGAAAATGTGGGATATAAATGTAACAAATAAATTTTTAAAAAAATATATATGCAGATTTGCCTGTATATATATATATATATATAAGCAGGCAAATCTACATGAAGTACCTCTTCCCCTCCCCCCACACTTTTTTTTTAACTCAGTGAGAAGGGAGAAATGAGGAGTGGATGGGGGTGGGAGGAACCTGGCACCACTAGGTGTACCTCCTAAAGCAGACATCGCTTATCCTAAGCACCCCCAAGTGCTCCTAAACCAGGAAACCCAGAACAGGAGCTATAGCACAGATGAAACAAGGAGCTTGCAACAGACCATCCACTACCTGCTGTAGATAGAGATATACTTACTGACTGACCAAGGAGCATACCATCCTATGAGAATTCAGTTCAGTGCTCTCTATCTCCACCTGCTGGTAGAAGGTCACAAACCACAATTCTCTGGATTCATCTGCTGCAAGTGCTAAGGAAATTGTCCGCGTAGATGAAAAACGTGAAGCCTAGGGTAGTGGCTCCCAAACCTGTCCTGGGTTTTCCCCAGGCAGTCAGGTTTTCAGGATATCCACAATAAATATTCATGAGAGAGATTTTCATGCATTCTCTCTCATGAATATTCACTGTGGCTATCGTGAAAACGTGACTGGCTGGGGAGCCCTCGGGACAGGTTTGGGGACCACTAGTCTAGGGTTTGGAGAAGCAGGGAAAGAGGATAAAGACAAATATTAAAAAGTATAGGGGCTAAGATGGAACCCTAAGGACTGCCCAAAGAGCTTCTGGGATCATGAGACTCAAACATTCTTTTTTTCAAGGTAAGCTCTAAACCTAGACAAGGCAATGCTACAGATTTGGAAATCAGTAAGATGCTGTAGAAGAATGATGTGATTAACCAGATCAAATGCAGAGGATAAATCAGAGAAATGAGCAGGACATCTTTCTAGAATCAAGATTTAGCTTGATACAGTCGATGAAACTAAGCATTCTGTGGAATGATGAGCATGGAAACCTGTTTGTCTAGAGTGAAGGACATTTTTCCCCCAATGAAATCACTTAGTTGGGCAGCAATCAGTTTTGCAGTGATTTTCACCACAAAAGGAAAGGTGGAGAAGGGGCTCTAATTAGAGATGGAGGAAAGTCAGATTTAGAGTCTCTCAGGCAAGGATGAATGACTATTTATTTCTAGTCATCAGCCATTGTAAGAGTGGAAGAGATTATGGAGACAAGGTGCAGCAAAAAGGGCTCAATGATTAGGTTAAGGCAAGCAGAAGATCAGTAAAAGAAGAGGTGGATTTCATTGAACCTATTGTTTTGGAAAGGGCGAGTTTAGCAAGGGAATTGAAATTGCTCTTATATTTTGTGGTGCAATAATCAGAGAAAAAGCATGCATATCCTTTTCTGTGATTAATATGGCAAATCTGAAATTACAAGCAATGTCATTCTCTACTCCATCATGCATCTTTAGTGCACACAAACTAGGTGTTCGCATGCAAACAGCAATGTTTACACAGGTACTTGCATTTGTGAAGCTTAGAGCCACACTATAAGGGACGGTCATTGTTTTGTCCAGTCTCAACTGTTTTATCAGTTTAATTATTGGAAGTGGAGTAAATCTGTTCCTCTTTGTTACAGGTTTTACCTTATTGCTGGAGGTATACCTCTTATCATCTGTGGCATCACTGCAGCTGTCAACATGAACAATCACAGAGACAGTAACCCTTAGTAAGTATGTCTACAGCTGCCGGTTACATCGCCGCTGATGACGGGCAAAAGCTATGGTGACTTTAGGTCTTTCATACAGTTCATGTTCTTATAACAGAGGAAATTTTTCAAAGCCTAATGGTTAGAGCAGCAGGCTGAGTACCAGGGGTGCCCAGTTCAAATCCCACTGCTGCTCCTTGTGATCTCACGCAAGTCATTTAACCTCTATGGCCTCAGGTAAAAGCTTGGGTTTTAAGCCCTCCAAGGACAGAAAATGACCTACTGTACCAGAATGTACACCACTTCAATACCTTTAGGGCTTGCATACATAGATAAATTAAAAATTAAAATATCTGAAAATTAGCCTCAATCAATCCAGTTACAAGACAGCAGGATAGTCACAGTAGACATAATTTAAGCTGTATTTATGAGAAACCTTTGGAGGGGGGTGGGGGGTTTAAATGAATGGAATCAGAAAGTAATATGTACAGATTGCATGTTCAAATGTATATCTTATTTTTAGAGCTGCAAGTTAACCACAGTTAACTCTGTGATTATTGCATTAATTATTAACCACGATTAATATAATTATTCACACTGCAGCATCTTGTCTCCTCCAAACATCTGTTCTGCTCTTTCCCACTCCAAACCCCTATCCTCGGCACGATCTGGCATCTTTTCTGCTCCCCACTAGCGATTCAACATCACCCCCCCCCCCCTTGCACGCTGGTCTACCTTGAAGGTGGTCTGTTGGTCCCCAGCAGAGGCTAAAATGCACATATGTTGCCTGTGACCCATCCCACCCATGCAGAAAACAGGAAGTGATGTCAGAGAATGTGGGCTGGGCCAGAGAGAAAGCTTCAGAGCAGGCCGCAGGCAGCATATGTGCATTGCTGCCACTTCCAAGGACCAACAGAAGACCACCTTTAAGGTAAACTGGTAGAGGGAGATTGAGAGGGATAGCAGATGCTGAACCCCAGGTGGGGGAGAAGAGCGAGCTGCAGACTCATGAACCTATGGCTAAGGCAGTGAGCTCCAGCAGCCATGAGAAGAGCTTGGTGCTGCTCACCACCCAGTTTGTGTTGCTGCTCATGAAGCAGTGGCGTATCCAGACCTATCATTTTGGGTGAGCCCATAGTTAGGGCGGCTGAGCCTTCCAAAACTTTCTTTGTCCTGCCTCTCTCTCCCTCTCCTCTGACCCTGGATCCAACATTAGTCCCTCTGGTCTATCTCAGCATCCTTGCCAATGCATCAAGGATGCACCTTCATTGCCTGCACTGGCCTTGCAGGCTTCCCTCTGCTGCATCCAGAAAACAGGAAATGAGGTTAGCAAGGGCAGGACGCAGCAGAGCCAACACTGGCAGCCGAGGTGCGTCACTACTGCACTGGAAAAGATGGTAAGCTAGATCAGAGAGGGAGGGAAGAACTGAGCGATATGGTTGCCACTGAACTTTTTTGGTGGGCTATTCAAGGTGGCCCTGAGACAAGAATGTTTGGGCCTGTGCCTACTCAGGCTCACCATAAGTATGCCACCATCATGGGAGTGGAATGGAGGGAGGGAAGAGGGAGAGAGAGAGATAATGGACCCCAAGAAAGATATAGATAATGGACTTGGGGGAAGAGGAGAGGGAGGAAGGGAAGGAAGAGAAATAGAACAATGTTGGATCTGGGGGTGGGAGGGAGATTATCAGTCCTTTAAGGGAAGGAAGGGAAAGGGGATGGGATTTGATATACCACTTTCCGAGGTTAAAATCAAAGCAGTTTACATGTTATATACAGGTACTTAATTTGTAGCTGGGGCAATGGAGGGTTAAATGACTTGCCCAGAGCTGAAGTGGGAAATAAATAAAATACCTTTTTAATTGTGCAATTAATCATGATTAAAAATGTTAATTGAAATGCAGTCCTACTTATTTTTCTTACAAGATCTACCCACACTAAAAGCAGACATAAAAAGTACTCCTATCAGGTATCAAAGGGAAAGTATGCAGATGATTTCTCTTTGAAAGCTGATGCAAAGTGAGTGCATTAGAACAGCAGCGTCATCCTTTTGACTTTCTTTTCGTCCTAAGCATAAAATAAGTGATGACTCTTTGAAAGCTCTTTAGGTTAAGCTGCTTTCAGCATGAAGGATTTAAGTAATGCCAAGGCCCCGCTGTGCAGTTTCATACGAAAACTGAGCTAGCAGCTCTTGGCATAGGCTAAACATGACCACAGCTCAGCATTAGTGGAAAGAATTTTTGGAAATGGGAGGTGGTGTCAGTTAGTTACACAAAAGAAACAAGATAACTTCTAAAATGTGTAATTGGTTGTGGCAAATGAATACATAAAAGTCACAGCACATGTTTTGTAATGAAGCTTCATTGCACATTCGCAAAGCATACAAGACTGAATCCTGCCTACCAGCCTCCAGCTATTGCTTTGATAATATGAAGTTTAACAAGCTAAGAGGGAGGTTTACATCTAAATGATGTCTAATGAACCTCATCTTTTTTGCTTTCTTTTTTCAAGCTGTTGCTTGGTTTGGAGGCCAAGCCCTGGCGCTTTCTACATCCCAGCAGCTTTCATTCTGCTCATCACCTGGATCTACTTCCTATGTGCTGGAATCAACCTGAGGGGCCAAAACGTGCCCCCAAAAGACACCCCCGAGTCCAGCAATCCCCAGTTGCGACTAGGTGGCAGCAATAACCTCTTGACAGACTCGGGCTCCATCTCGGTCACTGTGAATTCTGGGACGCAGGTCACAGATGATGTAGACAATGTTTACTCCCTGAGAGTTCAGCTCTGGGCCTTGGTGATTACCCACTTTCTTTACATTGCTTTGTGGACCTTTGGAGCCTTGGCCGTTTCCCAGGGATGGTACTCTAATGTCATATTTAGCTGTCTCTATGGCATCATGGCGGTAGCACTTGGACTATTCATCTTCATTCACCACTGTGCCAGGCGGCAGGAAGTTCAGAACTCTTGGCTGGCATGCTGTCCATCATATGAAGACACTTTGCCCATGCAAACTTACATTCACCCTGGGGTGGCAGTGGTTGACAGCTCCCAGGTTTTCATTGGCTGCAATCCCGAAGTAGCCAATTCCATGAAGTCATCATCATCACCAAGTAGCAGCAGCAACTCCAACCTGGGACACTGCAAACTAACGAACCTGCAGCTGGCTCAGAGTCAGGTAGAAAGCTGTCCTCCCAAACCATCCTGCTGTGAAGAAACTGAGCCAGTGCACAATACAAAGAGCAGCATTCCCATCAGGCACACCAATAACCTCCACAGCCGCAGGAATCACAAAAGCAGAACTAAGCAGTACCGAGATGGCAAACATCACAGGTTGAAAGTACTGAGAAACCCATCATCGGATCACCCTTCTAGTGAAAGTGGAAGTGTCCACAACAGCCATTCTGAGAGCTACCACAGCAGTAAGAATAGCCCCCTGAACAATGGTAGCATCGGAGAAGTACCTCAGGACAACGATGTCACCTTGACACATTCCGAAGGAAGTGACACTAGCAACCAGCCTGCACAGGACATTAGCCGGGCCCAGAGGAAAAGTTCCAGCAGGGACAACCTGAAACAATCTAACACCATGGAAAAGGAGTCCAAGCGCAGGTCCTACCCACTTAACACTGCCAACCAGAATGGCACTTTGAAGGGCAGTAAATATGACGTAAACCTCGCGAGTGCTGACAGCACCACAAGCATGAAGACAGGCCTCTGGAAAAGTGAAACTACTGTGTAGTTTTTCAAGTAGCAATAACCTCTTACATTTGGCCTTACTCAGAATACACAAAGAGCAAACCAAAAGGCCCTGTGCTCATTTTCGGATACACTGATAAGTGGCAGATACAGTGAGCAACAAAAAGGGCTGGTAGGCTAGCCCACTATCAAGTCAAATCAAGCACAGGTGTGCGACAGCTAATGCAAATGCCTAGGATTTTTCAAGGGCATGAACAGAAAGGTTGGGAAAGCTTTCACCAGTTCAGTGTTTGTCCACATACGTGTTTGTGTGTGCACTCATTTGCACACATATGCAGATACCATTTATCATGGCTCAACCCTTGTTCTATGTACTGCTTGATGTTAAAGAGAACTGGTAACTTGCAGCCTATGGAACCAGCCTTAAGATGGAGAACAGATTAAACGCTGCATGAAGTCCAAGGACTGGTTACTGCAGAGAAAAATCTATTAGTTGAGCACAGTCTTGAAGGGCTGACAAATGACTCAGCTCCTGGAGGAAGACTTTAGGCCAGTGCTAAGTTTGGATCCTACATTCTAGTGTGCTGTGACAGGTCAAGTATCTTTTCTTCCACATGATATCAGTACTGCAGGTACCATCAGCATACAGCAGGTGGAGGAAGTCGGAAAGCTAGCGCTGATCGAAAGCCTGCCTTCTGAATCTGGGTCACTTGGCAGCCTCAAGACTATAATACTGGAACCAAAAATAGTGAAGCATAGTGGCAGACAATCACCCATTCACACTGAAGGGGAAAAATTCATTGTAATCATTTTTGCATGATATGTTTCATCTGGAAACTGATTTTTTTTATATATATATATACAGAGAAATTTATTTTTCAAATATATAAATATATATTATATATATATATATAGGTATGTATAGATAGGCCATTATTTTAAGAATGATATTTTTCTGATTAATTTTATAAGAAGTGATTTCCCAATTATCTGTGACAACATTATTAGGGAAATAACATTCTTTTTTTCTCCATAAGGAAAATGTGATTTGTTGCTTGTGGAACCAAAGATGACTATTAATCAAAGAAAAAGGATGCTTTTTCTATCCATATCTTAAAGAAAGATATTCTGATGTGAACATTTCCATTATTTATACATAAACATGGAAAATCATGCAGTGCCAGACCAGCACAGGGATTTTCTTCCTCGGTCCTGAGCGGGCAAGGCGTGATTTTATAATGGAATATAAAAGTTAACTGAATTTTTAATGAAAAGAACATTTAAGCCCTATGGGTTGTTAGTCCTATGAAAATAAAGCCATAGTTATGAACACATTAAATCAAGCTGATAAAACAAAATTACTGACAACTATTCAGTGGCAAAAAAAAGTCCCTGAGTACTGCTGGAGGTGCATGAAGTCATTAAAGGCATAGATGTATCTGTTTAGTCACAGGAGATGGGAGAGGAGTTCAGCATATCAAGGTCCAAAAATGCAGAATCTCATAATGTGCCTTTAATATATGTAAAGCACATGTAACTGGGGGGGGGGGGGGGGGGGGGGGGAGAAACTTTTTACTCTTTTGAAAAGCACTGTAAAACAACCAAAAATGTGCCTCAATGGGCAGATGCACTTAAGTTCTGTACACCTAAAATGATGGCTTTCCTGCTTGCTTTCTACATGATAAATTAGAGAAGAAATACAGCAAAGCATTGAGGAATTGTTGAGGCAAAACCAAAGCTTTCAAATGTTGAAAGAAAATGCCATTTTGCAACCATTTTCTTTCTGAAATGAAGATGTTATTTACACCAAGAGCATTATTTACCAGCAATGCACACTAAGGGCCTCTTACCAAACTGCATTAGCAGTTCCCAAAGGCCTAATATTGTTAACATGCATTATTTGTCACAGGTCTCTAGGTGAAGCTTCAGTTGTGTGCCCCCTCCCACCACCCAGCTTCCCTTCTTTAATCCCCAGGTAGCCAGCATCTCCTCCCTCCCCCCATACTGAAGCTGCAAGAGGCGTGAGTGCTGCACCGGACTTTTAAGCTCAAGTGATGCTTTGTCCTATTCCTCCTTTTCTGCAAACTTCCTGTCAGAGGGCAGGACACAGCAGCACTTAAGCACAGAGGAGAGCCTGTGCACTTCTTACAGCTTCAGGCGCAGGAGAAAGTAGGGCAGCAGAAGTGACAAGCCCGGCAGGGGGTATGAAAGAGGGAGAGGATGCCGGATACAGAGCAAGGGTAAGCTCTCCTCCCCCTGTGTTCCTGCTCCTAAAATTCTGCCTAATAGCAGAACCCATTATATGCAATGGGCCCTACGGCAACTAATGGGTTAATGATCCTCTGAATTGCTTAGTAATCTCTGCCTTTTGCATTGGGAAATGGAAGAAACTATAGTGTGATGAGCACTTAAAAGCTGCTATATATATATTGGTCTTCCAATGGGCTAAAAAAGTAGCATTGTTCATAGGTAACCCGATGATACACAAGTATACAAGTAATGCCACACTGGGAAAAGACCAAGGGTCCATCGAGCCCAGCATCCTGTCCACGACAGCGGCCAATCCAGGCCAAGGGCACCTGGCAAACTTCCCAAACGTACAAACATTCTATACATGTTATTCCCAGAATTGTGGATTTTTCCCAAGTCCATTTAGTAGTGGTTTATGGACTTGTTCTTTAGGAAACCATCTAACCCCTTTTTAAACTCTGCTAAGCTAACCGCCTTCACCACGTTCTCCGGCAGCGAATTCCAGAGTTTAATTACGTGTTGGGTGAAGAAAAATGTTCTCCAACAGCACTTATTTTCATGACACATTCCAAATGCAACCTGTTGGAAATAGACAGTGTTGGTGGCCTACTCGTAGTTTAAACCGGGGTAAGAAGCTGAAACCTCAGCATAAACTGTAATTGTATGACAATCTGCAGGCAGGCTGTGACCCAGAACTGCTTGATTCAACGCTAAAGGGTTCAGACAGCAACAGTGGAGGCATTTTTCAGCTTTGACATGTTTTAAATGTTTAAATTCTTCTGAAATGTAAGTTTATAAACATGTAGGAAAACATACTGCAGGATTCTTGGATTAATGGCACCAGGTCTTAACCATATGAGATTTCTAGCAGGTATGGAACACTGGCGCCACCCCTTGGTGTAACTTAATATTGGCTTAGCAGCACTATCCAGATTCATTTCTGAGATTTTACAACATTTTAAATACATATCATCAATGTAAAAGGTTGCATTAAATAATAGATGAGGATTCCAAACTGTTGGTAATACAGAAGGAAAAGAAATATTGCTCTCTAAGAAAAGTAAGTGGGATTATGGCCAGCAGAAACAGAGGCCAACACCTGAACCTTTTCTCATAGCAAATGCACGAAACAAAAGCTGCTGTTTAAATATTCACATTTATTTTCTCCACAACAATCTGCCCATTACTTTTAAGCTTAGATACCCACATTTCTGCTCAAAGGCTGGATTCTTTTTTTTGCAGAAGCTAAACAAAGCTGTGCAAATTAACAAGATGGTCAGTGCAAATACAGAAAAACTAGGTGAAGCCTATTGCAGGTCCAGAATCCCCAGCAGCTGCATTTCACCACTGCAGTCACAATCTCTAACAGAAAAACAGCGGAATTACAGAGCAAATGCCACAAAACTGAGTTAGTTCATCAGTTTGTGTCTCTGTTCTGATGTACAACCAGCTTTGGCCCCAGCTTTCCACTGCTCACAAAGTCAGACACAGCACTCTTTATACAGGTATGGAAAGTGTCCTATACCAATAGCACAACGACCAAATGATAAAAAAAAACAAAAAACATAAAAAACCCAAGATCAAGCATTTTTTTTAATGTATAAAATGACCATGGCTCTGCTCCTGGTAAGAGCTCTTTTGAGCTAGCTAGCTAGTTCATTCCAGACCCCTATTGCAAAACACCACCAGCACACTGCTGTTAGCAGTTGTGTGAAAATTTTCTGTATGTTTTAAAACTTTGTATTTAATGATTTGAACCATTTTATGTTACCAAATGACAGTCTAATGTTGCTTAGTGTTTGTATGCTCATTGCGTGGCAAAAGTATTATATATATTTGTGTATGAGAGAGCTTTGCTGTGCTATGCTATGCTTAATCCGTCTGATGCTCACATAACAAAAGAATGAAATAGAAACTGGGAGCTCATCATGCTGTCTCTACCAGTATAATGTGCCAAAGAAATTATGCATAAATGTTTTTTTTTTAACCCTAAATAAAATGCAATGTTTTTTTAGCAGATCTCTCTTGTTTAATATATTAAAGGTATACAAGATGCACTGAACTGAAGACTCTGTCGTTATTTCTAAGATTTCCCATGATGGCAGACAAGCCCATCTGCTCTGCCCATTTCCGCTGCAGTATGGAAGTCTGCTTCATGTCAGGCTCTAACCTCACACTGAAGGATCTTCTGCACTATCGCTACTTCCCTCCCTAAATCAATGTCCTACAGTTACTGAATCCAAAACATACACTCCTTAAAGTTGTAGGAAATCAAAATAAAGACAGATTATGTTCATATCTGCTCAGAAGTGAAAAAGATAACACTTTCTGTATGAAGTATTCAGAGCAAAAACAATTTTGGGTGGAGGGATAGCTCCTCCACTCCACTATTTTTACTGTACGCTACTACAGAGCTAGATAAATCCCAGGCGCCAGGTCACCATGACAACTAGAAATTTGTTTCTGGCACCTGGAATTTTTGTGCCTGTTTAAAAATTTTTTTCTTTTTTGGCTGAAGCCTGTTTTGCAGCCTCTGCCAGAACAGGAACTTGCTGCTCCATATGGCTCTGTGTAAGGCTGAGTCTCACAATGCAGGATTTCTCCTGAGACTAGATAAAGAGTTCCTGCACCATGTGGATCAGACCAATACAGAGCTGCGGGGACAGCACAGAACATGAGATTCCTCATCCTAGGGGGCAGCTGCGGGTAAGAGGGAGAACGGAATGCAAGGAAAGGCTGTCAGAGAAGGGGATAAGTCTGTATATTGTTTATTAAAATCTATTCAATTTACAAAGTCTTGTTGTGTTGAATATTACAGGAAAAATAAGCTTTTCTGAATCCAGAGTAGACAAAACAATTTTAGATCCCCATCTGATACTGACAAACAGATCAGTGGGAATTCAAATTAAGAATGGAAAAAGAAATGAAAATCAGAGGGAGGGAGAAAGGGATTTTGGATTTAGCTCAGGCCTTTTCAATTGCAGCTCAAGGCAAGTTACATTCAGGTACAGTAAACTTTCAGGCTACAGGGGAGATGGCTGACTGGCTTGCTGGGTGGACAGCCTAACCGGGTGGAGGTAGGGGCTAGGGGTATTGTGGGAGAATGGTGACAAAAGGGCTGAGGTAAAGAGAGTGAGTGAGATACTGGGTGACAACAGGGGAAGAGGCATTGAGAGAGAGAGAGAGAGGGTGGAGAAGGGAGCTGCTGGCTGTGTACTTCTGCCAGTGGTGTTCATGGATGCATTAAGGGAAGATACAGACTGAATTTCAGTTTCGGCACTGAAACCGGCTCGAAATCTGGGATTGGGTTTCAGCCGGCTGAAATCAAACTCCACTCTCTCATCCCATGCGACCACCCGTACGTCTTCCCTGAACCTACCTTAAGAAGCAAGTTATTTGGTGTACTGGCCTCTTCGGGGACAAGAACAAACCCCCGTCGTTCCTGCCCTTTGTCGTTGCTCTCTCAAAATGGCTGCCGAGAATGCTGTGGGAGGCCCCAGAAATCATTGTGCAATTGAAACCAGCAAAGGCAGAAGCGAGTCTTCTGCCTGTGCTGGTTCCAACTGCAAAATGTCTGTCGAGACCTGTGGCAGGCAGCCATTTTGATGGAGCAGTGGCAGGAACGAGTGAGGTTTGCTCCTGCCCCCGAAGAGGTCACTAGACAACCAGGGCTTCTTAAATGTAGACCTGGGGGAGGACCTACTGGTAGTCGGGTAGGATGGGGGGAGGTGGAGAGTGGTAGGGGCTGCTTCTGGCTGGGAGGGGGCAGTTTCAGTTTCTGCTGAAACCAAGCAACCAATTTTGATTGCAGAAACTGAAGATCCTTGTTTTGGTCAGGCTCTAATTAAGGGCCTGATTTACTAAAAACATTTTTTCCCTTGGAAAGGAATGGATAAATAATCTTAGCAAATCAGATTCTATAAGAGCTGCAGACGACCTCAAAAGATATCCCCCCTCCCTCAACTCCTTTCTATAATGGAGACAATGGAAGGGCAGGAGGAAGAGTTCTCGGGTCTCAGCTGTTGACTCCTACATTCAAAGAAAATTTGTCAAGACCTGCATTAGTACATTTAGAGAAACATATACACATATTAAAAAAGGGACAGTCAACACACTGTTTCAAATTAATGTACCATTCTGCTTTACAAATCTTCACACACAGCAGTTATAGCCTGTTCCCAAATTAATTAGATGTAGCTGGGTGTGCTATTTAAGGGGCCCTTTTTGAAACTACCTAGGGAGCTTTTGTTTGCAAATCTATACTTTAATTTTGAGAGGGAAAACTCCCTGTGGATTTTTCCTTTTGACTATCTAGGTCTGGCAGGAACAAAAGTATCCACAGGCACCATATACACAGGAATTTCAAAATGAAATCCCCATGCAGTTTCCCTCCTCTAAGTGCTGCAGGCAAATCCACAAGTATTATGAACCAGCATGCATGCTTCTGGCCACCGAGAGGAACGAAATTTCCAGACCTTTAAACTGTCTGCTAAATTGGTTCAAAGTAAAAAAACATTTCCTATTCAGTTCATCTCTCCTTTAATATTGTGTTAAGAGGATCTTTTTTTCCACCAAAGTTGCTGTAGAGATTCTTTGCAGCGTCTAAATAAAGGAGGCAAATTATGGTATGTACCAAGGTTGCCAGCTGTGAAAAATTTTCCCAGCCCAAAACCAGCCGTAAACCCGCCCCAAACCGCCCACAGCCAACCCCCGTCTCACGCGTCACCGAACCCCGCCTCCCGCATCACTAGCCCCGCCCCGTCACCCCTGACGTCAACCCCGCCCCTGAAATGCTTCTATTGGACCAAATTGGACCAATAGAAGCCCCGGAAAAGCTTCTATTGGACCAAATTGGACCAATAGAAGCTCCGGCAGTGGGAAAACCGGCCAATCGGCGGTCGCGAAAACCCACCCAATCCCGCACCGCGGCCGCTCAAAAACCCACCCAAATCCCCGCAACCCACGCGATTAGAAAATTCCCCGCAGCCATTTCCGAAAAGCCGCCCAATTGGGCGGCTTAACCACAACCCTGGCAAGTTTGGTGTGTACTGATACTATACAGTGAACATAAGAGCTGTCTCCATACTGTGGGAAGAACTTTCTCTCTCCTCCCCCCTCTGCTTCCAATCAGTTCTATCTATCCTCAACAAGCCAGGCAGGCTTTAAACACAATGCAAATTAACAGAGGAGGAACCTATAAAGACAGATCCAGTGAAGTCCTGAGTCCATACTCGGCCCTCTGTGGCCAAGGAGGCACACAGCTCCACACACCTATGCATCAGAGTAAATTTGCCTAAGAAAAGGAAAAAACAAAACCTTGCCCTCTCCTATTTGTGCTTTGCAATTGATACACAGTGGAAGATTCTTGAAGCTCTTCTACTCTGAAGCACTTGTGTCCGACATGGATACACGTGGAGGGTAATTCTATAAAATACTTGGGTAAATCATTAGAATACCAAAACACCAAAATTCTAAGCGCATACCTTACATGGCCTGTATTTTACAGGTAGGTGTAAACATAGGCAGAGTGTGGATACATAACTTACAGAAGTTAACAGAACTTAGATGCACACATTCCCCCAAATTCTATATATGGTGCTCAAAATTGTGCGTACAAATTTGGGCGTGTACGTAATTTAATTGAATGTGCTAATCAGCACCAATAATTGGGTGCCAGCAATCAATTATTGGCACTAATTGGCAACAATTAGAATTTACACTTGCATCTTTGTAGTCAGTATTCTATTAAAGATACACCCATAAATTTTTTGCGTGCATCCAAAAAGGGGGCATGGGCAGATCACGAGTGTACCTAGGTTTTGTGTGTAGCGATATAGAATATAATAGACCCACGCCTAATTTAGGTGCGAGATTTCCACCAGGTTTCAGTTGGCATAAATCCTTGTGCCCAAAACTGGGCGCGGATTCCTGGTTTAAGCACTTTTCTATAAACGGTGCCCAACTCGGAGCACTGTGTACAGAACAGCATTTAGCGCTCTTTTTTTCGGCACCCACATTTGAGCGCCATTTACCGAATCTAGTCCATTATGACAGCTGTTAAGTGCTCACACCTAACTTATAGGTGCTTATTTTAGCAGTTACTCCAGTATCCTATAAGGAAAATAGACCCCTATGTAGCTTTACAATATAGGCTCCACCCAGTTACAGAATTAGTCCCATGATGGTTCAGTCTCTGATCAGATCTTATTGACTGTCTTCATAAAGTCAAAAAAACATGCTCTGAATGAACCAAACAGGACCTTTGCAGGATGCCATTGCTGTTGTCTGTGACACCATCCAGGACACGGCTGCTTCAGAGGCTGCAGAGAAATAGCTTTTTCAAGAACAAATATGAAAATGCACTTTGTAAACAATAAGGCTGAAGACTGCACCAGTTATAGGTTAGTCCCAGGGGCACGCCTGCTGAAATTCCTCTATTTCCCTGGGGGTGCGCAGATACTGCTCTATTTCACTATCAGAAATGTCCTCCTCTCCGGTGAATACTCGCTCTGCAGCGCCAGTTGTGGTTCGCATTCTCTTCAGGTCCATCAGGCACGGAGGCAGAAAGGACCTCTTAGCAGCATTTTGTTTCTTGCACAGGTCACCTTGGTGGATGACTTCTGAAGTTTCCCCCACCATTGCTATCGCCAAATTTCCAGGGTCCTCTGCTTCCACAGCATGGCTGTTATCCTGAGTGACCTCTGCACAGTCGTGTAGGGATTTGTTCAGCAGAAAGCTGCGATGCTTGAGGATATCTCCAACATGCTGAACCACTGTCTTTTTGCTAATGTTGAGCATACTCAGCCAGGGTAACTGGGAAGCCATTTTTAGGAGGACAGCATGGATTTCCTTGAGCCGCTGATTTGCTGGTGGGGGCATGTCCACATTTGCCAGTTTGCAGAAGTGATGCAAGGTGCAGCTCAGACGCTTTGAAGGGCATAGTGACTGCCAGGCAAGGTAGGCTGCAGCTGTAATGATGGGTATGGGGTGGCGGCCAGTGACTAGCCAGGTTTCACTTGCCAGTTCTACAATTTGTAGAGTCCTCTCCACCACTCTCTGCATGTCTTCTGAAAAGTGGGCAGGAACGGAAGATGACTGCTCGAACAGTCTGAAACTGCATATTAAAAGAAAAACAGTATTTTTACACAGAGAATTTTAGTACAGGAAAAAGATACTGTTATTTCCAATCCAATGGAAGTTGGAAAGATTATACAAAAAAGGGTCAAGAATGTCTGTCTGCCTGTCCACCTGGAAGTAAAATAACTCTCCAAAAATGTAATGGAATGGGCTGAAAGCACATGGGAAAACCAAGTAAAAAGACACAATCTCGCCACATTCAGCTGGCGGTGGTCAACTGCTTTTTTTAAATGCCGACCATTGCCGGCTAATTTAACCCTGGATATTCAGTGCCAGGTGATGTGCGGTCACTGGAATTCAATATTCGGGGCTAAATTGTCCCACAGTGCTTATCAGAGCTTATGCAAGTCCTGGTCGATACTGAATATTGGCCAGGACTTGCATAAGTTTCCCCAACCTTTTCAAAGCACTTGGAGCCCCCTCCAGCCTCTATCCTCCCATTTCTCCAGCCTGCAACCAAAAGGATTCACTTCCAACCCATCCCCCTCCCTGGAAAGCCCCTCCCCCCAACCCTCTTGGTCTCCTACCTTAGATCTCTGGTGACTGTGAGGGGCAATGGGGGCAAGAGTAGATCCACCTTGCTCCTGGCGGCAGCTTCCTGTAAATGGTTGCCATGAGAAGTCGTAGCAGCCAATTTCAGGAAGCTGCCGCTACGGGCAGGGGTAGGAGCAAGGGAGGGCGTTTTGTTCCTCCTGCCTGCTTAAATTGTTTTGCATATCGGGTGGATTGAGTTTGAAAATGAGCCAAATCAGACTAAGGGTTCCAGAGAAATAAGCCTCCCAAAAAATGGGAATTTTGATACACAGTGACTTACTTGATTACAATCGGAAACAGTGATACATAGTTTGGGAATTGATATACAGCTGCTTGCAAGATGGATGACTTAATGGTCTACGAAGTTGATGAACGAACAGTTTATACAAGTGGAATGCATGTAGATTTACAGGGTTGGGAATGGAAAGTAACTTTAATAGTAATAGTTTTCAAATGATCTTGCCTAGTAGTAAATATAATACGAAGGAATTCTAGTAGTGGTTTACGACGTAGCTTACAGAGTTAATATGTGGTCAGTAAGGTGTCTGTTGTTTGCCTTGGAAAGGATGGAGCAATTTATCGATTGTTTTAGTTAAGTAAAATTATGTAGAGTCATGTTGTCATACCTGCAGCTGACACACTCCAGAAACTGCTCCAACCTCAAACACTACCCCCACACAAAATTGTCCCATCTCCAAAACTTGCCCCAAAGCTATGCTTATACGGTCCAAGCTGCCCCACCCCCTAAAATTTGCTACCCAACCCTTGCAACCTCCCCCCACAAACACAAGAAATGCCCAGTACATACACAACACAAAACAGAGACACAAACGCTCACAAACCCCACAGATTCCATATCCCTTTATTTCATGTTCTTTGTTGTTAGTTGTACTGTGAAAACTATTTCAAGAATCTGATAGTTTTCTTATTGGTTGCTCTGTGCATCTCCTAGTTTACTCTCTGTTGTGGGCAACGTCAGATTAAGTCATTGTCAAACTTTACACAAACGTTTTACCCACATGGTTGGGGGGGGGGGGGGCCTCAACTATAAGGAGTCAGCTCTGTGGGTGCCAGTGGGCTAAGTACCCTCAATACTGAGCAATCTCCTTCACTATAACTTGAATTGAGTTTGGCACCCCCAATCATTTCAAAATGATTGTGCCTATGACTCTGTGAGAGGTGTTCAGGACTTGGGAGGTTAGGATTGCCAAATGTCTGGCTTTTTTCAGAAGTCAGCAGAGCTTTACATTATGTCCAGAAAGCAGGATGGGTAACATGACCGGCCATTTTTCTGGGTTTAAAATCTCTATGTACCATTCTCTGAATATGTGATCTAGCCCAGGCTTGTCTAACATACGCACTGGAGGACAGAATCTGGCCCAAGTGCTGTCATCTGGCCTGTGGAATGGTATTTTTTTTTCAAGCTGTTGTGGTGTTAGCACGCTTCTTGCTTCCTCACTACAGCTCGGCTCTCTACAAGCTTGAGCCACGCTGTGCAGAAGTTCGGGAGCTCTTGCGAGACTTGAAACTGCGAGACCAACCCAAACTTCCTGAACCATGCCTTCAGAGCTGAGGTGAAGCAGGGAAGCAGTAATCACGCAGCTTCTAATGCAGGTGAAGTCAGCCAGAGAGAAAACAGCCTGGGGGAAGGCTTTGGGGGAGGGAGGAGGTACACATGAGAGAGACAGACAGACTTCTGTGTCTTTTGCCCTCCAAATGTTACAAAAAAAAAAAAAAAAAAAATATATATATATATATATATATATATATATATATATGTAAAATGTGGCTCCCAATAGAAAAAGGGTGGACAAGCTTGGTCTTACCAAATCTTGCTTCCCCTTCAGTTGTTTATTGAAATGGCTGAGTAAATACTAGCTGCAGAATAGAAAATGCCATAAAGAAACGTAACTAAGGGTTTGCTCCCGAGAAAGAATACACTAGAGCTGGTGCTGATAGAGACTTGAGGGATAAGTCCTTGATACAGCTCATATTACAGCGAAACATGCATGTCGGGCAACTAAATCCCTGGGTCTGACATATTGAGATAAGTAAAATTTAAAATCTAAAAATTACTAAAAAATTGAATAGAAAATTACTAAATCGGGTGAGCCGATGAGGAAGTTGGTGCTAAATACATTGCCATGCTTTTGGTTTGAGCAATGAGCACTGCTGAGGTCACAAAAAGAAGAAGAAAAAAAAACCAAAACGAATAAATGTGTGAATGTTTCCGGGATGGATTAAATTAGATCTATATAGTCTAACTGCACTGAATCTCGCAAGACGACTGTTTTAGTTGATGCATTGTGGGATTCGAGTGGAAGTTGGTTGAATTATTTGCTATCGATTGGAGTGTATAAAGAAACATGGGCCAGACCCTCAAAATTTAAATATCCCAGAATGCTGGACAGTACCTGGGATAAGCCACTTAGAGACATCATGATCTCTAAGTACCAGGTCTGAATAGCTCTTACCCAACATCGCCACGCACACACACACACACACAAAAAAGGACATCAATTACTTTTTGCAGTGTGTCATTACTAAATCCTTCAGACTTAGCGCTGGAACATCCAGCTTCAGTGTCTGCAGCAGACGGAGGTAGATGCTGGCAAATTTTTCCTGGCCTGCATAGATTAAGGAGCAAATGGTTCCCATCGTCAGGGGCCAGTTGTGCTGGCGGCAGGTCACATACACACAGCACCCAATCAGGACCTCTTTCTTCTTAATGTTAACCAAGTGATAGGAGGCGTGGTCAAACACTCGCTCATAGTAGGACACTGCTGTGTCTTCAAAGGTTGACGGGAGCCGTAGAACTTTGCACAGGTCACGCACACGTTTCATACCTGGAAAAGAAGTTTAAAATTCTCATTTGCTAGTCTCTCTGTACACACAGTACATTGTCATGTAATAATGAGTCTGGCAGCCTCAAAGTGTGTCCCTGCAACACACAAAACTGGACAACTGGGTCCAAAAACTATTCATGTTTTTTGCACCACAGGTGTAAAATCTCACAAAGCTCAAATGAACATTAAAAAGAACTGAAGCAACATTAAAGCATTACAAAGGCTTGTTTCAATGATTTATTAAATGAAAGAATGAAATCAAACCACAGACCAGACAGCCATGCCAATGTTTACATGGAAGAAAATCTGCTCATTAGCAACTGCCTGCCATTCTTTTACCGCCACTTTGAATTCTTCTACTCTGGGCAGAATTTTTTTTTTTTTAAATTACATTTGTACCCCGCGCTTTCCCACTCATGGCAGGCTCTATGCGGTGGGCAATGGAGGGTTAAGTGACTTGCCCAGAGTCACAAGGAGCTGCCTGTGCCGGAATCAAACTCAGTTCCTCAATTCCCCAGGACCAAAGTCCACCACCCTAACCACTAGGCCACTCCTCCTTCCTATTTCAAGTAGTGAGCTTGAGTTCTCTGCATAAACATCACCCCCTTCCCTCCCTAAGAGCTCTGGGGGAAAAGGGCAGATTGCACAATAGTCTTACCATGTAGTTTCCTCTTGCTCAGAGATTCATTTTGGCCGGTGCTATCTGTAAATCTCACTTCTGCAAGCAAAAGACATTAACATATGACACAAAGGAATACTTATAGCCTGAAATCACTTCTACTCGCTCTGGATAAAATATTGCCCTGATAAAGGCATACACACACAGCTCAAGATAATCCAATTTGCTTTTTAAAAATTCTAATGTAATAACCTGATATGTTATATTCACATTTTAAAAGCAGCTCTCAGGAGAAAAGGGAACACATTTCAGGGAAAAAAATGTTCCTAGGATTCAGTTACTTTCCTGATGAAACAGTAACAACATACTGTACAAAAAAAAAAAAAGCAGCAATGTATTTGCAGATTTTAAAGCTATTTCTTTTCAGCCAGCTTACTGATTGTGGTTGAACAGGGAAAACAAGAATAGATGCAGATATTACCTGTAACTGCGGAGACACACAGGA
Organism: Microcaecilia unicolor; assembly: GCF_901765095.1. Classification (NCBI taxonomy): domain Eukaryota; kingdom Metazoa; phylum Chordata; class Amphibia; order Gymnophiona; family Siphonopidae; genus Microcaecilia; species Microcaecilia unicolor. Next base: position 324,409,878 of record NC_044034.1, on the reverse strand, counting down.
TGCTGTGTTAAGTGTAAAGAGGATAAGAACATTTCTACCATTAAGATTTTCATACATCATTTTCTCTTTGATGTAATTACTGTTACAGATAGTCATGCAAAGGGGCAGTAGACCAACGTTTCAGTTGGAGGGGCCGAACAAACCAATCTTTTGCCCCTAAAACATTGGTCTGGCCATGACTCCAGTGTTTCCCCTCACACCCCCAATTCTGCTGCCTAGGTTGATAGGTTTCAGGTTCATGCATGTCTTTCTCACTTTACATACACAGAAATCTTGTAACTAAGCATATACTATGTCACAACAAGTCACTGGGGCATAGGGGAGGATGGCAAATAAAGATAAACTGGCCTAGCCAGTGTACCTAGCTATTTTCTATCACTCTGGTTAGATAAGCATAAATTCCAGTGTCTACAACATTACCAGCTCTTCCCTTCCTCCATCTACATGTCTTCTACCCAATCTCTCAACTCTGTTCCAACCACAATCCTTTACACCTGGCCAGGGATGCCTCAATGCTGCTATAGTGCTGGCCTCCACCTCAGATCATTCTAGGCCTTGTCATCTTCCTTTTGGTTCTTACAAGTCTCATATGTAATCTAAGAACCCATCTTCTCACAAGATTAGCCTTTTCTCAGCTCTCTCTGTCCCTAGAAAGTCTAGACAGGGTGTAGGTGTAGCCTTTATTTATTCTAATTCTGTAGTGATGACTGAACTGTCACCTGACTCTCTCACTTACTCTGAAGCACTACTAGGACTGAGTCAAAACTGCTGGGCAGACTTATACGGTCTGTGCCCTGAGAAAGACAGGTACAAATCAAGGTAAGGTATACATACACATGAGTTTATCTTGGGCAGACTGGATGGACCGTGCAGGTCTTTTTCTGCCGTCATCTACTATGTTACTATGTTTATGAAAGTCAAACGGGAGGGTATACTATACACCTATCCTTGTCTCTTAATCTTTTCTTCCTAACATTATCATAAATAGGACTAACACCCCATACGCCTTCTGGGATCCATATACATGATGGCATACAATCTAACAAATTACCCAAATCTCTACTTACTCTATTCCTGTGGCGCATTCATTTGTAACCTGATTGTATTACTGGTATTGATAAATCTACTAACTCCCCCACATTTTCCAGTTTCTGATGTTTCACCCATCCCGACCCTAGATAACACAGCTGTAACAGTAACAACCAAGACATGATGCTTTTACAAAAGGGTCTTTTGAACAGTACCTTCACCTCCAATAGCTCTAAAGTTGCCCACAAAGGGGCACACTAAGGTGCGTAACAGACTCGGCACGCTGATAAGGTTCCTCAGTGAGAGTGTGTTGAAGATGCTGATGACATCACAAGGGGGACGGGACTTTGCATCACGCTGTTGAAAAACAAGCAGGAAAGGGTCTCCAGTTGAAAGCAGATTAAGCTGCAAAACCCTGCTCTTCAAATGAGCATAGGAAGCAGACAGGATGGTAGAAGTGCCTCAGACTGGGCATGCTAATAAGGCTCCTCCATGACAGCGTGTTGAAGACACTGATGATGTCACAAAGGGGATGGGACTTGCCACGCTATTGGGAAAATGAGCAGGAAAGGGTCTCTAGTTGAAAGCAGAGGAGCACAGGAAGCAGACAGGATAGCAGAAGTGCCTCAAACTCGGCACTTGTCAAGGACCATGCTGAATACCAGGTACATTACATTTACTATTTTCCCCTGAGTATATCTTGTTATTGATCAGATTCATCTGACAAAACCTACCCTCTGATAAAACCATGCTACTTTGGATTCTGTAAATCCATTGGCTTTCAGAATCTGCACTACCCTGCGTTTTAGCAGCAATTCCATTAATTTATTCACCAATAAGATTATCCAGCCTGCTGCCTTGAAAAGGAAAAAAGTCTGCATGCCTTGAGAACCATTGCTGACTCTAAAGTATTTTAAGCCTATCTTTGGAAGGTTTATGCTACAGGGCAGTTTAGGACCTCCTTCCTGAACTATCCTCTCAATGTCTTAGGTGGTATACGTATAGTCTCATACACTACTTATGACTGGCCATCACTAATGACCAGCAGAAGGACATTATTATGTTTGTTGTTTATTTTGACTTAATAGACTGTCTTTCAGGAAGATCAAGAAAAGTGGCTTACAATAACATGCTATGAAAAGGGAAAACAACAGCGTATGAATATGACAGGAGTGGAAAAGACAGAAAAGAAAAATAACTATGCCAGGGCTCATAGAAGAGACCTAAAATGACTAAACTAATGAGAGCCAGGTAGCAGCAGCGGATAGCAGGCACAGGTTCACCTTAACTGCCTATAGGGACTAGTGATTGCCCATAAGCTTTCATAAACAGAATTTGGAGCAGGAAGGCTTATTGTATAAGGCCACTGGAAGGGTATTCCATGCTAATGCATACCAATAACTTTTGCAGTTGCTTTATTAAACTATTTATTTATTTGCATTTGTATCCCACATTTTCCCACCTATTTGCGGGCTCAGTGTGGCTTACAATACATTATGAGTGATGGAAATACAATTTGTTACAGTAAGCTTATGGGTTACACTGTGAAGAGTTGTGGGAAGACAGAGTAAAGTCAGGATATCATTTGGGAATAGAACAATGGAATAAAACAATGGGGAGTTGAGGGGCGATAAAACAGTATTAAGGGAACATAAAGGTCTAACAATTTTATCTGTGGGTAGAGTTTTAAGAGTGGTGAGGATACGGGGGAAGAGAATTCAGAAGAGAGTGTGTTGATGCGTATCTATTAGTGTGTATGGACCTCATGTGTTTTGATCCTTGCTGTAGATTTTCTCAAAGAGATAAGTCTTCAGTAGTTTGCGGAAGTCAGTTAGTTCGTAGATCGTTTTCAGGTTGCGTGGTAATGTATTCCAGAATTGCGTGCTCATGTAAGCGAAGGTTGATCCTTGCAGTACTTTGTATTTTATGCCTTTGCACTTAGGGAAATGGAGATTGAGGAAGGTTCGGGACGATCTTTTAGCGTTTCTGGGTGACAGGTCTATTAAGTCAGACATGTATGCAGGGGCTTCACCGTGAATGATTTTGTGGACTAAAGTGCATACTTTGAAAGTGATACGTTCCTTGAGTGGGAGCCAGTGTAGTTTCTCCCGTAAGGGTCTTGCACTTTCGTATTTTGGTTTTCCGAAGATGAGTCTGGCTGCTGTATTCTGGGCTGTTTGAAGTTTCCTCAGTATTTGTTCTTTGCAGCCCGCGTCACTTTAACAATTACCCAATGCCAGTCATTAAACCTAAACTACATAGTATCTTCCACATTATCTGAATTACCCATATCACATTATTAAGTTAAAATAGAGTCAATTTTATTAGTATGTTTATCGGACCTCAGTAGCACAATGAATGCATCAGTGGCGATTCATCTGTCAAGAGACACAATTGCTCTCAACTCTTGACACGCCGTTGGCTCGTCACTGATCCAACCATTATCTACCTCAATAGTGTATATTCATTCTTGACTGCAAAATTTACTACTTTAAGCCAACTTTTTCTACCAAACTAATTGGCACTTATCTTTTGATAGTTGTTTGTTAGAACTAACAGGACCAACGATAAACAAGACCGACATGTGGCATGTTTCACAGAAGTTGCGTCAGGGTCAGGTCCTCTGAAAATAAAGAAAGATACGCAATACTTAGAACTATAACACTTATGAACATGTAAAGCACTCAATCCATCAGCTTAACCAGTGAAAACACTTACTGTCAAAGACGTCATCCTCCATATTTTTTACTCTAAAATAGCGCCCAAATCCTTAAGAACTATTATGAGCTGAGTCAATACCACACGTAATACTGACAATGTGGTATATGCCATTCTCTGTCCATGCGATCTGGTTTATGTGGGACAATCGTCACATCCAATAAAACAGAGATTATCAAAACATAAATCTCGCATTCATACTACGACAGCTTCAGCCCCGTTGGTCCAGCACTGGATAGATAAAGCTCATACAACATCAGATATATGGTGGAGAATTACTGATGTGGTACATGTGGGGAGGGAGGGTGGTGACATAGCTAAAATTCTCAAGGAACAGCGCTGGATATTTGATTTAGATACATTAATCCCCCGAGGTCTTAACAGCCAAGTAGATTGAGGCTATGTCCTGTGACGTATTCTGAATCTGAGATTTGATAGGCTTAAGGCGATATCATTTTGGATTGGTGGGCACTGTGGACAGTACTATTTAAAGCTTAAGGATTTGGCCGCCATTTTAGAGTAAAAATATGAAGGATGGCGTCTTTGACAGTAAGTGTTTTCACTGATTAAGGTGATGGATTGAGTGCTTTACATGTTCATAAGTGCTATAGTTCTAAGCACTGCATATCTTTCTTTATTTTCAGATGACCTGAACCTGACGCAGCTTTTGCGACACATGCTGCATGTTGGTCTTGTTTACAGTTGGTCCTGTTAGTTCTAACAAACAGCTATCAAAAGATAAGTGCCAATTAGTTTGGTAGAAAAAGTTGGCTTAAAGTAGTAAATTTTGCAGTCAAGAATGAATATACACTATTGAGGTAGATAATGGTTGGACCAGTGATGAGCCAATGGCGTGTCAAGAGTTGAGAGCAATCGTGTCTCTTGACAGATTAATCGCTGCTGATGCACTCATTGACTATTCTCTCTTTTTTCTATTCCTCTTTTGTTTAATTCACTCCTTCTATTCTATTATAAATACCTGAAAACATATTTTTCCTCCTGAAATGACCCCAACAATGTCAGTAATAAAAAAAAAAATATATATATATATATATATAGGGCACCCGACAATTACTTATGTATTTTTAAATGAACAAATCTTGCATTATCACCTATAACATTACTAGAATTGCTTAAACTTCCATCCTTACTAATGAATGGATTCTAATTCTAACAAAAAGTAAACTTTACTTAGCTCAGAACATCCAAATTGTCCTGACAGAAGTACAGCCTCATAAGATTTTCACAGTCTGTGGGGTTTCTCCAAAATTAAAGTGTCCAATTTATATTATCCTTCTGGCAAAAATGTCCAATTTCCTTGTTTCTCACCTATAAAACATGTACATAACAATATACTACCTACTTCATGTATTCTCCACCTGCTTTTCATGAACGTATTCACAAGTGGCCTCTCAAAAACCTCATAACCTTAACCTAATTTCGAGGAAGTCCAACGGTTTTCTGACCTTGTAAGAATCCTTCCTCCGTGAGCGTGTGAGTGAGGAGTCCTTCTGTCAGGATATAGCCACAATCAGCACACACTAACTGGTTCTGCGAGTAGTGAGCATCCTCCACTATATCTGCGGAACCGCAGTCCGGGCATCGCTGAGACCCTGCCATTTTGTGAATTTGCTCCTGCAACCCAAAAACACAGACACCGAGTCATACGAGCGGCCACACAGCTATCCCTCTCTCACAAGCCCTCCAGGTTTTACCTTGTTTTACCTACACAAATAGCAGCAACTACGAAGCCATCTTCCTCACTTTGCGGCGTCCCGCCTCCCTGATGCTACTTCCTGTTTCCGGCGAAACGGCACGCGCAGCTGCGCATGCGCAGTAGAGTGAAAGCCGGCATGCTTGTGTGACTCGTTGTTGCTTGCCGGTGGCTCAGGCTGTTCCATATTAATTTTCGGGTACTGTGATGAGGTGTTGAGAGAGAGGACAGGATGCCAGATCGCGGGGCTGGGAGGATCGGCTGGTGGCAGAAATCAATGGGGCAACGTTCATAGTATACAACTGCTGGTCTAGGTCTCGAGGAATCCAAAGACTCAAATATTTTAATTTCACCCCGCCCTCCTCCTACCTCCCTCCCTCCTTTTCCTCCCTCTGTTACCTGTCCACTGATATTCTTTGGTGTGATTACCTGATTATTTCTTGTGATTTGTATTTCCTACCCCTGTTATTAAAATTTAATACAAATTTCTAAAAACTAAAAGTAATTTCACCCCGCCCATTTTAATAGAAAGTGTTTAACTTTAATTATAATAATAAACATAGAATAATGAAGGCAGATTCAGTGTAGCCAGTCAGCCAATCCATACCATCTACTCTCCCTTTCACTCCTTCCCTGTAGCTCCTTTCTCGGATCACTGGGGGTCATTAGAGGGGGAGGGGAAGTGATGCTGCTGATAACAGTATAGTCATGCAGCACTGTGCAGTGTCATCTTGTGCCATTACAAACAAACAGCAACAAAAAAAAGTTTACATTTATTTAAAATAAAACCCATTCCCTGCTATGCTGGCTTTGGCTGTTGTGTTATGCCATACACAGCCCTGTCCTCTTTGAGGGGGATCCAGGCCAGCCCAGCAGGTGTTTTGGAAAGATGATGGGAGAGGTTGGAGTGGTCTGAGGTTCTAGCAGCCGCTGCTTTGTGATTAGATGAAATAAATAGCATTTTATACTAAAAGTCACTTGTCTCTTCTTTCCAGTAAACATCAGTATAAAATAAGGCCACACACCCAGGTTTGTGCATTGGTACATAAGTATTTTGAGAGTTGTGGGTTATCAGACTCAAGAGTTTCAGTTTCATACTCTATTGTAGACCACCATTGAATTTATCTGAGGCACCTATAGGGATCATATATGCTTTGCACAGTAGAATGAACTCAGAAGGTGGCCAAGTGCAGTGGTTAAATGTCTTTTAAAGGACCTTATTGCAGAGATGCCAAGGGTGACCCATCCCAAACAGTTGATTCACCACTGCAGTGAAAGAGATTGAGGATTTTCTAGCAGAGCATCCAATAAATTTGGAAAGATCTGCATGTTGTTTTGCTTTTTAAATGCTGATGAGGTTTTAGGGCAGTACTTATTTATTTGGATTTACGATAGATTGGGGATACTTGGCATAAAGGGTAACAGTCTTGCAACTTCCCCCTCCCTCCCCTCTGTAGTGCAACATCTCTCCCTCTCTCTTCTCCCCCCTCCCCCATGGTCCAGCATGTCTCCCTTTTGTTTTTCCCCCCACCCCTTCCCTGACATCCAGCATCTCTCACCTCATGGTCCAGCATTACTTCTCTTTTCCTTCCTGCCTCACCATAGGGGGGGGCCAGCATATTTCCTTCTTCCTCACCCCCCATGGTCTGGAATCTCTCCTCTCATTTCTCCCCTCCCCCACAGTCCATTATCTCTCACTCTCGCTTCCCTGCTCCCTGTGGTTCCACATCTCTCTTTTCCCTCCCTACCATTATTCAGCATCTCTCCCTCCTTTCCTTCTGTCCCGGGTCCAATATCTCTGTCTCTCTTCCTTCCCCTGTGCCCACAGATTCAGCATTCTGTCTCTTTGCCTTCCCTCCTGGTGTCCAACATCTTCCCCACCCCACTCCCCTCCCCCCCCAGCCTGTGGTCCAGCATCTCCCCATTTCTTTCAGCTCCCATTCCCCATCCACAGTCTACTGTGTTTACCTCTAGAGGTCAGCAATTTTCACACGCTGTCTGCAGCTGGCTACAGATCCTTCCTTCTGCTTTCTTGCCCCCCCCCCCCCCGAAACAGGAAGTTGCATCAGAGGGGGTTGGACTAGGGTTACTATATTTTGTCCTCTGGAAAAGAGGACACATGTCACACCCCCTGCCCACACCATGCCCCTTTCACATCCTCGCCCCGCCCTTTCTCGCTCTCACCCCACGCCCTGTCACATATTCCCCTCCCCCGGGTCAGAAATTCCCCTCCCCCCGTCACCTCCCCTCCCCCGGGTCACATATTCCCCCTCCCCTTACTTACTATCTACTGCCCTGGTGGTCTAGTATCCTCTTCGGGGCAGGAAAGAGCCCCCTCTTTCCTGCCCGGAGCGCTGCCCTTGCTCTGCATCCTGTTGCTGTTTGACAGTCTCGGGATTCAAAATGGCCGCCAAGAGTTGAAGTCTCGCGAGGCCGCTTCAACTCTCGGTGGCCATTTTGAATCCCGAGACCGTCACACAGCAACAGGATGCAAGGCAAGGGCAGGAAAGAGGGGGCTCTCCTGTCCCGAAGAGGTCACTAGACCACCAGGGCAGTAGGTAGTAAGGAAGGGGAGGCTAGGATAGGTCCGCCGCCCGCCTACCCCTTTGTCCAGAAATCCGGACAAACAGGTGGACTGGCAAAACCTGCCCGGATGCCCAGACATCCTCAAAAAGAGGACATGTCCGGGTAAATCTGGACATATGGTAACCCTAGGTTGGACACATCAGAGGGAGGGCTCTGAGGTTTGCTGCAGGCAGCTTGTGTGAATTACTGCTGCTGCCAGCAACCTCTAGAAGTAAAAACAAGTTTTTACTATGGAGAGATAGCGTTGCCAAATGGATCCAGATTCACCCGACAGGATTGATCCAGTTCTGGGTTTACCCCAATGTTTGCAGGGACTTTTAGTCTTGCTTTTCTTAGGGAATCCAATGGGGAAAATCTGAACCACATGTCGCTCCTGAATGCATGTGAAGAGGGTTGTTCCGCTTATGTGGCAGCTAAAAGCATGTGTCTTAGTATCTCTACTGTTGTAAAGTAAAATAATAGGGAATGTCATGTTTGCAGAATGATGAGAAAGCTGATAGGGATACATATAATTTCCAGTTTATAGGAAGAGTAAGTCTGGTAAGGGAATTAATGGCCCTTTAAAGTTTCTTTGTGTTTATTTCAAAGCGTTCAGCATTTTAATCTCAAATGTATCATGTACTGGTACTGAGGGCAGAAATTTGAGAGTGGAGATCTGATCTCAAATGCTCTCTCTCCCTCTGGGTCTTATCATATTACTGCCTACCATGACCTCTTCCAATTTCTTCTCCCTCTCCATGTGGGCTATGGTCCCTTCTTGTATCTTCTCTCTCTGCTTTCCTCCTCTCCTGCCCAAGTGGTTCATCTCCCTCGTTTCCTCTCTTGGATAGTCCTTGGCCCAGCAGATGTTTCCTGGTGGTAGCAATAATAAGAAAAACAGTACTTGAACCTGGTAGAGGGTGCATGCTGACAGGCTTATGCCAGCATTTCCTTGGTAACAAAGCTGCTGCAGGAAGAGGGATGGTGCTGGTGTAGAGCCTGTGAGTACGCACCAATTTTTCTTTGTTATTTCCACTACTGTTGCCTGAAGATGTGCTGAAATGTGTTTCTTTTAGGGCTGCTGGACAATTAAAAAATTTTAATTTGTGATTAATCTCACAATTAAAATTTTTAGGGCCCTGTTTACTAAGCAGAGTTATAGGCGCGTTAATGTTTTTAACGTGCATTAACCATGTATGTGCCTACAATATCCCTGTATGTGCCTACATGGTTAGCGCGCGCTAAGTGTAGGCACGCTAAAAACACTAACGCAGCTTAGTAAACATGGCCCTTAATCTTGAGTTAACCTGTCTGGCATCACTGTACTTGCCTAGGCTATGGGCAGCATCTGCAGTGCAAGCAGGGTTCCTCTGCTGGCCCCAAGAGCCTTCCTGCAGCTGCATTCCGCCTCCTCTTATGCAACTTCCTGTTTCTACAGCTCCAGGAAGGCTCTTGGGGTTGGCAGAGGAAGCCTGCTTGCATTACAGACGCTGCCCGGGATCCAAGCAAATATAGTGATGCCGGACCAAGATTAATTGCGATTAAAAATTTTAATCACATTTGTTAACTCGATTAATCCGCAGCCCTAGTTTCTTTCAGCTCCAGCTTGTTGGCGGCTGGAATGTGAGCCTCAGTCACTTGCTCTGTTTGCCCCCCTCTAATGCTGGCCCTAGTTCTTGGATAGTGGTGAAATTCTCTTTCAGTGTCCTGATAAGATCACTTCTGCAGTGGTCTGGACTAGAAAAATGTGCCCTCACAGGACTGACCCCTGACTGTTCTCTGTAATAGTATTGGTTTGCCTTTTTCAAAGTTCAAACTTTAAACCAGTTTCAGCTGATGGAGCTGCTATTGAAACACCTTGCAAACCCTCCTGAAACCACCAGATGGAGCTGCTCTTCAGAAGAAATGTGCCTAATTGCATTTTTCATTTCTATTTTTCATTTCTAGAGGAGTAGTTGTGTTAGTTTGTATTAGCAAAAAAAATGATGAACAGGCTGGCAGTATAGGCTAACCAGTTTATTGAGGCACAAGCTTTTGAGTACACTTTGTCTGGTCCTCCAAACTCATATCACAATAAACTTTGCCATTACTCTGTTATTAATAACAAACCCTTCTGAAATACACACAATGTAAAGAATGACTAAGAAAACAAAATATTAATTTGAAGCAAATCACCCTGTGATGTGTTTAGGACAGTTCCAAAAACAATGCTATGATGAATGTGTTTTCTAGATGTTTTGATGGTACAAGACATGATGACAGGATGTGGGATGCTTATGTGGTTATTTATTTTAAATAAAACTCTCAAACAGGAAGTGTCTAATGGCAAATATGGACTTCCAGTGGTTCACTGTGGATTTCAGTGTTCTGAAATAAGGGTGGGGAAAAAGTTATTTTCAGCTATTGTGGCTTAGTAATTACACTTCTGTGACACTGTAGCTGATGGGGATCCCTCATCCCTTATCCTCTCCATTTCTCTCATATCTGTTTCCCCTCAAAGGGACGGTATTACTCAAAAATTCTCAACACATACGTTAGATTGGTATAAATCAGGCTGAAGATTTTATTTATAAACATTATGACCAAACAACAAACAAGTCAACGATAAGAACAGTACCTGAACCAGTACCAGCTGATTCAAAACAAGCTGATCTCAGCAATTGACCACCTGCCATGGGACCAGCAGACCACTATCATCTTCATTGTTCTATGCACCCCCACTACTGTAAAGAAAGGCAACCAATAAGTATAGCTAAACCCAGCTTGTACTTAGTGGCATATTCGGGTTTCCTGGCCCCCCAGCTGGGTGTTCTTTCCCATGGAGGCACATCTACCATGATTCAAGTTAGTTCAATATCTAGAATTCCTTAGCATCCTGTTAGCCCAGTCCAGACGAGTAGCTACAAGCAGTCCCAAGAGTCTCTCCAGCTACCTAGAATATTTGGGCCCTGTGAGGTGGGTGTAGTATTAAAAAAATAGTAGTCCCCTCCAGTACCACTATTTGAGGGAATTTCACTGCCATTTCATGGGTTTTCCCCACAATCTCTATAATCCAGGGCCCCTGTCATCCCCTGGGAATAGGGGATAGTTGTGTGGCTTTTCTTGCACCTATGGCGGTGCCATAGGTGTCAACAGTTAAAGTGTTGGTGAATGCCAAACCCTAAACTCTCCTTGGACAATGAAGGCACTTGCCCACAATTGGCGGTTATTCACTGGTGCCCCAATCCCTAGACTACTCCACTCTTTTATTATTATTTGGACACTGGACCAAGGCCTTTTGGGTGACTCCACATGGAGAGAGGTGCAGAGACATATCCGCTTGCTGCTACCTCCATCACTCCCCCAGCAGGGGGAAGGGAGAAAGGGTTCATCCATGTGGAAGGTCCACTGCTGAGCCCAATAAGCCAGGAGAATTTGGAAGAGGACCATCTCCTCCCCTAGGAACCCACTCAGTGGGTGCTAATGAATGGTGAATAACCTCCAATAGTTCTCCAAGAACAGCTGCACAATCACCCTCAATTACCAGGGAAGAAGGGCCCTGACTAACATGGGACATGGGAGAAACATGGGAAATGGCTGCAAAGTTCCTCCAGATAGGGTGCTGGAAGGGATTAAATTTTTTTTTTTTAATACTATGCCTACCTCACAGAGCTTAAGTTTAGCACTTTAATATTCCCTTATCTCTTGTCTGTCCTGTTTGTCTGTCCTAATTAGATTGTAAGCTCTGTCGAGCAGGGACTGTTTCTTCATGTTCAAGTGTACAGCGCTGTGTACGTCGAGTAGCGCTATAGAAATAATAACTAGTAGTAGTAGTAGCAGAACTCATGGAAAGAGAATGTAGCAGGTAAGAAATATTTCACATTAGGGCTGCATTTTGATTAAAATTTGTAATTGTGATAATCACACGACTAAAGTTTGTTTATCTATTTATTTCTGGCTGCAGCTCCTTGTGATTCTGGGTAAATCACTTCAATCTCCATTGCCCCAGGTACAAAATAAGTACCTGTATATAATATGTAAACTGCTTTGGATTGGAGGAGTAGCCTAGTGGTTAGTGCAGTAGACTTTGATCCTGGGAAACTGAGTTTGATTCCCACTGCAGCTCTTTGTGACTCTGGGCAAGTCACTTAACCCTCCATTGCCCCTGGTACAAAATAAGTACCTGAATATATGTAAACCACTTTGAATGTAGTTGCAAAAACCTCAGAAAGGTGGTATATCAAGTTCCATTTTCCTTTCCCTTTGATTGTAACTGCAGAAAGGCAGTTTATAAAATCTCATCCCCCTTCCTTTCCCTAAAGGACTGATAATCTCCCTCCCTCCTACCCCCAAGCGCCAACATATCTCCCTTTCCATTCCTTTCCTCCCGTTCCTCTTCCCCCAGATGCATTGTCTCTTTCTCTCTCTCTCCCTCCCTCCCTCCTATTGTTCAGCACCTCACCCTCTTTACCCTCCACCCTCACGAGTGGCAACACAAACTTGATGATGAGCAACACAACCCAGGTCCTTATCTCTTTCTCTCTCTCCCTCCCACCCCTCCACCCTCATGAGTAGCAACACGAACTTGGTGGTGAGCAACGCAAAGTTCTTTTCATGGCTGCTGGAGCTTCTGCTTTGGCAATAGCTTCCACTGGTGACCCCTCCAGTTCTGCTTGCAGGTCTGCAGCTCACTCCACTCCCCCCACTACTCAGGGTTTGGCATCTGCACCCTCTCAATTCCTCTCTCCCTCCCCCCCCCCCCCCCCCCCCAGTCTTCCTTCAAGGTGGTGTTCTGTTAGTCCCTGGCAGTGGCTGCCTGCAGCCAAGTCTGAAGTTTTCCCTGTGACTCATCCCGCCCATACAAAAACTGGAAGTGATGCCGGTGGAAAAGAACGGGTCAGAGGGAAAGCTTTGGAGCTGACCGCAAGCATCATATGTGCAACACTGTCACTGCTGGGGACCAACAGATGACCATTTGTAAGGAAGGCTAACGTGGGGGGGGTGATGTTGAATCCTGGTTGGACGGAAAGATGCTGGGTCATGCTGAGGACAGGGGTCGGGAGTGGAAGAGAACAGAAGAGATATTTGGAGGAGAAAGGAGATGCTGCAGAATGATAAAATTCTTTTATCGCGATTAAACATTTTTTTGAATTGCGATTAATGCAAATAATTAACATGACTAACTTGTAGCCTTATTTATTATAAGCTCAGGCTCTCCTGCCTACTGCAATATCAGGTGTCAATGCAATCAGAGGCATAGCTAGGTGGGGTGCAAGGGGAGCTACTGCACCCCCAAACAGATTTTGAATGAAACAGTGACTGTGGCTCAGCCCTTCAGCTTCACACCAGTGCCTATTTTACAAAAGATCTGCTCCCCTGACATCAACACCTGACTATTGTTTCTGAATGCAATGCTAATTGGCAATGGGTGTGGGGGAAAAAGCCATTGAAGGAAAGGAAAATAGGAGCATGCACTGGCTTTCCAGCCCAGTGCTTCTCAACCCAGTCCTTGGGACAAGCAAAGGCAGTTGGGCTTTCAGGATATCCACAATGAATATGCATGAGATAGCTTAGCATGCAAATCTCATGTATATTCATTGTGGATATCCTGACACTTGACTGGCTGGGTGTGCCCCGAGGACTTATTAAGAACTGCTCTAGCCAGTTCTTATCTGCATCAGCCATCCTCCTACTTTCTCTGCAGGGGTCTCTCAAGCTGCAGCAGAGGGGTTTCTTATTCTTACAGGCCAATAGAGAGAGCCAGGAGGGTGTTAAGTGTATTTATTTATTGCATTTGTATCCCACATTTTCCCACCTATTTGCAGGCTCAATGTGGCTTACAATATTACATCATGTCACACATCATTCAAGAGTAGATACACAATTAATTACATACAGAACAAGTGTAGCACAGTGGATATAATCAATTCAGTAAACAAGAAAACAGTCAGAATATCAAGTGACTAGCGGTGTGTTAGAAATCCTATTATTGATTATTATGGTAAGTCTTGTTGAAAAGGTAAGTCTTTAATGATTTTCAAAAGTTGATTAGGTCGTGAATAGTCTTCAGATCAAGTAGCAATGCATTCCACATCTGCGTGCCATTGTAGGAAAAGCTAGACACATGTACTAGCTTGTATTTTAAACCTTTACAACTAGGGAAGTGAAGTCCCAGGAATGTGCGTGCTGATCTTTAAGCGTTTCTGGGTGGGAGATCAAAAAGGTCTGACATGTAGGCCGGAGAATTTCCATGAATAACCTTATGAACCAGAGTGCACACTTTGAACACAGTACGTTCTTTAACTGGAAGCCAATGCAGCCTCTCTCTTAGGGGCTTAGCACTTTCGTATTTTGTCTTTCCAAATATTAGTCTAGCTGCGGTGTTCTGAACTGTCTGAAGTTTCTTGATGATATGCTCTTTACAACCAGCATAAAGCGCATTGCAATAGTCTAGATGATTTAGCACCATTGATTGTACCAGGTTGCGAAAGATACCTCTTGAGAAGAAAGGTTTTAATCTCTTGAGTTTCCACATTGACTGAAACATCTTCTTAGTTGTATTCTTCACATGGCTTTCAAGTGTGAGATTTCGATCAATGGTAACTCCAAGTTCATCTGCAGTGCACCGTAGGCTGTGGCTTCTTTAGTACAGTGGAGTCAAAGAAAAGAAGTAGGTTGTATGTACTTCTGGCTCAATTTTGCAATAATGTTTTTTTTGTTACACTGTCAGCCAAGCATTTCCCCTTCTTATTAACCACCAACCTAAGGAGTGAATTTCAGTTCAACTCACAACTGGGAAGAGCACAGCAAGATTCAAGCATTATCAGAAATCTAATCAGTACAACTGCTGATGCTGTCCAGAACAAGCCAAGTAACCAAAGCTCACACACACATTGATGTGAGCTAGGCTGTAATGTATAAAAAAAACCAACCCTGAACAAATAAGTGTTTAAAGATGACTTCGATTTGAAAGTTTGCCTTCACAGAAGTACGATATGTCTATGGAGCTACAGAATAAGTGTTGATATAAAAAAAACACAAAAATAAAACAAAGAACAAATACAGGCACAAAATGTAATTTGCACTCTCCCCCAAAACCCCAGAAGCATGATCGTTGTAACAGAGCCCTTGGCAGCAGAGACTGGAAGAGAATTGTGTCTTTTACCTTGGCTTCCCTGGTGCTTTTCAATTCACCCCTGCATCATACATACTAAGCTTCTCTTGAGGATTTTTTTTCCCTCTCAATACATTTAAACATAGCAAAGAGCTCAGCTGTTGCAGGGAGTAAGTGATCAGATGCACAAGGCATTTTCAACAGGAAACAAATTTTTTGCTCATGTCTTTTCAATTTGCTAGTGCTGGAGCACTGGAGTACTCTCTCTCCCTCCCTCCCTCCCTCCCTCCCTCCCTCTCTCTCCCTACATTTTGTCTCCTGTTTGAGAGATCAGAGTGTGTGCTATTCTTGTCAAAGCAGTGCACATTTTCTTAAGCAATGTATGCTGTGACTGGATTCTTATATATAAAAACCCACGTTCAGACTAGAGACAATCCTACTTTAGGATGTTGCTTTACTAGCTGCCATGGGTCTATTGGGAATAACAGATATTCAAACATGTCTAAAAGGTGGACTTCCATTTGGTATTGTCATGGGGACACTGAGTCTGGGTTTAAAGGCAGGGGAAGAGAGATTCCCTTTTCTCCAAAACACCAGGGTCCAAGTGAGAGCAAGGGCTAGATAGTAGAAGGAGGAGAAATAACTACCTTTATCAGCAGATAAGGCCACTAGGTTCCTGGGAAGCTGAGAAGGAAGAAGATGGGTTTATACTACAGGGGAAGGGAAAGGTGAGAAGTTCCTACCAAGGTGTACCTGTCCCAGGCCTTTGGAATCATGGGAATTTAAACAACCCAAAGCCAAACACTCACATAACAAGGGTCACTTACTGGACCTATTCAGTCACATGATCTCGGATTAAAGACATTTCGGCATATTGGATAGCAATTGGACACTCATGCCTTGGTCAGACCACCACAAACCGACCTTCACCCTATACTGGAGAGTGACAGGAGACAAAAGAGGAATACAGAAAAAAACCTTGGAAATACATTCAAGGGGAAAGATAATAGCAGAAGACTTCTGGACCATGGCAATAAACGAGGCATTAGATCCTCAATCAGAGGGCTTCATGGCATCCTGGGATACAGTAGTAGACTAATCATGGACACGATAGCACCCACAAAAGAATATTCATCATTAAGCTAAGTGCAAGTGCTTTTCGATATTTTATATATTGACTTTAAATAAAATTCTATATGTTTGAAAATACAAGTTTGAAAATATGCTTGGAAAAATGAGTGATTTTGAGAATAAACAAGTTAAATAAAGTTGGGCCTATGAAGAGGCAGGTGAGTCAAGGGTAAGATTGCCCTTGTGAAATGAATCACCACTAAGGTCATAACATGATACTACATGAGCCTGCTAGATTTTGAGTATCATTAATTTATATATATTAACTTTTGGCGCTGGGTTTGTTTCATGCCTCCGTCTTTTCCCCCAAATTTTTCTGGTCAATTAATTAAGATGAATCTCAATGTAGAATTGATTGACTATAATAAAGCCTTTGATAGCATTTCACGTTCGTGGATGATAGAGCGCCTTGAAATGTATAAAATAAAACCCTGGCTTGACTGATTTCTTTATGAAAATGTGGCATACCACACGTCATCTGAAGCAGGATCACCAAGAGGGGAGACAGGGGCGGGCGGGGGCGATTCCCCCAGGCCTGACTTCTAAAAAAGCTTTTTTTTTTCTGTGATGACAGCGTCTTTCCTTCCACCCCCCCCCCCCCCCAAAACTGGTCCTCTACTTGCTACAGTAGCGATCAAGAGAGAAGAGAGGCTTCTGTTGGTGAGCAGAAGACTGGATTGGTCTCCTGCTCCTGTGCTGGCTCATTGCATTAATTCTGCTCTGTCAGCCACAGGTCCTTCTTCCTGCCGTGTCCCACCTCCTGTGAAGTAACTTCCTGTTTCCGCATAGGCTTACTCCTTTCGTTATTTGGGTGTAATAATTGCCTCCACATTGTCTTTTGAAACCCTGGGATCTGTAAGGATTATTTTTCGCTCCGTCGTATCCGTTCTATATGTAAAAAATCTTGACTTTCCCTCTATATACACTCTAATTCATGCTTTCATCATCTCAAGACTAGACTACTGTAATATTGTCTATGCTGGCATTTCTCAAATTCAGCTTTGGAGATTCCAGACTCTTCAAAATTCAGAAGAAAACCTCTTTTTTCAGGTAAAGAAGCATGATCACATTACCCTGTTATTTTTGCACCTACACTGGTTGCTGGTAAAATTCATAATTTTGTTCAAGATACTTGTAATAACTGACAAGGTATTACACGTGGCATCTCCTCATTCTCTTTCTTCACTGATTATCCCTTACACCTCGACTTGTTCCCTGTGCTCACTGGATGCCCATTGGTTAGTGCTACTTTCACCTAAATTTGCACACTAGGAATCAACTAGAGCTTCGGCATTTATTTTCCTGGTGCTTAGCCTCTGGATTAATCTTCCTGCTAGCATCAGAGCCAAACTCTCCCTAATAAGATTTAAATCATTATTGAAGATCCATTACTTTTAGCTGAAATTCAATCTACCCACAACTTAGATGTGCCTCCAGTGGCCTGCATGTTCACACAGAGATACAGTGTTTAAGCCCAGTATCTTAACTTTTTTCCCCCCCTTCTCTTCCTAGTTCTTGTTAATGACGTATGAGCGAGTTCCTTTTCTTATGCCCCTCTGATTTTATCTTTTGTAAACACATTCACCTTTAGTTAGCAAAGGAAGTATATGACACTCTGGAATAAACATAAATATAAGTTATTAACTACAGGTTGCAAGTGATTACCAACCAAATAGTATCTAGAGAGATGTCAGCTGGTCTGATTGAAAATGTACCTGAAAGATTAGAGATACCGTGTTTCCCCGAAAATAAGACAGTGTCTTATATTAATTTTTGCTCCCAAAGATGCGCTAGGTCTTATTTTCAGGGGATGTCTTATTCGGGAGTAGTAGGGGAACTGTGGTGGTCGGGAACAGTATTGAAGTGGGGGGGGGGGGGGGGCGGTATACTGCAGGAGTAGGCCGTGGCTCGCCTATCTGCCCACAGTAACCGCAGGACTCGAGCGGAGCAGAGCCGCCCTGGCCGGGCTGGGAATAGAGGAGAGGTATGAACTAGGGAAGGTAATGGAATGTGGGGCCGGGTTGCTCTGGCTGGGGGTCTCAGGAGGTTGTGAGAGGGCTTAGGGTGCAGGATCATGGGACGCTTGGAATGCCCTCCCGCGGGAGGTGGTGGAGATGAAAACGGTAACGGAGTTCAAACATGCGTGGGATATGCATAGAGGAATCCTGTGCAGAAGGAATGGATCCTCAGAAGCTTAACTGAAATTGGGTGGTGGAGCAGTTGGGGGGAAGAGGGGGTGGTGGTTGGGAGGCGAGGATAGTGGAGGGCAGACTTATACGGTCTGTAACAGAGCCGGTGATGGGAGGCGGGACTGGTGGTTGGAAGGCGGGACTGGTGGTTGGGAGGCGGGAAATACTGCTGGGCAGACTTATATGGTCTGTGCCCTGAAAAGGACAGGTACAAATTCAAGGTAAGGTATACACATATGAGTTTGTCATGGGCAGACTGGATGGACCATGCAGGTCTTTTTCTGCCGTCATCTACTATGTTACTACCGTATTATAAACGTTAAAAACAAATTCTACGGTAGCTCCGTTCCCCGTTGGTGGTGCTTTATGCGCTCCTCCTGTACATTCGCAACACTTTCCATCCTTCTAGTCTGACTTAGCCCTTGGGCGATGGAGCAGCGCCGAAAGGGCTCGGTTACTCATTTTCTTTTCTTTTATTATTTCTGCAAGGGGGATGTTTCTTTTTCTTTCTGGGCTCACTTACCGGTAGTTGATCTTCACAAAAGCGTGAAGGATGGTAGGAGTCCGCTGGACGATAGATTTTCCACCTCAGTCTTGTTTCTTGCATTTCTTTTATGTTATTTCGTCTTTGGGTTGCAGCGAAAAAAATTAAGGTTTCTGTGTTCATGTCCCATCGGGGCCAAACAAAAACTTTGCTAGGCCTTATATTTAGCAATTCAGCAAAACCTCTACTAGGTCTTATTTTCAAGGGATGTCTTATTTTCGGGGAAACAGGGTAGTATCTTAAGTCATTAACACCTACCACACCCAAAGTTACAGTATGCAAAACAAGAATCTCCATGCCCTCTTCTCCAAGTCCTCCTGCTGCCTGTAGATTTTCCAGAACCTTGATAGTTGGAGGTATATACCCCACTTTCTCAACGGGCTGAGTGGGTAGATCTTGCTAGCATTCTGCCAGTAAACCACTAACTTTGCAAGCAGAAGAGTGTGAGGATTACGACAGCAGGGAAGGGGCCTCCGGTCCGGGTTTAGTGGTACTTCCAGCCCATGCGACTGCTTCAGTGCTCCTACAAAATGCCCAGGCACTGCTCCAAACTACAAAGGTATCAAGAGGGATGCTTGGGGGTGCATTAAAGTGGGTGCTCCACTAATGAACACAACCTACTCTACAATTTCAATGTGAAAAGCAATAACACAAATGTTCAAAAGTTAAGAATAAGAAACCAAAAAAGTCTCAATTGCATAAGTCTTCATAGCTGAGCAATGATGTGGAGGAGTGGCCTAGTGGTTAGGGTGGTGGACTCTGGTCCTGGGGAACTGAGTTCAATTCCCACTTCAGGCACAGCTCCTTGTGACTCTGGGCAAGTCACTTAACCCGCCATTGCCCCAGGTACAAATAAGTACCTGTATAGGCAAGCCGCATTGAGCCTGCCATGAGTGAGAAAGCGCGGGGTACAAATGTAACTAAAATAAATGTAATAAAGTGCAGCAGTTTTGCATGGCATCTGCACTTAATTTGTGCACAACACGTTTTTGATGATGTAAATGGATGCATGTAATTTTAGGCTCTAGGATGCCAATTAAGTGTATTCTATATACCGTACCTAACTCTAGGCGCCACTTATAGAATACACTTAGTTGGCACTGATTTCTACACCGGTTTTGTAGGCACCATATGGAGAAGCTTCCCCGTATGCATGTGAGATTGTGTTGTTGATGTTACGAAATGTGGAGAGTAGATACAAACGCACACCACCCTATCACAGTAACTCTCAACCAGTTCTCAGGACAAAGCTAGTCAGATTTTTGGGATATCTACAAAATGTGAGATAGATTTGCATACAATAAAGGCAGTGAATGCTATATATGTATATATTCACATGGATATGCTGTAAACCAGACTGAAGGGTGTGTCTGAGGACTGGGTTGAGAATCACTGCCCTAATACCATCCCCACAGTAAAACATGGTGGTGGCAACAGGGATACTGTGCTACAGCGAGGCACGAGCAGATGAATGGCACAAAGTATAGGCAGTCCTGGAGGTTCTAGTCTGCCACAGAGCTTCAACTAAGGTTCACCTTTCAGGAGGGACAGCTCAAGACAAAAGCAACACTGCAGATTGGTTCATCAAGAAGAAAGTGAACATCCTTATGTAACCCAGTCAGTGCCCACATCTGAATCCAGCAGAAAACCTGTTGAATGATTTGAAGATTGTTATCCACAATGATCCTCAACCAAATTGAAAAAGCTTCAGCTAGTCAGCTAACAATGGACAAAACATGCACCAGCTGGCCATACAAAGAAGGGCATTTTTGATATGGGGAGGGAAGGGGGTCATCCCTGTATCCCTCCGGTGGTTATCTAATCATTTAGGGCACCTTTTTGTATCTTATTTATCAGACAACAGGCCTAGACCAAAACGTTGAAGTTTTCACCCTAGACGTTTTGGTTTTGTTCCATTATGGCTGTAAAAAAGTGTTGGATGTTTTACAGCCCTAATGCCCATAAAATACCCTCCCCTCCTATATACCAGTTTTTACCAACACATACACACCCCAAATTACTCCCAACTCTAATCTGGTGTAACTTTGTGTGGTATCTTTACAGTGGGCTATTTTATAAAGGCACAACAAAAAAAACTTAAATGCCTCGTTATAAAATTACTTTCCCTGTGGTGTTCTGTTCGTTCCAAAATGTTAATATGAGTAGTTGTACTCTATTGGTTTACTACTGTCACTGACCAGTCAGTCAGACACATGCTCCAGCCAGGATTGCCTCTTTGCTTCCCTTCACAGTTCAGAACGTAGAGATTTAAACCAATGGTCTTTGATTCAGGAGTAACAATGCTGTTACTGAGTTCCTTAGGACATGCATGAGAAAATAGAAGTGGATGCAGCCATTCATCTGCTCTGAGATCATTCCAGTTTCCAGCAGCCAGGATTTAGCAACATCCAGAACCCATGCAACAGTTCTGCTGTGCTGAATAGCCTACAAGTGAGCTAACTTCCACAACATTTGTCCAATTCCTTTCTGAACCTACTTAATACCACAACAAATTATAAAGGTATAGACTTTAGAAAAATGGCTCTAATTTCACTGGAACTTCTGGTTCAGGGATAGACATCCTCAGTCCTCAAAGGCCATACCCAGTCAGGTTTCCCCCCCAATGAATATGCAAGAAATCTATCTGTAAACAACGGAGGCAATGCATGCAAATAGAGCTCATGCATATTAATTGGGGAAATCTTGATAAACCTGACTGAGTTACCCACCCCTGCCCTAGTTCTTGCATTGTGAAACTGTAAAAAAACAAATTTACTTCTGCCACAACTCTCACATCTCACTTGAATGCTAGGTTTTATTTTTAAATGTTTTAACATTGCTTCTCACACAGAAATTGTTTCACATCCTAATTGGCCTAGTGCCCTTCTCTGTACATTTTCTCAAAAGCTACTAGATACCCTTTGACCATTCACACCAAGGAAAAAACACACACCTGAAGTCATGAAGGAATTTCATGTCAACAAAAATAATTACAACACTCGAAGAGATGTGGCAGGCACAATTTGGATACTGTTGCAAAGACTAGCATGGGCAGTTTCACAGTAAATGAGCAGGGTCAGAGAAGATATGGACCACCTGGAGGGCCCTAGATCACCTTCATACCCACTTGAGTCAACAGCTGAAAATGGCCCAGTAGCAGACCATACACCATCTTTCAACCCATTGCTTCAGGATGACCCTTGTACAGTACACAATCTTGACGAGATCAACCAAGAAGAACCTTGGTTGATCACATCCTCACCATTGGAAAGAAGCAAACATTTGGTGGATAGACATAAGAGAACACACTTTAGACATTGCCAAGAATGAATGGCTTACACTAAGCCTTTTCCTTGCAACGATGCTACCCACGAGTAGGTGCCTTAAGAAATGTCTGTACATAACAATTGCCATATTATAGGTAAAATTTTGGAAGGCTGATAAAACTGGACACAAGTCTTTAAAACACTGTATTTTATTTTTAGTGTTCAAATAGATGGATTTCAAAGTAGATTAAAAAAAAAAAAAAAAAAAACACCTTTCCCTGACCCTACAAAAAAAAAAAAAAAAGATGCAAGTACCCTAAAAATAAAAATGTATAAACCAGTATGCATGTCACAAAAACATATTACATTCATTTTACTTGTAAAATACATTCAGATATCCTTCTGGGCTTAAGCAGACAGAAAGCTCCAGTTCATCTTTCAAGTCAGAGGACAGAACAATCACTGGAATATACAAGCTGCATCCCCAACAGAGTAGCATGGTACAGAAGCATATATTAAATAGAGACATCTTTCACATTCAATTAGGCACCTCAGCAGGGCAAAAGCGAGAATTATTGCACTGGAATGGAAGCTCTGCTATTTGGTAGCAGGCTATCACAAATTACAGTTATATTGGTTTATTAGTCACTATGTTGTTCGAGTTGAGCATTTTCTTAAAATTCAATGAGACAGGAAGACGGTAATTAAACAGGGAGAGAAGGAAATGACAAAGTTTTTGTCCAGGCTGCCTCTGGTTTCTTTCCTACTGAATCCTACTCTTGAGCTTCTGGAGTTTTTTTCACAGCTGTGCTTCATTACCAATAGAAGAGGGAGACAGAAGGAAAGAAGAATTTGTGCAAGACTAAATGTACTCAGATCTTCCCTAAATGAAAACTACTTCTAGTTTAACAAGATCACTGAAATAAACAGCTCC
This sequence comes from Microcaecilia unicolor, assembly GCF_901765095.1. Taxonomy (NCBI): domain Eukaryota; kingdom Metazoa; phylum Chordata; class Amphibia; order Gymnophiona; family Siphonopidae; genus Microcaecilia; species Microcaecilia unicolor. The sequence continues at coordinate 324,386,695 of NC_044034.1, read as the reverse complement.
ATTAAATCAGGTTAAAATTCAACAGCCCCAGGCCAGTGCTGAAGAAACCTTCTGGTTGACATTTAAGGACATGAGTGGCATTAATGTCTAACCCCCCTCTGTTTAACTAAGCCACATGGCTTAGTAAACGGGAGGGGGGGGGGGGGGTGGGGGGAGTAAGTCTGCACTTGGGATTCTCAGTGGTAAATAATACCAGAAAAACAAAGCTGATCTTTCAAGCAAGATGTCTTATGTCAATACAAAGTTTTTTTTGTATGAAAGATATATGAAAATGAACATTAAGGACATTTTAAAATTTTTAGCCCTTTGCTTCTGTTTCAATTATCGCACCTATAACATTCAGGGACCTACTCACTGAGCCACATTAATGTGCATTAATATCTGTTAAAAAAAAAAAACAGAACCCCAAGTACACCCACCCAATAGAAAAGGGAAGATTACATGAAGTTTTTGTGCTGTGGTGAATCACTTTATGAAAACATCTTAGCATTTTCATTTTAGGACTTTGTCTTGTTTACTATAATAGTTAAACACAGAAATCACTTTTCTGCACTACGATACTGCTCTGTGAAAATAGACTGTGTCTGTATCATGCTTTGTCAAGTGCTTTGCCCAAGACAGCCCAGCAATTTTACACATCTCCACAGTAAGCGTCTGTTCTCACAAAGCAAACCCAAATACAAATGAATCTGTCTGGTCTCAACCTCAATCCCCTCTTTCGCCAGTAATTTAGCTTAAACAATGAAAAAGCAAGGCTAGAATATAACAAGAAGATATTGTTTCGCCATTTATTTCAATAATTAAAAATTGTTGAACACTACAGCAGTCTGTTGGCTGTGTCTTGTGTTGCCAATTTAAGGCTTCCTAAAAAACTGAAGTGCCCCCAACAACAGGCCACCCTAGACTTCCGTGTTTCTAATAATAGCCTGGGCAATTATTAGACAGAATACTGTACACATATTATCCTAACCTCCCCCCACCTCCAAAAGATTTTGAGGAGGGTATATTAACCAATTAACTCCTGTTGTCCTTGACAATTTCTAATTCAAAATCTCCTAACACAAAGAAAATTATCTTGAATGTCTGCTATAGGCTTTTCAGACTGAGTAATTAGCAGATAGACACTTATGGCTACATAATTCTAGCACCACATTACACAGATAGGACACCAGAAGTCAGGAAACTAAGTTCTGCGAGTCCAGCTGCAAGAATGTACATAGCAGTTAATTTTAGCAACATCAATTAATTTCATAATGGCAATAAAAGCACTGACCATCCATACTGTCTGAAACTGTCATGCCAGAGGTATTTCAGTATATGATAATATACTCCCATCTTACAGCAACAGAATTTTTGTACTGGTGTTGTCACTTCTAGTTCAAGGTTCCAGTGAATAGGCCTACTTGCCAGGCGCAAGGCATAGCTTTAAAGCTACAATCAGAATTTTGGACTGCAAAATGATTTTGGTTTTTGTGTTACCTGTGTAAAATACTTCACATGCTTGTCTGTACGACAGCTCTTCCATTAATCAGCAGAAAAATGAGGGAGGAGAGCAAAAATAGTGAACAGCAGTTAAACTATCTGTACAACTTTGAAAGAGGCCTCATCAAAGTACATGAGAAACCAGAAGGCATCAGATTTCCTTCACAGCCCTTATGCTGCAAGGGTTTTTCCAAGGCACTTAACCTACAGTAAAATGTAGACTCTTCTTTATTCTGCTGTTAAAGCAGAAGTTATAAAAGTCCAAACTAAACAGGTTCCTTCATCTCCACAATATTTAGGTTCTGCTTAAGGAAATTTGTTCAAAGAACTTTACACAGATTCAGCTGAATATTGATTGTTAACTGTGATGCACAGTGGCTCTTTGGAAATCTACCCTTAGAGACTAAGGCAGACTGGGGGTGGGGGGGGGGGGGATCTACTTTGCTACACCCAAGCAAAGTTAATAAAATGAAATTGAAACCACAAATGATGGATCTAGATAAAGATTATGACACAGAAAGCAAAATTTGTATGTGTACAGGTGCTCTAATGTGTAGTAAAAAAAAATGTAAAAAAGTTGTCAGGATCATGAATTATGCAGAAGCTCTTTATCATCCAGGGACAAAGGGAATATATGCATGCCTTTCTGTCATTGTGCGAGATAGAAGATGCAGCATATACTCCTATGAGCAAAACAGTAGATTGGATAAAACAGGTAAACAGCAAGCATACCTGCCAGCAATGCTGTGTCGTGGGTGGGTAGTGCAGTAAGAACACAGGGAAGAAAACAACTTCAAACCAACTTTCCTACATTTGATTTGCTGAATGAGTTCTTTTTCCTGTACTCCAACTCCAAAAACTCTTATTACCCTGAAAATTATAGACTAGTAATATTTTTCATCTCCGTGGTGGCACCACACAGTGGCATGTGACAGTGCTGTGCACCACAACTATAGCCAGCTTTTGAAGTGCTTTTCAGAAAGAAAAAAGGCTGGCCTAAATACAGCACCACATTGTGATTCTCAATGTTCTATGCATAGGCCCAGAACTATAAAACAAGATGCAGAAAAAGGAGGAAAAAGGCACCGTAACACAGGATCACTTTGGCTTTTCTAGCTATAAGGCCCAAGTGACTTTTTTTTCTTTTTTGTAGCAGTGGCTGAATGGAAAACAGATTTACAGAGCTGCTCTATTTTGCTACATAGTTCTTATAAAGCAATACTGACTATATAACACTTAGCCAACAGATCTCCAAAACACCGCAGTTATATTCTCTTCCCTCACAAGAGTTAAGCTCTAGCATTAGCCACCTCACACACTACCAAAATCAATGATATAAGAAAACGTTCCCAGTTTGGAGATTCTCAGACTAAGATATCAATAATCTAGGAAGGACACACACAAGTTAATAAAATCAGTTCATAAAAATTCACATTCCCCAATCCCATTTTCCCTTCTAGCCTGCAAAGACCTTAATCCGTGATTTAAATTTCCATTTTCACCATTTTGTTAATCGTACGATACAGACCACTATGGGATGTACAATGATGGAGATAAATATCACCTTTTTTGTTTTGGAAAAATCTATGAAATTTAGGGCAACAATAAAACAACCCCCACCCCCAAAGCAAATGATAACAGGTTTCTCAACCCTCTCCCGGAGGCACACCAAACCAGTAACATATTCATTGTGGAATTCTGGAAAATCTATGAGACCAATTTGCATATAATGAGTTTCTTATATATGCAAATCTACCTCATGCATATTCACCAAAAACCCAACTGGCTAGGTGTGTCTCTAGGACAGGACTGAGAAACACCACTTTAGAGGATAATCGTGCAAAAGGTAAATCAATTAAGGTGAAAAATTGCCTTCCCCCTCAGTGATAAATCACAAGGTGACTAGATTTAGCTGTGGGATTAAGTAGCATTACCACAGATATGGGAAGATGGAGAAAATTAAGGAGGCTCTAGTTAAAACAGGTTCAAAACTTGTAGGAATTTTGTACCCTCATCCTTGGTAAAACAAATTTCAAAGGAAATGGTTTCCTCTTTGAAAATTAACTTGAAAGCCTGCAGGTATAAGAGTACCCACAGACCTTCAAACTATCTGCCTTGCTGAACATTGGCCCCTTAACGTTTTGGGCTGGTTCTTTAGCTCTGTGTGGTCTTTTTGCACTGTTGATAACGCTGAGACTCTCCAAACAGCAGATAGCTTTTCTTTTTTTCTTCTGTCGTCAATCAGGAATTAGTATCACAATTCAGAGGAATCTATCATATCAGCTATAAAAGATCTGTACCTCTACAAGCAACCTTTAACAGAATATCTTCTGATTAAAAAAAAGCAGTAACTCGTATAATAATGTTTATTTGAAGACCTACAGCATGTTTTTCTAGTCAGATATAGTCAGCTTCCAAACTCTGATCGCAGTTTGTACTGTCCTGAAAAGCCTAGTGTTAGAATCTATACAGGAAGAAATCTGAGAATTCCAAAACTAAGTGAATTTTAGGGATTTTTAGCAGCAGCTTAAGGAGGGAACTGGCATGAACTGTGCAAGATTCCACAGCACACTGCTGGTATTGCTTCTCACTCTTAACCTACACCACCCTTGGTTTTCAGTTCCCCTGATTTCTGTGGACATTCATCCATGCAGTCTCAGACTGTGAAAACTAAGTTAAGATCCACAAAAAAAAAAAAAAAATCATCTCCCCAGATGGACTGAAACCCAGGTTTCTCATCTGGTCTTGTTCTGCAGGCACTCATCTCCTAAACGATACGTAACAGCTTGGTTCATTCTTCTGAAGTCCAAGTAGGCACGAACAACATTCCTTCATTTTTCAGTCTCTAGAAGTCACTAGAGAAACTGACCTGTGGAGATGAAAATTCTATTCTTTCCCTCCAGGAATACAAACTGGCCCTAAAGCCCTGAGCAACTTTGGAAATTGCAGACTTTTGATAAGATCTTGTATTATTAAACTGTTTACAGTACTCACTAGCAAAGCTTGGCAGAACTATTCAGTGGAATAGGTACTGCAAACTGGCAATCATTAACTGGTAGCCATTTGAGTGGCAGCTGACTTTTGACCGTTTAGAATATCAGAAAGATGTGTATGCTTCCTTTTATAGTCAGACAGCATTAGGAGGGTAAAGTATCAATTCAGCTCCAGGCATCTGGTGAAGTTAACCTTTAACAAATGGCCTTTCAGTCTTTCTTTTTTAGGCTTGTTCCTTTGCTAGGAGCTTACAATTTACCAGCCTTTTTGCTTAACCGAGTTGAAACCCGCAGAATGCTAGGCGTCTCCTCCATTACTCTCACAAGCAAATCGTCAATGTAGCTCTCGAGTTCTTGCACCTGAAGCTCTTTCTTCGAAATAATTTCCTTCTGTTTTAAAACTAGCTGGATCAGTTCATCATGCGTCAACTGAGCATATGCAGATGCAGGATCCGATGGGTCGTATTTCTTTACAGTTGGAGAAAGGGGAAAAGAGACAATTAAAGGTTAAATAAGACACATTTTCAAGTGCAGGGAACTCACTAGCTTATGTCCCACTTTCCTTGTTTCCCACCTGCAATGCTATAAATCGGTGTAGCCGACCTCCTATGATATTTTGCTTTAAGTTCCATATGTTAAGCGGAAAATCAAAATTCCCTTCCTAATACCCAACGTACAGCACTGTGGAAATCTGATTATTAAGACATGGCTGTATTGCACTATAACAGCAGTTAATTTCAGTTATGTCAGTTTCTTAGAATATCAGATGTCCACATCTTTGTGCTCAAAAATACACATCCCCCCTCTTCTCTCACTAGTATTCCAGGATCTACATTATAGATATTAGTTTTCTCTCCCCCCATGCCCCTACACCTAGAAGTCCCTTCTGTTTTCTATTCCAGCTTAACTATAACTAGGGGTGGGATCTGGCACCATGATTATTTGCTAATATCCAAAGATTTTATTACTGCCCAACCAATTATATTAATGGTCAAGGGCCACACACCAGGGCTCCTTCCAGAAGTCTGCAATCATGGGCCCCTCTAAATCTAGTACTAGAGCCCCAATGATCAAAGGTAAATGTTGGGGCTAGAGGCCTCTAGTGCCGGACTATCGCCCGCATTTACCTTCCCACCTATGAGCACAGGGGTCTGGTGCAGTAAACAGCATCTGTGCCAGGCAATAGCATAAGCTCTGCGGTATTCCCCATGATCAGAGAACAGCGCTCTGATCGTAGGAGCAGAATAGCGCTTTAATCCTACACCAGCTCTGAGCTGGCGTTAGAGTTAAGACTCCCTCTGTTCCTGTCTCCCACCCCCTGTCCGAAGTCAGGCAGCCCGGGCTGTCACTACCATCAGTCCTGGGGGGGGGGTCCAGTGGACCCCTGGACCCTTCAAAAGCAAGGCCCTGGTGGCCTAGTGCCTCCTCCCCAAGCCAGTGACACAGGGGGGCTGGTGGTCCTGCGGACCTCCAGCCCCCCTACCCCATGCACTCATAGGGGGGCTGGAGGACCCGTGAATCTCCAGTCCCCCCAACCTACCAACACCCCCCCCAAAAAAAAAAATCCCTGGTGGCCCAGTGGCCAACCCTATCCCCACCCCCCACCCGCCCTGGTCTAGTGGTCTTCTCTCCCACCTGTACCTCATTGTTCGACAGAGTAGGGAGTAGCAGTCCCTCCTCTTCCAGCGCCGCCTCCAAAATGGTGCCTTTTGGAGGCTGCGCTGGAAGAGGAAGGAGTGCTACTCCCTACTCTGTCGAACAATGAGGTAAGGGTGGGAGAGGAGACCGCTAGACAATCAGGGCGGGTGGGGGGTGGGGATAGGGTTGGCCACTGGGCCACCAGGGATTTTTTGGGGTGTCAAGGGAGGGGGGGGCTAGAGATCCACCAGACCTCCAGCCCCTCCCCCCCCATGCGTGGGGGGCTTGAGGGGGCACTAGGCCACCGGGGCTTTTGATTTTGAGGGGGTCAAGGACCTATAGGTCCTGTGTTTGACAGGTCCGGCCTTTTGACAGCACAGACCTGTCAAACAAGTGCGGCCGGATTGTGCCTGAGTGCATGCTCAGGCACAATCCTCCTACACTTTCCCCTGATGATCAACGCTATTAATGCACTTAAATTTGCATTTTATTGGCGTTGATCATTGGTGAGTTAATTCCCCACGCTGTTCTGGCACTATTTTAAGGGTGCTGTTTCTGAACAGAACAGGGAATTGATCATCGGGGCATAGATGTACTATTCTGCCATAGCCATGATTTGCCTTACCAATGCATATTCATGTGTTACCCTTTACTTTATTTCAGGATGGAGCATACCTTTGCATTGAACTCAATTATATTTTCTTGATTTTTGCCCAATGTCCCAAAGCTTGATGTGGTTGAGGTTCTGGTCTGCGTGGTATTCATAGGTTTCACTGGATGAGGTCTGAAATAAACAGTAAGCATTAATATAATGAGTTCCATTCATTCACTAAAGCAGTCAATATTATTAGGTGGAACACAGAAACCAGATATCCCTCATTAAGGGACTAATGCTCAAACCAGGGGTGCTAAAAGCCACAATGCAAACCCAATAGTACAACAGCACAGAAAAAACACCTAACCAATGCTCAAAGCAAATGACATTCAAATTATATGCATGGGGGAGCACAGAGATCTACACTATTGGGAGGAGACTTGATCTGCCGGGAAGATCTGAGAACGGTGTCCGATGTCATTTTTTGCATAAATTGTGGCCGCAGGTGCATGCCTGAAGGGGCACACCAGGCCCCTTGGGAGCCCTTTAGGACCCAGAGAGCTAGGGCCTGACTTACCATCGATAAAGGTATGTACTTTTGTTTATTACTGTTCATTGGATAATGGGCCACACAGAGCTAAGGTGAAGTCCAGATTATCATCTAAATATGGCTAGCACCCCATGAGTGGCAGGTCCTATAGATAAACATGTCACAGTGCTTAATTCCTCAGTTGTTTATGACTATTTGTTTGGCTTCAGGTCCCTCCTTGAGTTCAGGGGATAGGCCTACCCCCATCTCCACCTGCTACTTCTTTGGTCACCCAGCTTGGAGGTCCTTTTTCAGAGGGTTTGGCCACTGCTGGGTTAGTATCACCTCAAGACTCGGTGAGCCTTCAGGAATCTACAGTTCCTATGCTCTTGGGGGTGAATTGCCCTAATTTTTCATAACCTGATTCTGATACTCCTAGAGATGTTTCCCTGGTTGATATATGGAATGCTGTTTCAGGGACTGAAAATTGGTTGAGAACGTCTATTCTCTTATGTGAATTTTCATGACAAACTGTGGACAAATTGAATGATTTTGAGTCAAGAGTTCTGACCGTTAAACGGAATCAGGTTTTAGCTACATCACAAATTAAAACTTTGCAAATGACTTGCATGTCAGCAATTAAGCACAGTCTTAATTCACAGATGACTGGATAACTTGGAAAATTCATTGAGAGCTAGAAATTTAAATTTGTTGAATTTCCGTACTGTAGATTAACGGCACCTTTGATGTTTTTGGGGAAATGCTTAAAGGAAGTTTTGCATATTGAGGCAGAAAATATTACCATATTAATTTGTTACTATGTGTATATTGTAAGAGCACGAATGAGGCACAAGGAAATGTTGACTCTAAATTTAACAGAATTCTCAAATCCTTCTCAGTTATTTCCTCTAGAGCTACACTCCTAGTTGCCTTTGGTTGTGAACAGGAAAAAAAGCTCAGATACTTAAAACTTTACTTTTCTAAGAAAGAAGAGAAATTATATAGGCAAAGTATCCGTATTTTTCCCAATGCCACTAGAGCCACTTAAGTGATGTGGAAACAGTTTCTGGATTATAAATTACGTGTTCTAGCTCTAGGAGCAACGTTCTTTTTCAGATTTCCACGTACATGTTTCATTTCATATGAGGAAAAGAATTTTGTTTTGTTTGATCCATCTCAATTAGAAACATTTCTGTTAGGGAGAAAAGTACTGGTAGTAATTAGGCCTTATTTCAGTGAAATGGACTGTGGATAGTTATGCCTAGATTTCTTTTTGTTTTTCCTATTGTATCTTCTCCAATCCCCCGGTGGACTGTTTTTATTTCTTATTTTGTGTTTTGCAATTAAAATGAACAAAATTACAATACAAGAATTATATGTGTGGATAGTGCATGCTATTAACTGAAAGGAATGGGAGGAGTGTGCCTGGTGCATATCCACAAATGTTTTACGCTAAGCGCGGCTCTTGTGCGCATGTTCAGACTGAACCTGAAATGCAAACATATCACTGCTGTTCTTCTGCACCTTTATATATGAACTTTTAAAAAATTGGTTTGCACTTAAATTTTTGAAAGGCTCCTATTTAAATGCAGAAAAAACATGCGCAGATTTGCGCTTTCACTTTTGCTCAGACTTGCACATGTTTTTTCTCACTATCAGCACAAGCTTCCTTATGCTTCCAAAAGAAGACAAAGTGGACAGTTTAAATGTGAGAAATTGACAAGACATCCTCTCCCCAAATCCCTCCATGCTGTGCCCCTAAGCCGGCAGTACATTTTTGGCATTATAGATCGCCATTTGCTTTGGGCATTGCTTCACTGCCCTCTAAGCACTGTGAAGGAATACTAACTGACCTCTCATTTGCATTCTTTTAAATGCATTTCAATAAAATTTGCAGCAATGTTTAGCGCATACGTTAATATCAGCCCTTTAAGCATTTTGTGGAAAATAACTGAGTTCGATTCCCACTTCAGGCACAGGCAGCTCCTTGTGACTTTGGGCAAGTCACTTAACCCTCCATTGCCCCATGTAAGCCACATTGAGCCTGCCATAAGTGGGAAAGCGCGGGGTACAAATGTAACAATACATAAATAAATAAATAACGAGTGTGCAAATGAAGTCCTAAACACTTCTTAGTGTGTTAGTTTTGAGTACTGGCCTCTAAACTTGGAAAAGATTAATTCTATGGTATTCATTGGTTATTGGCGAGATTGAAAGAAGCTGGTCTCTAAAATTAGAAGTATACCACTACCATGAAAACAATTGCTTGCCTGAGGAAAGCTAGATCTCTGCAACATGCCAATAAACTGCTAATGTCAGAGCAGAATTGCATGCTTAAAAAAAAATTAGCAAGGGTTAATCCTGTTTGCAAAGGTTGTTGCATTATTATATCCCCAATGGGGTTGGCTGGCAATTATCCTTTAGGATTTCAACCTGAGCCAAGAGGTGTGGTAGCCAAAAGATCAAGGGACCATCCTCAGCTTGTGATTCAGATAAAAAGGTAAATGAATTAGGAGGTCTCCTAAGTTAAGACCTCTTGGTGAAGATCACACAGGTCCATCTCACTCAGCATCTGGTGTTTGACAGTGGTGAGAATGGGGGTATGCACATAAGAGTCCATTTACCCTATAAGTTTTGAGAAGGAACATCAAGAAAAAATAGGCGATACATTTCTAATCAGTTCATAGTCTACTTCAATATGCAGAAATAAGTCAACCAAAATTTAGCAGACCAACCACACTATTTTTAGATATTAAGAAATTATTATGAAAATATGTACTAGTACATTATTGAAATTGCAGCCAACATTTTCAAGGGCATTAAACACTGGAATGTTCTTATATATATATAAAAAAAAAAACCTACAGCCATATTGTCATTTTTTTCACATTTATACCTGAGAATTTAAAATGTCACAGTGCCTGTGTTTCTGACTGGCTTTATTTCAGAGTTATTTTCTGCTTGTTTTTATCTAATGCAGATCAGATTCCGCAGCTAATTAGTACTGATATAAGCAGTTAGAGGCAGCAATAAGTTGTGCACATTTGCATGTATATGGCTCTTAACTGCTTACCCTTCATTCCTTTCTCAATCTAATCTTAATTGTAATTTCTAGTACCTGATGGAGGCTGCAATAATCCTTCAAAGTAATAGGCAAGTATTGAATTAGCAGACAGAATGCAAACCTCACATCTAATAAGCCTGTTCTATAGCTGTTTTAAAGGCCCTTTGTCATGCCGTAGTTTGAAATACAAGTTACATTTTGCCATTTGCTGCAGTGATGAAAATGAACATGCATACTTAAGTGCAATTGGATTGTTTGTGATTCTTATAGTCTAACTGCAGCACAAACACAGGGGGCAAGAAATCCTGTTTTAGATAATGAGAACGAGCCCTCTTTTATAAAAGGATAATAACACTTCAAGGTTTATATGATGTGCTGCCATGATTAGTTTGTTGGTAGCTAGAGGCAGGGGCTCCTTTTTGGTTAGAGAGGCCAAACAAACCAATTTCCAGGCTGCCCCCCTCCCCAAGCTCTCTAGTTGCTGATGCTGTATTGGGCAAAACATTATTCCATTCAGCTGACAATGGCTACAGGTGCTAGAATTAGACTCGAATCCAGGTGTGGAGCTAGGGTTGCTGGCAGCCTTCCTTAGGCCTGCTGCTGCCACTACGCTACTTCTGACTGGGCAAAATAATTGCAGTGTGAAACCTTCACTCTACAGGCTTGTAGTCCAGAAATGCTGCGACTCTCCCCCTTGGCAACTTCCTCTTGGGATTGGCAAGACATGCAATGCTGGAATATGGGCCTGACGTCACTGCCACTTTAAGATCAGTGTGGAGTCCCGTCTCGTCTCCCCACCCCCCCCTCCTTTTTAGGCTGTAAATCCATGCAATGTACTGGGGTTTGTGAGCATACAGTCACTGTACTGGATGATGTCACCTTCATGATTTGGATAGGTTGGGGGGAGTGTGAAGAGGAGGAAGAAGCACACAGGGAGAGAAGGGGAGGAAAGTAGGGGTTTTCATCATTTGAAGTCACACGATTCTTGCAGTTGTCTGGGTCTTGCTGTGTCTAAGTAAATGGAACAGACATTTCAGCCATCGTGCTGTGACTTTCTTCATGGAGTCACATAAATTGTTACAGTTCTAAAACAGGGTCATATTGGATAAATGTTTGAGAAGAGGCACTGTTGCTACCTTCCAGAAACTATGCTATTAATTTTCTTGTTGGCAGTGCAGTTGAGCACAAAAATCAGAAAAGGTTTAAAACTTGATCCTTGCTACCACAAGGGATTGAGTGATGGGAATTATGCATCATAAGAGAACCACAACCTTATTTTCGAAGCAGTTTTCATGTTCTGTCTCTGGCAAAATAAAGTCCCAATAGGATGGTGGGAACAAAGTACTGAAAATTTAATGACTGAAACATTAAACATATTTTTTTCATTCTTCACACAAACCTCGGGGCCAACAAGTTGCATCTACAACCCCAGCCTTTTATTTTCAAGTTTTAAGGTAGATTCCCCATGTCAACCAAAAATGTACATGGACAGTAGCTGAACTACTCAAGCTAACTGCATAAAAGAAAAGAAAGCCTTTACAGATACTACAAAGCTTGTTACCCCCGAGTTCTAGCAGAAACACATGAAAAACCAGTGACAGCATCAAAAGTGCAGCAGTAACCCTCTGTCAACTTTAACCCAAAAATGGCCATAGGCTGGCAGAACAAAATCAAAGAAAATTAAAGTGCCAGAGAAAATGCTTTTGCACCAACAGAAGTGCGGCTAATTTACTGACAGCTATTTAAAAAATAAATAAATAAATAAATAAATAATAAAACCAACTGTGCCTTTTCCACTTATTATGAATCATTAATTCTATCAGTCTTCTGATATTGTAAGAAATTGTAATGAGGTATAAATATGCCTGATTATCTGAAAGGCTGGAAATTTAAGATGGAAAGGAATTCCAAAGTATGTTTACTGGAACTTACTATACCACCTTTACTAACATTTTACCATGGCTTGATTATTGTGATAGTCTATACTGTTGTCTGCCTTCATTAAAGTGTCTCCAACAGATTCAAGACATTGCAGCTAGGAAAAAGTGACAAGAATGTAAACGTGGAAAGAGTATCAGCCCTGTATGAAGCCCCTTCACTGACTGCCTGTGATGTTATTCAATTTAAAAGCTTTAACTTGTATATTTGACCTTTATCTGAGCAAGGGTCAGGGTACTTAAAGGAATGTCTGAGATATCGCTAGGAACAAATTAAGGTCAGTAATTATGATACGATACAATAGGTACTTATAGACCGCCAACTCCCAGTAAACTGGTTCGAAGCGGGTTACAAGCAACAAAAATGAAAATACAAACAAGAAGAGTTTTCTAACCTTTACAAAAATACAGATAAGTTAGCACTGTTCTAAAGTTTAATAGGTAAAGAATAACAAAATTGAACAGCCTGCTATACAAAAGTTGACTGCAAAAAGCTTTTATATTTAATTCCACAGTAGGATGGAAAATAAATAGGTCCCTGCCCTAGAGGTGGCAGATAATAATGGAAAAGAAAAAAAAAAAAACAAACAGCCTTCAAAAAGCTTTTAAACCCAACAAGCCAACCTAAAAGAAACTCGGGTTTTTATAGGAAATCAATGCAGTCCTATCAGACACGCCGTGATGTGGTCAAACCACCTCTCCTCAAATATCAGCTTTGCTACAGTGTTTTACAAGATCTGTAATCTAGCTATAGAGGAAGCAGATAAAAGGTTACATAAGCCATTACAATAATATAAATAGGATAAAATTATAGACAACCAAAATAGCAAAATGTTTTTCAGTAAATACTGCACGAATAAGTTGATGTAATTTAAAAATTGAGGCACTCTTCCTAATTCCTTTATTAAAAAAAAAAAAAAAAAAAAAAAGAGAGAGACTAAGCAGATAAAGATGAGGTACAGAGCTTTCTCCGTCTCTCCAGTTACAAACTTTTTGCTTAAGGATTAGCAAACTATATAATCTTCAAACAGGAACTTAAAACTGGATCATCTGCTCCAGTGTATCCAGAGTACCAGGATTAGAATTCTAATGGATATAAGATTATAGTTGGCATCAATGCTTCAGACAGATTTATGTAGGCAGAGATAGTTGCTATAGTAATATGCTTCCAAAATAACCTATTTTATAACACTACCAGATGAATACATGTCACTGTGCAATGCTGTGTATTCAGGTACAATATGTCCCTTCTTTAGAGAGCTCACCATCTAACTGGGAACCTGAAGTTTGCTTGCATCATTTTTAGTTAAATACTTATATATTTATTTATTACAGGTCTATAGAGCTCTGTGCATTTCTGGTCATTACATAATGTTGCAGCCTGCTAGGGGTAGTACTGACATTCATGTGGCCTTCTGTGTATAAAGGTTGCCCACCCATGCTCTAACCACTAGGCCACTTCCTCTTCATGTGATAATGATATTTAAGTGCAGAATGCATTGTGACATGAATGTATTACCTATGTTATATTGTACTATATTTTGATGCTGGGTGGGAAAGATTTTATGATTTGAAATTTTAGAATAGATGTTAGGATATTAAAAGTTAAGGAGGGATAATGTTTATGTATTGATGTATCAGGCTCTGGACATTATGTCTTACATGCTTTGCCATCAGCAATATCACGGCTAGCAAGCAAAAGATTCAGTTCACTTCAGGAACTCACTGGACAAATTTCCCTCTCCACCGACCAGTTAACTTTTGTCCAGACAATAGAGTAGTTCAGATATAAGATAATTTGTTAAGTATGGGAGAGGCAAGAGACATGCCGAGTGTGGGGTGAGAATTTAACCAGAAAGCACTGAAATTCTACACTATCCAGTATAACCAGTCAAGTCTGGTCAGAAAAGCTGTCCTAAAGTTAGCCAGAAGAGGATAGCGATTTTCAATGGCTCTATTTAACTGGAGAAGTTTTTTTTTAGATTTCTGGTTAAATGTTAACTAAGTTATCTGATTAGTTTAGTTAATTTTGATTTGATATATTGCCCTTCAGGCAAATCAGAGCAGTGTACAATTACAAATACAATAAAAATGAAAAGGGGAAAGGAACTCCAATTCAATGACAGGGAAGAGGGAAGGGAAAAAAAAAAAATCACACTGCTATAAGGGATTATTTTGGTTAGCATTTGTTAAAAAGTGGTCTACTATCTGTTCCCTTCTCCCTGTAACCATGAAATCTCACAGAACAGTATTATGGGGCATCAGTAAGGAGGAGAAAACAGATGCTGATTGGAGATGAAATAATCTGACACAGGAGATACGGTTTTGGAACTAAGTTCTCTCACCTGTGCTTGGCAGACACCATCCCATCACTCTGCCGAGTCTGGATTGGATGTGTCTCAGAGGGTGAAACCCATGCCTGCAGAAGTTTCTTCTTGCCAGTGTTTTCAGCCTTATCAGAACTCTCTGCTGTTGGACTTTTCGAAGACTCTGTTCTGTAACTGTGGTTTGTGTTAGAAGGAAGCTGTGAACCGGAAGACGAGGAGAGAGCAGAAGGACTAGAAAAGGAGCGATCAGACAGAAAGGGGTTAGATTTGTTTTGGGAGTTATTTTTATGCACATCAAATCCATCACTTTTGCTGCTTTCTGTTATGTCATTAATCCCCATTAACTGATCTGATTTTTGCTGGTTTGACTTGTTTGGATAAGATACCTGTTTATTGTCCTCAGAAGCTACATTTTGGTTTGCTTTATTGGCTCTAAATTGGTCACTTTGCTTCTCACTCAGGTATGTCCTAGATTTTGGATGCCATGTTTCTTCAGAGAGAATGTGATTTGAGCTCTCCATTTGATCAACAGAATAGGGTCTATTTGAAGGATGTTCTTCAGAAACTTCTTCCTCCTTGCTTCTGTCCATCAGCCACTCATCTTCTGGTCTCTCTGGGATTACTGGAAGCTCATCTCCCCTGAACAAGTCTTTACTAAAATCAGCCTTACTTTGGGAACCTTCGTCATCATCATCCCTATTATGGCTTTCAAGTGTGGATGCATCTAATAGAACAGGTGTTTTTTCTGGTTCACTCTCAAGTTTAAGAGGACTTTCTTTGTGTACCACAGACTTCAATGCAGAGACTGTCGAGTCAGTCAGAAAGGACTCTGATGTTAAAGAAACACTATTTGTTGAACAGTTAGATTCAATTTTATTTAGTTTTCTTGGCATTGGCTTTGGCGGTACAGGTTTAGATTCTATTTCTGTAATAGATCCTTCCTTCGTTCCTTCCTTCATGGGCTGGGTTTGAACCCTTGCAGCTGCTTTGGGTGGCTCTTTGTGAAGTAATTGGTTATTTGTTGTCTGCTCTTCTGATTTGCTCCTTACATCATGAACTCCTGGGGTAATCACATCAGCCAAACCTGTGACAGCTCCCTGTTTGTTTGATGCCATCTCATTTAAGAAAAACATGCTTTCATTCCTTTCTTGATGGTCCTCATTTGGGCTTGAAATGGCTTCATGTTTATTTAAAAGAATCAAAGTTGAATCTAACTGATGAATAAATTCTCTCTCTTTCAGCGACTCATCCACTTTGGTTGGGACAAACATTTCTTTGTCTTCACTGTTAGTTCCGATTTTAGAAGAATTCAAAGATGTGATTTTGGTTTTAGAGGAGGAGGTATTAAGGGTATAAACCTCATCACATTTTGAAGAAAACAATCTATTTCCCAGGAATGATTTGACAGTTTGGCCTTCATGAGATTTCTCTTTATGTTGATCAGGTAGGCTTCTATCCTGCAATTCAGCATCCAATGCCTGCAAAGAGTTCAAGTTTTCTTTTTTACCTTTTATCTCACCCAGAAGGGATTCCACCGAGCTCTTAGCATTTATGCTTTGTTCAGTAAATGGGGTAACAATTTGCACTTCTTTAGTTTCATTGGGTTTCTTAGTAATCATCATTTTCTCCCAAGAGCTGAAAGGCTTTTCAGAATGTGAATTAGAGATATCATCACTAGTAGAACTGTTATTATTTAAAGGCTCATTTTGGGGCTCAGACAGTCCTGAATTAGTGAGGCTCTCTTTTGAGGAGGGTAAGCTTTTGCCATGAAAAGACCAGGAAAGAGATGTATTCAGAGGAGTAAGAGTGAAGGGCTGAGTCGAAAGATTTTCCAAGTCTTGTGTATTTATCCCCTTTCCCAGCTTAGGGGTGAGAGAAAAAGGGTCATCAGGATCATTAGAAAGAGAGAAAGAAAACTCAGATAAAGGAGAAGCAGAAGTAAGCCTGGCTTTGGTTTCATCCTCTGAAGACACGTCCAGTCTGCAAAGAGGACAAAATAAAATCTAAAGGTCAGTTGCTTCAGAAAGCACAATCTCCCAAGTATTTTAAAGATTATTTGCCTAAACAATTCTCATACATATATACCCATTTGTGTCCAAATGTTACAATGAAAAATAAAAAAAAAATGTGACATGGTAAAACTGAATTGTTTGACACCTATACTAAAAATTTGCAGCTTTGGATAGCAACTGTCCATTATTATATTACTAAACTATAACCAAAACATGCCAAGAGTAAATGTCATTGCACCTTAGTGCTTTCTCGATGGCAACAAAAGACTTGAGAATTAGAATACTTGGAAGGAAAGTCTAGCTTTGAACTTTGGTGCTTGAAGTAGCCAGTCTCCGTTGCAGAAAAAGGAGGCATGAAAATTTAGATGAACAAGCCTAAGGTTACTAGGCTGTAAGGGAGCAGAGCTCAAAACACTTGAATCTCTGGGGATTTCCTGATTTATGACTCATAATTCTAGGTATGAAGCCAAAATCAATCTCCATGTTCCAGGGAAAAACCAAAACAATTGTGCAACATCTTTTTTGATCTCTGTTGCAAACTTTCAGCTACAGTTACTAAGGTGCGCTCCTGCATTAAACACACATTTTACTGCAAGTTTGGTTGGTGGTTGGGAGGCGGGGATAGGGCTGGCCAGACTTATACGGTCTGTGCACTGAAGAGGACAGTACAAATAAAAAAGTAGCACATATGAATTTATCTTCTTGGGCAGACTGGATGGACCGTGCAGGTCTTTTTCTGCCATCATCTGCTATGTTACTATGAGGCATATTTTCAAAGCACTTTGGGAGGCTAAGTTCCATAGGTTTCTATGGAACTTTGGGAGGCTAAGTGCTTTGAAAATATGCCTCTATGTTACTATGTTTACTGCAAGTCCTATTTTATGCAATAGAACCTAATTACTTACATAGTTTAATGACATTTTTGAATGTGCTATTAATTCTAGCTATTTCACAATACAAGATTTACTAGAACAGCAAAACAACAACTGATTATCCTGCTTTAAACATAAATAGACAAGTACTTTTTGTGCTGAAAGGTCAGTGTTAACATTAGCTTATTAGTAAAGATGGTAACTGAAGATAAAAAGTACTGATGGTGGTAAACATCTGCAAATAGAAAGAAAGGAAACACAGAAAAAAATAGTTGTAGACAAGGGCTAGCTGTTGATAGAATCATGATACTTTAAAAACATCCTACACCCAAACCACTAGGCCAGCACTGCATAAAAGGTTAGTCATAAAGAAACTTACACAGGGGGTCCACTCTTCCAACACCCCACAGAGCTACTACTTGCACAGAAAAGAGGCTTTGTAAAGCAAGAATGCCTGAGCCAAGATATACACTTGATTGCAAATGGGGAAATTACAAGGTTGATCAAAGAAAACTGTTATGTTAAGCTTAAAAGGAACAAGGTCGGGCAGTCATTCCTTCAAAGTGCCCACCTGCTTAAAAAGCCTCAGCCATCCAAATAATCTCAGATTTATAGAAACATTCTTTGGGGATTTTGTTCCAGCTGCATATTTGAACAATGATATAAATGGGTAACACCTTCTATTTTGACATAAAGTAGAATACTGGTTGATAGTAAAATGGCAAAATTGAAACGTTTTTTTAAATATGAGCAATTTTGAAGGACTATGATTTATGTACATACATACAGTACATAAATAATAATTTTCAGATCCCCTGTAGATTTTGCAGGCCTGCAAGCCAGTTTACTAAAGAAACCCTCCCCCCTCCATGGAGTTTCTCCTTTAAAAATCCAGCACTGAGTTGGTACCTTGGGAAGTGTGAACCCTAAATATTGGGAAGTGTCAACTGTTAATGTAAGTATGCACTAACAGTTATCGCATGCTGCATAATTCAGTTCATTACAAGAACCCTCAAGTCCTATCAAGTGTTTGACACTATGGGAGGCCGTTTCTAATAGTCCAAGAAACTGCAAATCATGAAAGCCCTTAGAAGGAAGGTACTATATGCAAATTTACAAAAGGATTACCCATGCAGTTTCTTTTTGAAAATTAATATGACCAAAGTACCTGTTCTAAAAGCATCTGTTTTGTGCCTACTCTTCCTACAGGTGCACAGCAGAGAAAATAGCATAAGTACATTTGAAAACTGAATGCACACGTACTCTTTTCCTCCCTTGTCCTAAAGTCCATACCTCCTTTATCCCACAGCCTTTGCACACATTTGCTGCTCTGTTGAGGGCAACTTTCAACCAACTTTATCAAAATAAAAGGTTGAAAATTCCCTGTTTACTCAAAAAAATCAATCAATCATGAAATAAGACTGCATATGTTTTAGACAAGCAATTCAAAATGTATGATGTGGATATTCAAAGACTGACCTGGGCTTGACAGCTGAGGTTTTTGTGGTCCTTGCTGATGCCAAAGGTGGCTCTGGTTTCTTTTCCTCAGCCAGATCGTCATCAAATGGATTGAATGGCTTCTTCTTGCTAAACTCATCTTCTCTGGGGGCTAGCTCAGAATCCTTCTTAGGATCGTTAACGGGTTTTTCTCTCTCTTCCAAGGAGACATCAGAAAACGGCCAGTCTTCATTGTTTTTAGCAACATCCTTCTTTCCTGTCACAAGAGATAGCAGAGATGACTTCTTGCTTTCTTTTGTTTCCTTAAGTTCGTTAACAGGTTTTTCTCGCTCTTCCAAGAAGGCTTCAGAAAACGGCCCATCTTCATTGCTTTTAGCAACATCCTTCTTTCCTGTCACAAGAGATAATAGAGAGGACTTCTTGCTCTCTTTTGTTTCCTTAGGAGGATCACCGTTTACAGGAGTGATGCTGTCCTGGGATTCTTCAAGTGCTGGCTTCTGCTTCTCTGGCTTTTTCTCCCCTTTCGTTTCTTTTGGAGGGTTGAAACTTGCAAGTGTATTGCTGCCCCCAGATTCCTCACTGGCCGAAGCCTTGTAGGCTGGCATTGTCATTGATTTGAGGGCATCTTTAGATAATGATCTTGGCACGTTTTTGTCAGCAAGAATGCCTGCAGTTGTGGCCCCTTCTTCCAAGCTTCTGGAAGAGAGATTTTCTGCTGATGCATACACTGGTGTTTTCCTAAAACCCAGAGGTGAACTACTGAGGTTACTGTCCTTTGATAGGGTGTCACTTTTAGGTTCAGTATTCTCCATATAAACATGGTTTCCATTAATGCACAAATTGGATCGTGTGATAGGGTCATTCTTCGACCGAAGGCCACTGAAGAAGGAGAGCCCTTCTTTCTTGGTGTTGCCAGAGGTCATCTGATTCATCTGACTGGGATCTGCACTGATGGTTCTTTTGTGAGACATAATTACTGGAAGATGAGACAACTTTGAAGATCGTCCTTCTGTTTTGTTTTGAAACAGATCTGGAAAAAAGAAATTAAATAGCAAAAACATTGATTTCTATCCTGTTGTCTTAGGCTGTACACACTAAATGACGGAATTTGTGGCACCTAGACAATTTGCTGTATGAGTCTGACACATGTATGCACTAATAAGACAGAAAAAAAGCATTTGAGCATAGAAAAACCATCAAGATGGAAGAATTCTGGGGATCTTTTACTTAGGTATGCTGGTGTTTTTACTGCGCGCTAAAAATAGGCATGCGCTAAGTGCTAAATACGCCCATAGGAATATATTGGCATCTTTAGCGTTTAACGCGTGACTATTTTTAGCGTGCGCTAAAAACACCAGCACGCCTAAGTAAAAGACCCCCTTCTCATCAGTGCTTCCCTGACAGTTGAAGCATACAAACTTTATAAATCAACAGTACTAAAATTTACTCAGGGACCCACACTAGCCACTAGGGCTGCTGCAAGGGTACTTTGTGCCCTAAGCAATCCTTCAATCTTGTGCCCTCCTCAATTCGTTTTCAGACACCTAGGCCCCTATCCTTCAGATTTTGAAAATTAAGCACAACAATCATAATTACCCCAAAGCACCCCTTTCAGAAAAATCCTGTAAAGTGGTGGTTTTTAATTTTAAAGTTGGTTTCACATTATAATAGGGGTGATTGTTGCCTTTCTAAAATAAGTGTGAGTTTGAGAAATTTTATAGGTGCCTCATTGTACAAAGCGCTTTTGTGCCTTTATACAATGGGCTCCTACAATAACCAAGTCATACACAAAGCCACTCACACAATTCACATCTGCTCCAAAGCAGGAGTAAAATATGTGTGTGTGTGCACTCTGTAAAGTAAATGCATACATCACTGCCCAAATTATACTCCCAGTAACACCTACATGCAGACCACATAAAAGCAGGCAATATTTTCTTGGTGCCTACTTTTTACACATGTATAACCCTGTACGACTTTATAAGAGCATTTTCTGCATGTCATACATGCTTTACAAAATCATCTCCAGCGAGGACAATTTCCAAAAGCTGAGTAATTGGGTGATTTGAAAATTGCCCGCCCTCCCTGCAGGCAAAGCACACACTGATGGCTCTTTGTGTAGTGTCAAGATCTATTGCTTTGCTTTGACTGCAACAACTTCTTGTGGCCCCGGAAGCTATCAGCCCAGGCAACTCTCTAGTCTGCCTAATGGTTAAGCTAGTCATAAGGGGCCAGATTCTATAAATGGTGTTCAAAAATGGGCATCAGAAAAGTTTGGTGCTAAGTGCGATTCTATAAAGAGAGTGTGACCTTTATAAACTCATGCTTAGTGCAAATTCCCGTGCCATAACTTTAGGTGCCAGATTTATGCCTGCTGAAACATAGTGCAAATACTGGCGTCCAAGTTGGGTGTGCTGACCCTCTATCCTTTAACAATGCATGCAACTTTTCTAAACACCCCTAACGTGCCCCTTCCATGGCCACACCCCCCTTTCTCTATCTCTGTTAATGGCACTCGTATCCTCCCTGTCTCCTCGGCTCGTAACCTTGGAGTCATCTTTGATTCCTCTCTCTCCTTCTCTGCCCATATTCAACAGATCGCCAAAACCTGTCGTTTCTTTATCTACAATATTAGCAAAATTCGCCCCTTCCTTTCTGAATACGCTGCCAGAACCCTTATCCACACCCTTGTCGCCTCTCACTTGGACTATTGCAATTTACTTCTCACTGGTCTTCCGCTCAGCCATCTCTCTCCTCTCCAATCTGTCCAAAATGCTGCGGCACGACTTGTTTTCCGCCAGAATCGTTATACCCATATTAGCCCGCTCCTCAAGTCACTTCACTGGCTCCCTGTCCGTTTCCGCATTCAGTTTAAACTTCTCGTACTGACCTTTAAATGCATCCACTCTGCAGTCCCCCATTACCTCTCCGCTCTCATCTCTCCCTACATTCCTCCCCGTGAACTCCGCTCACTTGACAAATCTCTCGTCGTCGTCCTCCTCCTCCTCCTCCACTGCTATCTCCAGGCTTCGCTTCTTTTCTCTCGCGGCACCTTATGCCTGGAATAGACTTCCTGGACCTATACGTCTAGCTCCATCTCTACCTGTTTTCAAATCTATGCTGAAAACCCACCTTTTCACTGCTGCTTTTAGCTCCTAGCCACAGTTGCCCTCCCCTTGTCCCTTCCTCCCTTCTCACCCATTACTTCCCTCACCCGTAACTGTCTTGTTTGTCTGTATTACTTAGATTGTAAGCTCTTTTGAGCAGGGACTGTCTCTTTGTATCAGGTGTTCAGCACTGCGTGCGTCTGGTAGCACTATACAAATGCTAATAATAATAATAGGAGCCTGCCTTATAGAATACCACGTAGCCAGATGCACCCAAAATTTTAATGGGTATCAATTAGCATCATTGATTGCTAGCACCCAATTATTGACATTAAATAGATTGTTAGCTAATTAATTGCCTGGGAATCTAGGGGAAAGGGTCTATGTGAGAAGTCTGAAACGGAGCCTATTTTATAATGGTAGCATAGGTACCTACAGTATGGGCCTTTACAAAGAAACAGACTCCCAGATCCAGCTCTGAAAGTGTGCAAATGCTAACACATACATCTGCACCTGGTCCTAGGCAGGTGAAAGTGTGTATGTACATTTTTTTTAAACATGTGCATATGTTGCAACTTCAATCAAACTATGCCCCCAGGAATGCCTACACAGTATGTGGTACCATCTTGTTGGCATGCATTATTTATATGCCCATACATCACCTTTCCACATGTACAACAGGCTTCACACAGAAAGACATTCATAAAACTCTCCCCAATCAAGCTAAGCAAATAAAATTAATGCTCATCCTATCTTGTGATCTGACTGAAAATAAAAGTAAAGGACTACTGGCCAATCATAACTATAACAGTGCATCCCACTCACCTTCTGATGTTGGAGACAGTGATACATCATCAAAGCAAGGTTTGAAATCACTTGGTCTCAGTACAGTTTTCTCTGATACAACGGGCCCTGGCTGAAACGTGGGTAGAACAGTCATAGACTGGGAGAGGGTGTTCTTCTGTAGACCAGACTTAGAAAATAAGGTCTTGATCTTGTTTTTCTTCTTCTCCTTCTCTTTCTGTGGAGCGTTTTCCTCATCGCTGTCGGCTGCTGATCGAGTGATACTGGGCACAATGGCTGAGGCAGTGTCAGGCAGACCATCATGTTGCTTCCTCTTGATTTTGTCCTTCAGTTTTCGGAAAGGTGACTGGGACTTCTCTTTCATGGACAAATCAAACATACTTGCTGTCATGTTATTCCTCATAAACTGCACATCTATCTCAACCTGACCCCTTTCTTTTTCCTTCTTCCCTGGCTTTGACTGCAGTTTATACCACCTGTGAAGTGAAAGAAAAAAAACCACAATTTTAGTAGGTCTTAAAAAGCATTTGCAAGTGTTTATGATTATTGCTGAATTGCTTTACTGAGGGCCCCTTTTACAAAGATGTGCTAGCATTTTTAGCACACGCTAACAATAAGCGTGCACTAAACATTAGAGATGCCCATATATTCCTATGGGCGTCTCTAGCATTTAGCATGTGCTAAAAATGCTAGTGCGCCTTTGTAAAAGACCCCCTTGCGTGATAAAGAACTAGAGGACATGAAATGAGGTTGAAGGGGGGCAGACTCAAGAAAAATGTCAGGAAGTACTTTTTCACGGAGAGAGTGGTGGATACTTGGAATGCCCTCCCACGGGAGGTGGTGGAGATGAAAACGGTAACAGAATTAAAAAATGCGTGGGATAAACAAAGGAATTCTGTTCAGAAGAAATGGATCCTCAGAAGCTTAGAGGAGATTGGGGCCAGTGCTGGGCAGACTTCTACGGTCTGTGCCCTGAAATGGCAGATAAAAATCAAGGTCAGATATACACATAAAGTAGCACATACGAGTTTATCTTGTTGGGCAGACTGGATGGACTGTACAGGTCTTTCTCTGCCGTCATCTACTATGTTACTATGTATGTTATTTTCATCTAGCCTGGCATCCCATTTCCAAATGTGGCCATGCCAGGTCACAATTTTCTGGTTTATAGACTTTTCTAGGAATTTACCCTAGCTGCATTTTACCACATGTTCTGGCAATGAGTTCCTAGCTTAACTATGTGTTGAGTGAAAAATTCTTTTCTCCTATTTATTTAAACATACTAACCCCCCTGTTTACTAAGCCACTCTAGTGGCTGCCGCGCAGCAATGCCGACATAGCTCATTCATTTTGAATGGGCTGTGT
Organism: Microcaecilia unicolor; assembly: GCF_901765095.1. Classification (NCBI taxonomy): domain Eukaryota; kingdom Metazoa; phylum Chordata; class Amphibia; order Gymnophiona; family Siphonopidae; genus Microcaecilia; species Microcaecilia unicolor. Next base: position 324,362,512 of record NC_044034.1, on the reverse strand, counting down.
TGGCAATAACACATAGCAGCCACTAGCGCGGATTCGTAAACTGGGGGGGGGGGGTGTAAATTAATAGCCTCATGGCATGCACAATAGTGCTATGTTTTGAAAAAATAAAGAACCAATTTTTTTTGCCCCTTCCACTTCAGTCAAGATTCTATAGACCTCTTATCATATTTCTCCTTCTTGTCAAAGCTGTAATTAAAACCCAAAAGCTAGTGTCACCTGAATAAATATGCTAGTCATCCATCTCTTGGGGAATCAGCTACACTGTTTTACTTGTAAGAAAGGCTTTCTGTGCTTACACTGGGTCTTACCACATGCTTTAGTTGTTTTTCTGCTAGTCAGGTGATGCATGTTCAGAATTATGATATTAAAAAGAAAAACACTGGAGAACTATGTTTGTTTAAAACTATTTAAATAAACCTTGGTAATCTTATCAATCCACTGTAGTTACTAGCAAACAGGTGACATCACTCATGTAATATTTACAGAAACTAAGAGGAAGCTAACCCTCCCACTTGGTGGTTACATTCCATAGATAGCTTTGCTAGCTGCAAGAACAGGGAATGCACAAACGAGGAGGAGGAAAAGGAGGAAGAAGAGATGAAGCAGAGAGAAATCCAAAAGAGCAGGAACAATAAGGAAGGAGTTTTATAGAGACATTCTCATGTGGAAAAGAGCTTTTATCAAATTACACCAGAGTTTGAACATGCAAAAGTATACATGGTGATGAGGTGGCACATAATTTTATGTAACCTGAACGTAGGCATGTTTAGGGGGCAAAGAATAGGTAGAGTTTTGATGTATGCCCGATTTTTAAATAAATTTGTATACTTTAGACTCTACCATTTACAATTGCACCTGAACAGGTGTAAATGTTGTTTTGATCTAGGCATAAATCACCTGTTATAAAAAAAATTACCCTATGTACGAAGGCCACATAAGCTAAAAAGCAGCACCTATTTTAGAATACCACATAGGTGCCTATATGCCTTTATAAAAACGCTAGGGGGAAACTGAAGCCACAAGACATTTAGTTGTAAAGTGTGTGTATCTTATAAGCTATCAAGCAAATTTAGAAGAGAGAATTCACATATCCAAGTCAGAATGTCAGGAATTCCCATACTATTTTACAAATGTAGAGCCTCTTGTAAAACAGATACAGGACTGCACAACAAAATCCTTCCAAATACAGAGGAAGCTGCATGTGGGGAAACCAATGTAGAACTCCCCTCGCCATAGATCTGGGGAGCTGCCTTCTAATATCACTGCCTCCTCTGTAAAAGGGCCCAATCCGAGTATCAGCACGCCCTTGGGATGCCATCTCTTCCCCATATTTGAGTGATCCCCCCTCCAAAATAAAGAGCCCTCTAGGCATACACCCCATTTGAGATCCACCCCACCCTTGGGCAGCAGTCCAATATGTGACAGTCTCCCCCCAAGCCCAACCCCACGTTCCCTATTTAAATGGACCCGCTGACCTACTCCCTAACTGATTGGGGCGCTCTGGTGTCTAATAAAGAGGCAGAAGCGATGCCCACTCACTCCCATCTGGACACTCAGGCCATCCAAAATGGCTGTCAAGACCTCTAGCAGTAATATCACTGGTACTACCGCTAAGGAGATGAAGCATTCATATATGGACCCATGTTCTGACATGACATTTAGATGTCTTGGCCTCTCTATATGTTTAAATATTGCCTTTTACATATAGGGATACTTCTAAATAAGGGCCTGTGTTGGTACAGTAAAACTCCATTCTTGAAGACACCAACATGCAGTTCATGGAAAGTATACAGCTTCTTGTCACTGTGCAAAACCCTGGGGTAATTTTATTAAAAAGTCTTTTTATAAGCATCAAAACTTTATATGTGAAAAATCCTTTATAACATTACCCCCTAAATTTTAAAGTGTTTCAAATATAAAGATGCATGCATCGCCAAGGCCTGAAGCTCACTGACTCTACGAGCTGAAGTAACAGCCACCAAGAAAACGGCCTTCCAGGTCAAGTACTTCAGATGGCAGGAATTCAGTGGCTCAAAAGGAGCTTTCATCAGCTGGGTGAGACCGACGTTGAGATCCCATGACACTGGTGGAGGCTTGACCGGGGGCTTTGACAAAAGCAAACCTGTCATGAAGCGAACAACTAAAGGCTGTCCAGAGATAGGCTTACCCTCTACACAGCGATGATAAGAACTAATCGCACTAAGGTGAACCCTTACGGATTTGGTCTTGAGACCAGACTCTGGCAAGTGTAGAAGGGTCTGTGTAGGACAAGAAAGAGGATCTAGGGCCTTGCTGTCACACCAGATGGCAAACCTCCTCCATTTGAAAGAGTAACACCTCTTCGTGGAATCTTTTCTGGAAGCAAGCAAGACTCCGGAGACACCCTCTGAAAGAACCAAGGAGGCAAATTCTAAGCTCTCAACATCCAGGCCGTGAGAGCCAGAGACTGAAGGTTGGGATGTAGAAGCGACCCCTCGTTCTGAGTGTTGGAAAATACTCCAATCTCCACGGTTCTTTGGAGGACAACTCCAGAAGATGAAGAGGGAACCAAATCTAACACGGCTAGAAGGGTGCAATCAGGATCATGGTTCCGCAGTCTTGCTCGAGTTTCAACAAAGTCTTCCCTACTAGAGGTAAGGGAGGATACGCATACAGAAGGCCTGTCCCCCAATGTAGGAAAAAGGCATCTGACGCTAGTCTGTCACGGGCCTGAAGCCTGGAACAGAACTGAGGGATCTTGTGATTGATCTGAGTGGCAAAAAGATCCACCGAGGAGGTGCCCCATGCTCGGAAGATCTTGCAGACTACACCCATGTTCAGTGACCACTTGTGAGGTTACATTATCCTGCTCAACTTGTCGGCCAGACTGTTGTTTACGCCTGCCAGATAAGTGGCTTGCAGAAACATGCTGTGACGGCGCGCCCAAAACCACATCTGGACGGCTTCCTGACAGGGCGAGATCCGGTGCCCCCCTGCTTGTTGGTGCAATACATGGCAACTTGATTGTCTGTCTGAATCAATATGATTTGGTTGGACAGCCGGTCTCTGAAAGCCTTCAGAGCGTTCCAGATCGCTCGCAATTCAAGGAGATTGATCTGAAGACCTTTTTCCTGAAAGGACCAGGCTCCTTGAGTGTGAAGCCCATCTACATGAGCTCCCCATCCGTTGTCAGAACTTTTTGTGGCTGAGGAATTTGGAATGGACGTCCCAAGGTCAAATTGGATCGAATCGTCCACCACTGCAGAGAATTCCGAAAGTCGGTGGACAGTTGGAATACATCCTCTAATTCCCCGCAGCTTGGTACCACTGGAAAGCTAGGGTCCATTGAGCTGATCTCATGAGTAGACGTGCCATGGGAGTCACGTGAACTGTGGAGGCCATGTGGCCTAGAAGCCTCAACATCTGCCGAGCCGTGACCTGTTGAGATGCTCGAGCTATGGCCACCAGGGACAGGAGGATGTCTGCCCTCGCCTCGGGAAGATAAGCTCGAACTTTGTGCTCAATAGGGCTCTAATGAATTCCAACTTTTGGACTGGAGAGAGATGGGACTTGGGGTAATTGATCACGAACCCCAGTAGTTCTAGCACCTGAATAGTCATTCGCATGGACTGCTGAGCGCCTGCCTTCGAGGTGCTCTTCACCAGCCAATCGTCCAGATAAGGGAACACATGCACTCCCAGGCGGCGCAGCAACGCTGCGCCTACCGCTAGGCACTCTGTGAATACTCTGGGCGCAGACGCCTGACCAAAAGGCAGCAAAAAGTACTGAAAGTGCTAAGTTCCCAGTCGAAATCGAAGATACTTCCTGTGAGCTGGAAGTATCGAGATGTGTGTGCAAGCATCCTTTAAGTCCAGAGAGCATAGCCAATCGTTCTTTTGAATCATGGGAAGAAGGGTGCCCAGGGAAACCATCCTGAACTTTTCTCAAACTAGAAATCTGTTCAGGCCCCTTAGGTCTAGGATGGGACGCACCCCCCTGTTTTCTTTTGCACAAGGAAGTACCTGGAATAGAATCCCAGCCCTTCTTCCCCTGGTGGAACAGGTTTGACCGCACTGGCCTTTAGAAGGGCGGAGAGTTCCTCTGCAAGTACCTGCTTGTGCTGGGAACTGTAAGATTGATAGTGTATCCTAACCAGACTATTTGAAGAACCCACCGGTCGGAGGTTATGCGAGGCCACCTTTGGTGAAAAACAATCAACCTCCCTCCTACCGGTAAGTTGTCCGGAATGGACACTTTTACTGAGGCTATGCTGAACTGGAGCCAGTCAAAAGCCCGTCCCTTGCTTTTGCTGGGGAGCACAATGGGCCTTAGTTGCACGCTGTTAATGAGAACGAGCACGCTGGGGTTGAGCCTGGGAAGGCTGCCGAGAAAGGAGTGTACCTACGCCTACAGTAGGTATAGGGGGCACTCCTCCTCCCTCCAAAAAACCTCCTAGATGAGGAGGCAGTAGCAGAAGGCGCCCGGTGGGAGAGAGAATCCATAGCATCATTATGCTTCTTGATTTGATCAACTAGATCCTCTACTTTTTCTCCAAAAAAGATTGTCCCCCCGGCAAGGAATATCCGCCATCTGTAGCTGGACAGAATGATCCAGGTCAGAGAAACGCAGCCTTGAAAGTCTGCGCATCACTATGCCTTGAGCAGCGATTCTGGATGTCACGTCAAAAGTGTCAAAAGTATCCCTGGCCAGGAACTTGCAACATGTCTTCTGCTGCCTGACAACCTGGCGAAAAAGCTTGGCCAGCTCCGTAGGGAATGCATCAACCAAGCTGGACAGTCCCGCAAGTGTATGCTCGTGAAGAGCTGGTATGACTGGATCTTAGCAGCGAGCATAGCGGCCTGATCGTCTTCCTCCCAAAAGAATCAGGAGTCCTAGTTTCTCTGCCTGGGGGCGCCAAAGCATAGTCTCTAGAGGGCGGAGTCCACCACCATGGAATTGTGGGGTAACTGAGACCTCATCAACCCAGGTTCACTGTGGATCCGATACTGGGATTCAGCTTTTTTCGGGACCACGGGGCCAGACAGAGGGGCTGACCAGTTTCGCATAAGGGCTTCCTTCAGTACCTTATGCAGAGGAACTGTCACAGCCTCTTTAGGTGGAGAAGAATAGTCCAAGACCTCGAGCATCTCAGTCCTGGGCTCATCCTCAACCTCCACAGGGAAGGAAATAGCCCTAGCCATTTCCCAGACAAAAGAGGAAAAGGACAGACTCTCCGGTGGAGACAGTCTCCTTTCTAGCGAGGGGAAGGATCAGAGGGAATCCCAAGAGACTCATCAGAAGAGAAGTACCTGGGATCTTCATTTGACTCCCATGAACGCTCCTGCTCAGCGTCGGATAAAACCTGAGTTAAGGTGCTTCGACACTGGACCTGCCTCGACGCCGAGGAACGATGTCCTCTATGGCGATGTCGAGAGGTTGATGCCCTGTCCGACTGCGGCGAAGCTCCCTCCACCGATGTCGAAGGGGAATCGACCTGGGTGGCAGCCGACGTCGAGGGGACCTCACCACAGGTAAAGGGCCAGACACCGCTGCAGCAGATGGTACAGAAGGTGCAAGCACCCCTGACACCGAAGCTGACGTAGCAGTCCCTCCAGAAGTTCTGGAAACAAGGCCTGGATGCGCTCGTCGAGAGCCACCATCGGGAAAGGCTGTGGGGTCAGTGGGATAGGCTGTGTCAGAATCCGTGAAGGCTCGGGAGCAGGCATTGGGCTGCTAGGAGACCGATGCATCGGCACCTCCTGTATCGAGTGGGGGAACGATCCTCTCAGCGCCAACGCTTTTCGGGTGCCAACTATCTTGACATCCCAGAGCTCCCAGTACCATGCGAAGGAGAACGATGACGGTGCTTCTTAGCCTTCGCTTGACGCCTGTCATCGAGACTCCTCGGTACCGATGAGGAAGACAAGGAATCCTCACGCCTCCTCGGGGCCGGGTCTGACAAAGGCCAGTCCTGGGGGGCCTGCATAATAGGAGGCCTCGAGGCAGGTGGAGACCCATTCGACGCCTTACTGCTCCCAGCACCAGTTGGTCTCACAGCAGCCATTACCTCTCTCCCAGACGTCGATGCTCTCTTCGAAGTTGACGACGACGACACCCTCGGTACCGAAGTCGAAGAACCAGACTGAGCCCCCAAAAGTTTTTCTCGTTGGGCCTCTTGAGGCACTTGGGTCCGTTTCTTCATACGAAGACACAGACTACAAGCGGCTGGGCTATGATCGGGCCCAAGGCACTGAATACACCAGGCGTGGGTATCGGTACCTGAGATAGTCGGGTTGCACCGAGTACAACGCTTGAAGTTGCTGGGAGTCTTTGATGACATGGAAGGAAAAACAGCTTCGGCAAAATCAAAAGATGTGATTGTGCCTAAAAACAGAAAAAGGCACAAAAGAGAAAAGGGGAGAACCTGACAGCGTGGCCTAAAGGCCTGCTGTGATGAAAAAGAAAGAAAACTTAAAATAGGTGAAAAAACTAAAAGGAAACTACGGGAACCTTATTTATTTATTTTTTTTATCTTATAAGAAAAAAAAATAAAAGAAACAGAAGCGAACGAGCTCGCAATCAGTGAAGACTCTTCCTGGGCCTGTTGAGGAGCAGAAACGAACGCTGCCGCACCTCAACGCGGAGAAAGAAAAACTGAAGAGAAGTGCTCACGCAACGCGCGGGAAATCATGCGTGCCAGAAGACTCTGGAAAAACTTTTTAAATATTTTGCTTGCAAAATGCCGATTCCTGGGCTGACGCGGACGTCGACCCCACATGTGAGAACAAGCAGCCTGCTTGTCCTTGGAGAAACTACAAGTACACCTATATACTATATAATAATTCTCACCTCCAACGTTCTAATGTGCCTGGGACCGTGTTTCCCTACGCCTCCCCCTGCTTACCAATCAGCTCTCAGTGCCCCCCCCCAAGGCGCAACATCCAAGCCCCTCATGCCCCGGCGCAGCAACCAAGCCCCTACTCCCCCCTCGACGCATCACCCAAGACCCTCCCCCCGGCACCTCACCAAAGCCCCTAGCCCCTACCCCCCCCCCTCTCGGGCACATCAACTCCCTCGCCACCCGCAGCCGCCAATACTAACGCTGTCCGGCCGCTGCTGCTTCTCCTGTGGAGCAGCAGCCGGTACAAAAAGAAAAAAGCCAAAAAAAGATTTTTAACCTGAAACGCAGCTCCGTAGACAGCCATCTGGCACTGGCTGTCGTCACTGCAGCCGCTCCTCCTCTCCCCTCCACGTCACTGCCCCTGCAGGAAGACCCCGGAGGAGCGCAGCGACGTCAGAGGGGAGAGGAGGAGCGGCTGCAGAGATGACAGCCAATGCCAGATGGCTGTCTATGGAGCCATGTTTCAGGTTTAAAATCTTTTTTTGGCTTTTTTCTTTTTGTACTGGCTGCTGCTGCTCAACAGGAGACGCAGCAGCTGCCGGACAGCGTTAGTATTGGCGGCTGCGGGTGACGAGGGGGTTGATGTGCCCGAGGGGGGGGGGGGTAGGGGCTTGGGTGATGCGCCAAGGGGGGGGGGAGGGTTGCTGGACATGGGTGGCTGCAGGGGGAGAGGAGGGTCGCTGGACATGGATGGCTGCAGGGGAGGGGCAGGGAAGAGGGAGGTGGGGAGGGGGTCCTGAGACCAGATGGGTGGCTGCAGGGGAGGGCAGGGGAGACAGAAGGGATGCTGCAGGGGGAGCAGGGGGAGAGGTGAGTCGCTGGACATGGGTGGCTGCAGGGGGAGCAGGGGACAGAGGAGGGCCGCTGCAGGGGCAGAGGAGGGTTGGTGGGGAGGGGGCCCTGAGACCAGATGGGTGGCTGCAGGGGAGGGCAGGGGGAGAGGTGAGTCGCTGGACATGGGTGGCTACAGAGGGGGCAAGGGGAAAGGAGAGGAGGGTCGTTGGACATGGGTGGCTGCAGGGGGGCAAGGGGAGAGGCGAGTCGCTGGACATGGGTGGCTGCAGGGGGAGCAGGGGACAGAGGAGGGCCGCTGCACATGCTTGGCTGCAGGGGCAGAGGAGGGTTGGTGGGGAGGGGGCCCTGAGACCAGATGGGTGGCTGCAGGGGAGACAGGAAGGATGCTGCGGGGGGGGGGGGGGGGGGGGGGTGATTACCTTGCTAGCGCCCGTTTCATTGCCTACCGAAACGGGCCTTTTATACTAGTTTTATATAATAGTCTTAAATTTCCATATGGTATATAGAATACGCCAAGTGCCTTTCCAAGCGACCAAATTTAACTGTGGTCAATTTATGCCAAATATTACTTAGCATAAATCCCGACGCCTAAATTAGGTGCAGAGCGGGTGTATTCTATAACCATGCGCACAGATTTTAGAAATGCCCATGTCCCACCCATGGCCATGCCTCTTTTTCAACTATGCGACTTAGAATTTAAGCACACCAAGTTACAGAATATGCTTAGCGAGTTGTGCAAGTAAATCTTAAATTAATGCCAATTAGTGCTGATAATTGCTTGTTAATGTCCAATTAACAGAGCTGATTAGCTACTTTACCAAGTTACGTGCATTGTTATAGAATACACTTCGATTTCCGTGCGGAAATTAAGGCGCCGTATATTAAATCCCGGGATTTATGTGTAAGTGCTGGTACTTACCGTATTGTCTCTAATAATTGCCCAGGCTATTAAACAATTTTTAATTATTGAAATAAATGAGTGAAACAATACCTTGTTATTTATTATATTCTAACCCAGCCTTTTCATTATTTAATCTAAGAAGCTACCATGCGATAGCGCTCTTTACTTCCACATTTATTGCTACAAAATTTGCTGCTCCTGTCAACAAACATATATGTGCCTTTGCCATCATCCTATGTATTTTACGTAAAGGTGGCACGTCCAGCAAAGCCTTTTGTAAAATACTAGGGAAAATGCAAACATCCCAACCTTTCAATTCCTCCCTGCTCCCTCACCATCCTATGTAAAATGAGGTTTCAAATATACGGCTTTACCCTAATAAATATACAAAGATTAATACAATGCAATACAACTCGCTTATCCGTCATCATATAAATTTTACTACACCTCTGAAGTTTTTAATCAAAAGTAATTCTCTTATCAGGTGACAGAATCAAAACAGCCATCCACGTTCAGAAGTCGCTCTGGCTTTATTTGGTAGTCCCTTTAGGAGATGCGTTGCCGGTAGGAGAGTCACAAAATTATGGGAGCTCCTGCTCACTTGATCTGACTAGTCCATGCTGTTGATGGTGTTTTCTTCTGTTATACATTAAAAAGTACGAGTGAATAATGTGATATTTAATATGTCTGCAAAATGTTATGCACTTTACTGTTTATTCATCATGGCCCTCCTCAGTGTCTTTTTCCCACCCATTTCCCTCCTACAAAAGCCCGATATATCCAGCTATTTATACCACCATGTAGGAGGATGGGAGTAATGATTAGTACAGAGAATATTACATAACACCTACAGAACACCAAGATTAATTACTGTTCAGTTGGGAATAATGGCATTCCTGTAATTGTTCTCTGAAGGTAATGCATTCTTCAGTGTGAATCCATGGCAAACACCCTTGGAGAAGGTAGTATTTCTTAAGAATGCTGGGTGGCAAAGTCACAGCATTTTATTTTTGCCAAACACAAACCAAAATATGTAGCTTATATAATACATATTAGCGAGTCATTTCAAGGTACAACTCTTCCTATAATTAGGCTTCTCGTGGCTGCAGTCACTTGTCTCTCACATTTAAAGTTGTGCTATTTTAACGTGATTATGCCCATACTACCACACCTTAACATTCTTTTCTGCATTGTGGATTGAACAGTAACTTCTTAAAATAAACTGACTAGGTGTAACTTTCGATTGGAAGATATGTTAATTACAGACTGTGGAAGGTGACGTTTGTATCACGTGTATGTAGTGGCTCGCTGGAAAGATTTTCACCTTTTCTTCGGCACACATATAGCCACGATCGCATGATTCTATGATTAACGGGTCCTTTTACAAAGGTGTGCTGAAAGATGGCCGGTGGTAGACGCGTGTTTTGGGCGCGCGCAAAATCATTTTTCAGCGCATCTGTAAAAAAATACCTTTACATTTTTGCAGAAAATGGATGTGCGGCAAAATGAAAATTGCCGCGCGTCCATTTTGGGTCTGAGACCTTACCACCAGCCACTTACCTAGCGGTAAAGTCTCACGCTGTAACCAGGAGATAATGACCTATGTGTGTCAAATGCCACTTGGCGCACATCCGAAAATAACAATTATTTTTTGGATGCGTGTATCTGATGCACGCCAAAAATGAAATTACCACAACAGCCACGTGGTAGCTGTGCGGTAACTCCATTTTGGTGTGCGTTGGGTACACGAGGACGCTTATGCGGCTTAGTAAAAGGGCCCCTAAGACTGGTGTAGACACTGATCTTATTCAAAGATCTAAATAAGGACAATTCCTTCCTGTGGCTAGAACGGGAAATACCTACATAGCGATAAAGGAGACACAGTATAAAAGATCGAATCCTCTATTGTGCTTAATTCCAGAGTTGTGTAAAAGGAGTGACTAGAAATATTCTACTTCTATCATTCAGAGGCTTATCCTATATAATAATTCTCACCTCCAACGTTCTAATGTGCCTGGGATCGTGCCTCCCTCAGAGGTGGTCTGCTAGGCAGGCACGCACTGACGTCAGTGACAGCTGATTCCAAAGCAAGGGGAATCAGCATGGGAATCAGCTGTCAGTGCACCGCTCCCTGCCACTTCGGAGCAAGTGGCAGGGAGCGGGGCAACACAGAACCCCCCCCTTGCCCACATCACCAACCTGCCCCCCCCCCCACCTGACGAGCATAAACACCCCATGTCCCCTCACGCACCTCCCACTGAGTTCCACACTCCGCCCTCCCTCCGATTTCAACACCCCCCCCCCCCGCGTTACGGCCCCCTGTACCCCCCTTCCGCGACCCTGTTGACCCCCCCTTCCCACCGAAAACCATTCCCCCGCCGCCGTCCAGTACCTCTGCTGATGGGGGACCCCAACCCCCATCAGCCGAAGTCCTGTGCTGGCCTTCGTGGCATTCCTTCTTCAGTGATCTTCTGTTCAAGTTCCTCTGCATGCGTCTGACGTCAGACATACGCAGAGGAACTTCAACAGAAGATCACTGAGGAAGAGCAACGCCGCGAAGGCCAGCAAAGGACTCCGGCTGACGGGATGGGGTTGCGGTCCCCCATCAGCCCAGGACTTCGGCTGATGGGGGTTGCGGTCCCCCATCAGCCCAGGTACTCCACGGTAGAGGAGGACGGTTTTCGCCGCGAAGGGGGGGGGGGGTCGACAGGGTCGTGGAAGGGGGGTACAGGGGTCCGTGATGCAGTGTGGAGGGGGGTGAAAACGGAGGGAGGGCGGAGTCTGGAACAGCGAGGGAGGGTGGGGGATGGCCTTGCTAGCGCCCGTTTCCTTCCCTTCAGAAACGGGCATTTTTTCCTAGTTTTGGATAAAATCACATACATAAATACAGGGCTGGAAATATACCAAATACAAGTTCACTGGGTGCCTAAAATCTAGGGAAAAAAAAAAAAGAATGCAAAAAATGAATAAGATTAAAGGCTCTGTTTACTAAACCATGCTTGTAGGCACACTAGTTTTTTTAGCATGCACTAATGCTAAAGACACCCATATAAAGACATCCAATAAAACAAGGCAACAGCCGTGGCCAGAAGGATGCTAGGCTGCGTAGAGAGGGGCATAACCAGCAGAAGAAAGGAGGTATTGATGCCCCTCTACAAGTCGTTGGTGAGGCCCCACTTGGAGTATTGTGGCCGTATCTTGCTAAAGATGTAAAAAGACTGGAAGCGGTGCAAAGAAAAGCTACAAAAATGGTATGGGATTTGCATTGCAAACCGTACGAGGAGAGACCGGCTGACCTGAACATGTATACCTTAGAGGAAAGGAGAAACAGGGGTGACATGATACAGATGTTCAAATATTTGAAAGGTATTAATCTACAAATGAACCTTTTTTGGAGACGGGAAGGCAGTAGAACTAGAGTACATGAATTGAGGTTGAAGGGGGGGCAGATGCAGGACTAATGTCAGGAAGTATTTTTTCACAGAGAGGGTGGTGGATATGTGGAATGCCCTCCCGCAGGAGGTGGTGAAGATGAAAACGATAATGGAATTCAAACATGCGTGGGATAAACACAAAGGAATCCTATTTTGAAGGAATGGATCCGTGGAATCTTAGCAGAGATTGGGTGGTAATTGGGAAACAAAACTGGTGCTGGGAGACTTCTACGGTCTATGCCCTGATCGTGACTGGATAGGGATGGGCTGGAGTGTAAGTTTTAAGGGGCTTCCACGTTAGCTTCAGAACTTAGTACAAGAACAGTGCTGGGTAGACTTCTACGGTCTGTGCCCTGAGAAAGGCAAGGACAAATCAAACTTGGGTATACATATAAAGTATCACATACCATGTAAATGAGGTTATCTTGTTGGGCAGACTGGATGGACCGTACAAGTCTTTATCTGCCTTCATTTCTATGTTACTATATGTTACTATTCCTATGGGTGTCTCTAGTATTAGCACGTGTTACTCCAGGGACCTGCATGCTGTTCTAATAGACCTGACTAACATCTGAGGGTGTCACAGAGGCTGGTAAGTTATATTTTTATTCACATTTTTGGGAGGGGTGGGAGGGTCACCCTTGATTCCCTCCAGTGGTCAATTAGGGCACCTTTTTCTGCCTTATTCGTTCTAAATAGTAGTAGTAGTAAAAACAGGTCTAAGCTCAAAACATCTTAGTTTTCAGTCCATTAATAATTGTGAACAAAACAAAATCATCAAGGACTAAAACTAAGTCTTAGAAACACCCAAATCCTGCCCTTAACACACCCCTTCAAGATTTGGACGCACTGCAGAACAACAGCATAGAAAAACATCTGAAAAATAGGTTTCAAATATACCGATTTGGATGTTTTTTTTTAGAAAAACATCCAAATGCTGCTTTATGACACTTTTTAGATGTTTTTATTGTTTCGAAAATGAGCCCCATAGTACACTGCAAGTTTTCTTGTAAATGGGATGGGGAGGGAGAAATATTAACTTGAAGTCTTCAACAGTAAATATGGGGTATTTTCTTCCTAACCATTTCTAAAAATAAATAAATAAATAAATAAATAAAATTTGTGACAGACTGTCTTCAAGGAGTAATAAGAACGTTGAAATATCAGCCTCTTTACACAGATGACATACTATCCTTAATATTCAGTACTGAAAACATCATGGAAGAAAGAATTATAGCGTCTCGGTTTCTGTTAAAATGGCAATGACCCAAAAAGTTACTTGCTAATCAAAAAAGCAAGTAATGGAAGGGAAGGTCAAATATGACAACAAAGCTGAAAATAAAATGAAACTGCAACTTACAAGATACACTCTTCAATTTTAATCTCTTTTGCTCTATAAATGACCAGCATTTCAGCTGGTTCTGGTATACTGATTGCAACAGAGGCGTTTATTTTTTTGTGCAACATGCAAATGTGCATTCTCACAAGGAAAATCTAGAGATTGGCAAAGACTCAGCCACTAATGTATAATTTTATTTATTTGTTGCATTTGTATCCCACCTTATCCCACCTCTTTGCAGGCTCAAAGTGGCTTACAATATACATCATGAGTAGTGGAAGAATGCTAGTAGGCATTTAGTATTGCAGGATCTTGGTCAGCATGATGATAATAAACAAACAAACAAAACAACAGAGTAATAGTATACAAGCAGATATAAAACAGTTCTGAATATAGATGTGCGAGTTGTGTATATTCACATTTGTTGATCTTTGTGGTACGCTTTATTAAAGAGATGGGTCTTCAGTAATATGCGGAAGTTCGTCCTTTCGTATATCGATTTCAGGCTGCGCGGTAGTGCGTTCCATAACTGTGTGCTCAGGTAGGTAAAGTTTGACGCATGCATTAGTTTGTATTTCATTCCCTTGCAGCTGGGGAAGTGCAGATCAAGGAATGTACGGGATGATCTTTTGGCATTCCTAGGTGGCAGGTCTATCAGGTCTGACATGTAAGCTGGTGCGTCTCCATGGATAATTTTGTGAACTAGTGAACATATTTTGAACGTGATACGTTCCTTAAGTGGGAGCCAGTGTAATTTTTCTCGTAGGGGCTTGGAACTTTCAAATTTTGGTTTGCCAAATATGAGTCTAGCTGCAGTGTTCTGGGCTGTCTTAAGTTTCTTGATTATTTGTTCTTTGCAGCCGGCATATAGTGCGTTGCAATAGTCTAGACTGAGCACCATTGATTGTACCAGGTTGCGGAAAACACTCCTTGGGAAGAATGGTCTTATTCTTTTTAGTTTCCACATTGAGTGGAACATCTTCTTGGTTGTGTTTTTCGCGTGGTTCTCTAGTGTTAGGTGTCGATCAATAGTGACTCCAAGAATTTTTAGGGTTTCTGAAATAGGAAAGGTTTAAAGTAGGTGTGTTAATGGCGGTGAATTCTTTCTTGTTGTGTTGGGAAGTAAGTATTAAGCACTGGGGTTTTTTCCGCATTAAGTTTTAGCCGAAATGCGTCCGCCCAGGAATGCATGATATTGAGGCTTTGGTTGATGTCATTGGAAATTTCTTTTAGGTCTTGTTTGAATGGGATGTAGATCGTTACGTCATCTGCATAAATGTATGGATTAAGGTTTTGATTTGAAAATAATTTTGCCAAGGGTATCATCATTAAGTTGAACAGAGTCGGCGAGAGGGGGGATCCTTGTGGTACTCCGCATTCAGGTACCCATGCGGCTGAAATGGACGAGTTAGATGTCACTTGGTATGATCTTGTGGTTAGGAATCCCTTGAACCAATTGAGGACGTTGCCTCAGATTCCGAAGTATTCAAGGATGTGTAGTAAAATTCCGTGGTCAACCATGTCGAAAGCGCTTGACATGTCAAATTGTAAAAGTAGTATATTCTTACCAGATGCAATCATTTGTTTGAATTTAGTCAGGAGAGTTAATAATACTGTTTCTGTGCTGTGGTTAGACCGAAATCCTGACTGGGAATCGTGCAGTATTGAAAATTTGTCTAGATAGTTTGTAAGTTGCTTGGTCACCAACCCTTCCGTTAATTTGGTTATTAAGGGAATGGATGCTACTGGTCTGTAGTTAGTTAGTTCACTAGCACTTTTTTTTGCGTCTTTGGGTATGGGGGTGAGTAAAAGGTTTCCTTTTTCCTTCGGGAAGAGTCCCATTTTTTAGCATGTAATTCAGGTGTTTCGTTATGTCGTTTATGAATTGTTGAGGACCAGCACCATGCTATAAGTTATCCCAAGATGCTATAGAATAACAGGTAGAAGAAAATGCCTAAGTTGGGTTGCAAAAAATTATTTTTTTTAAATTTATAGAATTTCTTTATGACTAGAATCAGCATCAATAGACAAAGGGAAAGAAGCAAGTACTAACAAGTGTAGAAGAAGTAGCCTAGGAAATAACAGTAAGTCACTCAAAACAAAAAAGGTACAATCAACTGAGGTTTATGAAACCAGACAGGGAGAAGACAAGTGCTTGGGATACAGCATTGCATTTTTTTATAATTTCAAAATGGGCACTGGTATAAATTCAAAAAGGAAATCAAATCAATTTTTCAGTTGGATCTATTAAGTACTTATTTACATATTTTAGACTGAAAACTATGGGCCTCTTTTACAAAGCCTTGCTGCCAATTCTTAGTGTAGCAATTGAGAGGAAGCCCATTTGATTCCTATAGGCTTCCTCTCATTTGTCACGCAGGAATTGCTAGTGTGGTTTTGTAAAAGAAGCCATAAGGGCCCTGTTTACTAAGCCGCACTATAGATGCACTACCGTTTTTAGCGTGCGCTAACGCTAGAGACACCCATAGTACTATATGGGTGTCTCTAGCATTTAGCGTACCTTAATAAACAGGGCCCTAAGAAAATATTTACAAGTAAAAGCAGTCTTGTGCAACTGAACATGCCATGGTGACTTCTACTGGATATATTCCCAAGGACAATAATTTTAGCTGCTTGGACGTTTTACCACAGTTTATATTGCATTCATACAGTGCTAAATTTGTCTTTTTCAGTCTCCATTCTTAGACCAACAACACACAGATTATCAGTTTAGGAAATGTAAATTTTGTAAGCGCTATCTCCCATGCACAAGGAAATTCACTCTCCCACACACAGATTTTTGCATGATCATTAATTCTTCCTGACAAAATGCTGATTGCGTTGATACAGCTTTTTTTTTTTTAAACAAAACAATCTTTTAGAAGATCCTCCAAATACAGCCAAAGCAGCAGCTAAGAAAAATCAATCAACAGTACACTAAACATAGTAATGAACTTATCTTTCCCGGTGAAATAGTCTAGGTTCTCAAAATGCCTTTAACAACAGTTTTGTATTGTAATGACAACCATAAAATCTAACCTGCTATATACCAATTACATATATACCCAGATTCTCTTACACATCTCATCCTCTATGGAATGGGTTTATATCCTGCTTTATGTAACCCTTTTATTTTTACCATCTCCAAAAATGATGAAGCTAAATAATTTTCCTGTGCTTTAACAAACGGGATCTTTTACTAAGCCGATGTAGTGTTTTTTTTTAGTTCACAATAGAAATCAGCTGGCGGTTACACTGAGATGCCCATTATATTCCTATGGGCCTCTCGGCACTTACCGCCAGCTAATTTCTAGCACAAGCTAAAAACACTACAGCAGCTTAGTAAAAAGACCCCAAAAGTGCTGAAGAACAATTCAAAAACCTTTTTTTTTTTGCATGGAATAAAAATGTCTAAAAATCTCTATAAAAATAGTCCATATGTTTAGGATGCTAAAAAAAGGGCTAATATAATCACAGATGGCTGGCACAACACTCTTTAATTTCTAATAAGATAGCATGGGCACACATATTTGAAATAACTGGCTAGACTTGGATAAGTTATATTTCTATAAAATTATTGAACTGTAGGTGTTATTTGAAAGGATTTATTTTATAAAAAGGCAACATAGGTGCCTATATGCCTTAATAAAATAAACACCCAGAATGCACACAAATGCACAATTCACATCTGCTCTGACACAAGTGTAAACATGCATGTGTACTCTATTCTAATATTTTATTAATTGTATATATCACAACTCCGTACCCAGGAGCACTTTCATATAACATATGTACAAGTATGCATGCTATTGGTGTTAAAACTTTTATTTTCAACAACCTCCATTATCTCGAAAGTAATGCTTGTTAAAATGTTATCGCATCACCATTCATATACCATGTGGCTCATAAATCAAAATAAAAAAGTCCACAAAATGGCAAAAGTGGCAGACAGATGTGTTTCTCACCCGAAAATGTTAGAAAACCATACAATCAAAATATTTAAAAAAAAAAAAAAAAAACCAACGTTTAAGTCTGATATTCGCCGAAAATAGTCCATCCAATCAGCGGCGTAGCAAGGCCGGCTGACACCCGGGGCGGGTCGCCGCTGCGCACCCCCCCCCCCCGGGTGCAGCACAGTCCACCCCCCCCTCGACACGCACAACCCCCCCCCCCCCCCCCGGAGTGCATCTTTACTGCTGGTGCTCCACCCCGCCGAGTGCACGTCGTCTCTGGGAGCTGCGTCGGCTCCGTTGGTTCCCCTGCTTTCTCTGCCCCGGAACAGGAAGTAACCTGTTCCGGGGCAAAGAAAGCAGGTAACCAGCGGCGCCGACACCCCCCCAGCGCGTGCACCCAGGGCGCACCGCCCCACCACCCCCCTTCCTACACCACTGCATCCAATCTGCCCCAACAAGATAAACTCATAGCATAAAGTATGGTGCAATACTACATATGCATACTTGATCTTTAGAAAGCTTTATAGATAGATTTGCAAAGAGAAGTGTGTTAGATGTACTGGAAGGGTGGGGAGGAAGGTCTTGCATGCTTATTTGCTTAAGAAAATGCAGTACAGATGAGGAAGATAAATGTTGTCCTGAGTAAGGAACAAGATCTTAAAAGTGGTCACACACTATGGTTAGAATAGTTATGGGCATAATCGAAAGAGAAAGGTGCCCATCTTTCAACACAAATCGGGAGATGGGTGTCCTTCTCTCAGGGGCGCCCAAATCGGCATAATCAAAAGCCGATTTTGGGCGTCCTCAACTGCTTTCCATCGTGGGGACGACCAAAGTTCCCGGGGGTGTGTCGGCAGCGTACAGAAGGCGGGACGGGGGCGTGCTTAAGAGATGGGCATCCTCGGCCGATAATGGGAAAAAGAAGGGCGTCCCTGACGAGCATTTGGCCGACTTTACTTGGTCCATTTTTTTTCACGACCAAGCCTCGAAAAGGTGCCCGAACTGACCAGATGACCACCGGAGGGAATCAGGGATGACCTCCCCTTACTCCCCCAGTGGTCACCAACCCCCTCCCACCCTAAACAAAAATATTTTGTGCCAGCCTCTATGCCAGCCTCAAATGTCATACTCTGGTCTATCACAGCAGTTTGCAGGTCCCTGGAGCAGTTTTAGAGGGTGCTGTGCACGTCAGGCAGGCGGACCCAAGCCCATCCCCCCATCCCGTTACACTTGTGGTGGTAAATGTGAGCCCTCCAAAACCCACTGCACCCACATCTAGGTGCCCCCCTCATCCCTAAGGGCTATGGTAGTGGTGTACAGTTGTGGGGAGTGGGTTTTGGGAGGGCTCAGCACACAAGGTAAGGGAGCTATGCACCTGGGAGCAGTTTCTTAAGTCCACTGCAGTGCTCCCTAGGGTGCCCGGTTGGTGTCCTTAATTACATGTTGAGTGAAGAAAAATTGTCTCAGATTCGTTTTAAAATTTACTACTTTGTAGCTTCATTGAAAGCCCCTTAGTCCTAGTATTGTTGGAAAGAGTAAACAGACACTTCGTGTCTACATTTTCCACTCCACTCATTATTTTATAGACCTCTATCATATATCCCCTCAGTCTTCTTTTCTCTAAGCTGAGGAGCCCTAGCCACTTTAGCCTTTCCTCATAGGGAAGTCGTCCCATTCTCTATCATTTTTGTTGCCCTTCTCTGCACCTTTTCTAAATTCCACTATATCTTTCTTGAAATGCGGTGACCAGAATTGAACACAATGTTCGAGGTGCGGTCGCACCATGGAGTGATACAAAGGCATTATAACATCCTCATTTTTGTTTTCCATTCCTTTCCTAATACCTAACCATTCTATTTGCTTTCTTAGCCGCAGCAGCACACTGAGCAGAAGGTTTCAACGTATCATCAACGACGACACCTTTCTTGGTAGGTGACTCCTAACGTGGAACCTTGCATTACGTAGACATAATTCGGGTACCTCTTTCCCACATGCATCACTTTAAACTTCCTCACATTAAATGTCATCTGCCATTTAGATGCCCAGTCTCCCAGTCTCGTAACCTATGAAGTCTAAGTGCTTTGAAAATGAGCCCCAAAATGTAATAAAGACCTTGAATTATCCAGCCAGTCAATCCACTGCAGGACTCTGGCACCCAAAGACAGATAACATGGTCTCTCAAAAGAATGTAGTCAAGCAAGCTGGTTGCTCAACTGGAACCTGTAATGTAATGAATAGAATGACGTGACCTGCCTGAGGATGAGAACAAGTGTGTGGCCACTGCATGGCAATAATCCAAGTTTCTATTGCATGTGTTGTGAAAGTACGACAGCAATTTTGAAATACTAAAAACTATTTATAGTCATCCAAACTAAACCACTCACATGCAATGTGACTACCACAAAATAAGTAGTTAAACAAAGTGGTATGTTTTGTTCCACAGATCAATAAGGAGACGGAACAAAGCCCACCACCCTATTCCAGTAAGAACTAAAAAAAAAAAAACCCCATATGACTCCACATCTACTTTGCCTGGAAAACCAAAGTATTTAAAAAATGGAGACGAAACCAAGAAATGTTACACATCCTGATTAAACCTTTGATAATTGATACTGAAATATTTTTGTAATAACTGCTTAAGCCTTGTGCTCCTACATTAATATAAAATATTAAAGATGATATAACTACAACACAAACTTATCATAGATGACACCATATTGATTCAGTCCTTTACTCATCGTTATGTGCTGTTTTTATTCTTTCCAATCCTACAGAATGTTGAAAAGAAATTATACATAAGGGATTAAGAATATTTGTCTGTCTGGTGGCACAATAACTCTGAAAACTTAATGCAAGGGGACCAAATTTGTCATGAGGGAGATTTAAAAAAAAAAAAAAAAAAAGGTAGTATATCAAGAATCTAAGAAACAAAGAGGCATATTTTCAAAGCACTTTGGGAGGCTAAGTTCCATATGTTTCTATGGAACTTTGGGAGGATAAGTGCTTTGAAAATAAGCCTCAAAGTAGAGAAAGACCATATTGCTAAATGTATTTCTGTCAGAAAAGCAAATACACTTAGAAGGATCCAAAGTATAGCAGTTCTATAAGACATGCTCTCTGTCCAGAGAAGAGAAGGAAACCAAGAAAAACCATACAAATTGCAACAGCAAAAGCAAAATAGTGGGAAAGACCAAACAAAAATTAAAAGGGTGATACCAATATTAAAACGACCTTTGCTGTCAATGCTAAGAGTTCATACGGATTCAACACGAACTGTGTTTCAGCTCCATCGCCTGCATCAGGAATCCACAAAAACTGAATTAGATGACTCTTGTGAAGAACGCTATCTGGAGCTTTAAGATATTATTCCTCACTATGTTGCTTGGTTTGAACAAGAAGGACTCTAGATTAGTAAGTCCTAAACTACGGTTTTCAATGACTCCTGATCCAGGCATCAGAGCCGAAACTCAGCCCATGTCAAGTCCGTATCAACTCTTAGGATTGACAATAAAGGACATTTTGATATTGTTATCATCCTTCTCTTTTCTGCATGTTTTATGTACCATACTCTACTCCCACCCTTCTACCAAATTGCTGCTACACCTCTATCCATGCTTGGTTTTTCCATTTGTATTTCAATTTTGTTGTTGTTGTAACTTCTTATTTGAACCATGTACTATTGGATGCACTGTGCACTGCCAACTAGTGATGGAGAATCATCGCAATACCTGTTGATGTGGGACAGTGAATCCACCTTCAAATCTGTTGACTGTAGCATTTAACGTTAGATATAGTTGGTTTCATTTTACTATTCTTTTCTACCCCCTGAATGTTTCCGTACTACTCCATTGAAACTGCCCCAGCCTCTCTTCATACTAGGTCATAGTCACATACAGAGAGGAGGTGGAAAAATTGCATACGTAATACTCCATTTTCTCTTTCTATATTTTTCGTTTCTATTCTTAAGATCTCTTGTGTGTCATAAACCAACAAACAACCAAATACAGCAATACAAAACAGCATCAAATATGAACAGGTGTTATGATATATATTTTTAGAATACTCCCTTCCACCAACCCCCCCCCCCCCCCCAATTAAAAAGAAAAATACAATAATTCACCATGTATAGGCCACATCTCCAGAGAGCGAAACAAACAACAATTAAGCATTTAACAATCTACTACAGGCCACAGTCATCAAGGACACCAAAAATGGTTCCCAAATAGTACAAAATTTAGATCCATGGACTGAATCAAAATCAGAAAATTCACAGCGTTCCATGGAAACTTGTGTAATCATGAAAGATCTCCAATGGGCCAAAGGCAGTAGCTCTGGTTGAAGCAAGCAAAAAAGAACACACTTAACACCCAATAAGACTGCTCATTTAACAAATCCTTGAGAACACTTAGGTGTGGGACACTGGATGTCATACACTCCAAAAAGGGCCAAAGGCCACAGAACCCAATGTGTCTTCCAGAGTGATGAGATATGCACTCCCAGAGACCGCCAACAGCGTCTAATGAATGGGCATGTCTAGAACATGTGGCCCAAAGTACCCATTGAAGCATGACATTTCAAACAGCAACCAGTAGCATCCAAATGGGCCAGATGAGTACAATGTGGAGAAACACAGAGCCGCATGTAAGTTTATATTGCTGTTCCCAATGCAAAACATGTTTACTAAGCAAATGGCTACTCCAGATAATTTTAAGTAAATGGGTGTCAGATACCACAGTAGCCAAATCCATGGACCATCTTTGTGCCACCTTCTTGAGTTCAAAATGAGGGGTAAGTCCAACAATTCCTGATGGTGATAGCGTAATGGCACGCATACTTGCCATATACTAGTCTAGACTATAAGTTTTGGGAAGTTTCTCATATATCTCAGCAGTCAATGCTGAAGCAGGCAGAGATGATACAATGTTTGAGTTGCAAGTAAGAAAACACATCCTTGTCATCTAAATAGAGAAAGATAAGGCTGTACGAGTCCAGCCTTTGTAACTACCTGAAAGAGAAAAGTTAAGCCTTTCTGTCGCCAGGACCAGAAGCGAGCCACCAACATTCCCAGTAAAAAATCACAATTACCCTGAACAGGCAACAGAGGTGTTACCTGGGGTAGCAACTTCAGGGCTTTACAAACCCAGCACTATACTGCATAGAGATGGCAAAAACACTGATAAGTATGACAAAAGGACTTCAGATGTGAAACCCTAGCACGCAACACGTAACTAAAGTGAAAAGGGTGGGATAGAACAGTCTCGGTTGGAGTATATGAAAAGTGAGATGTGCCCCAATACCAATCGTTAATGTGTCGCATGCCACAGACCAAGGAAACTAAACGGACTGATAATAAACCCAACCCCCTCCCCTGTTCCCTAAAAAAATAAGCTCTAGATAATGGTAGCCGGTCTTGCTTCCCGTTCCATAAATAAGCATTAAGCAATTTCACCAAGCACTTATCCTGTTTCACACTAAGTACAAATAGTAGCATTTGACAAAGCCGATGAGGTAACATGACCACATTGTACAACGCCACTTTCCCCATTAACGACAAGGGCTAAGACTACCAGGCTTTCAACTTAAGTTTTAGTTTATGTAAAAAGGTGTTCCAAATTCTGAGAAAACAAAGTTGCAAGGTCTCAAGGCAAGTAGATACCTAGATATTTAATTTATCCCGCCATCCACGTTAAAGGGAATTCCTCCTGCCAAAGGGTACAAACAAAATTTTGAAAAGGTAGCGCTGTGGATTTTTGAAGGTTCAACCTAGATTCAAAATAATAGTGAAATTCATCAACTAAATCCAACACATGTTAAGGAGTGCTGGGGGATAGAAAGCACCAACACATCATCCGCATCCCTACTGGCATTCTACGTGCATCAGTTTTCTCTATACTTGGCTTTCTTTGTTTTGCTTAAATTTCCACATCTTGACCAATCTTTTATGCTATCACTCAAACCTGCTTATTTACTTGTTTTATAATTTTAGACAGCCTTTCTTGAAGGCTCAAAACAAAATACAGTAAATGGACTAATAACATGCAAAACAAGAAACACCAAAATAAACATGAGACAAACAAGTTAAATGTGAATCACTTTGGGTCTAGTATTGAAAAAGGCAGTGTCAAAAACAGAACAGAATAGATCTTCTGCCAGATCTTCTACCTCCCTTCATCTCATGCGCTCATCTGAGACACGTCCTTCCAACTGATCTTCATACAACATCCCCAACAACTGCAGGCTTCTCTAGCCTCAGCTAAGGTCTGTGTTCATGACTCTACAAGATAGACTGGCCAAAAATGGGAAAATAACAAGGTGGAAACCACTGATAACAGTAACATCAATGCTCATCTCGCATTTGTAAAATCACACTTGGATGATCCCCATGCCTTTTGGGATAATGCTCTATTAACAGACAAGACTATACAGGTCCCATTATGTCCGGTGTAAAGCAAATACAGCATTCCACAATAAGAATATCATACCAAACAGTCAAATATGGTGGTGTGGGGATGCTTGGCTGCCTCAGGACCTAGAAAACTTGCCATTATTGAAGAAACCATGAATTCTGCACTATATCAGAAAATTCTTAAAGAGAATGCTCAGTCATCTGTCCATGAGCTGAAGCGTATTCAGGTTTCACAGCAAGATAACAATCCACAACAGAAAAGCAAGTCTACATCTGAATGGCTGAGGAGAAACAAAATTAAAGTTTTGGACTGGCCTAGCTGAAGTCCTGATTTGAACCCAACAGAGATTCTGTGGCTGGACCTGAAATGAGCAGTTCACACACAAAAACTATAAATTTGTCTGAAATAAAACGGTTCTCCAAAGAAGAGTGGGCCAATCCCTCGACAGCAATATTAAAATACTAATATCAAATTATAGCAAGCGTTTGGTTGCAAATTATTGCTGCTAAAGGTGGTACAACCAGTTAAGTTTAGGGGACAAGTTACTTTTTCACAAGGGTGATATGGATGTTAGATGTCATTTATTTTAATGAACAAAGCTGTGTTACGTTTACTGTTCTGTATATTACATTTTGTTTACAGATCAGACAGAAACCATTCTATGTGACATGTGTAATGATAGGAAACATGGAGAGGGGAAGAAGGCTTTATCGCATCACTGTACTGTTTTCCCAATGTCCTAATTTCTGACAACTAAGGTACAAAAGCTATTTCAACAGATTCTACCTTTTATAAACAGTTCTACACATTGTGTCTGGAAAAGCAGAAACTCCACACTACTGCTTTACTTCTACCTTCTTCATTTTAAGAAGAGGTCCTTGCCAACCTGCTCATCATGTGACCATATTGTTTTGCATGTGAAGTTTTGTATGGTCTATTATAAACACTATGAAAACAGGAGTGGTTTCCATCACTACTTAAGTTCTTCATTTTTTATTTTTTGAACATATCCGCTGATCTTTTTCAAGTTTTCAATCGAGCCAAACACAATAAGTGTAAAGAGATGCCAAAGGTAATATCACTTTTTAAATTCGTGCATTCAATTAGCACAGTTCAATAAAGTTAAAAAAAAAAAAAAGTACTAACCAGCTTGAGAGCTACAAAGATCTCCCCTCTCACTTTTGTCTGATACTTCATTGTTTGAGAAAAGATCTGTGAAACTATTACACTGGTTTTGCTTTTCAGTCAAACATTGGCACATTTGTTATATTTTTGACACCCAAAGTATTTATCTAAACAGTGTGGCTGTAAAAATGTGTTTAATACCTATATAGGTTTCTATACAGTCTGGGCAAATGAAGACGTTTTTAGGATTTAAAAACTTACTTGTAAGTTATTTAGTGCACAAAAAATTTGACACTGTCTCACTCTTAGCACTACATCACCAACATAAAAAAGAAATAATTCACTGCCACACCTGCTTGTTAGTTCATCCGTGGGTGGATCACATTCCCATCCAAATGAACTGGTAAATTATTAATGCTGTATTTTGGTTTCCTTGTACTACACCTGTTTCATATATATATTGCAGTATGAAACAACTTTTATAGATGACTTTTAGCAATTGTCTGAATTTGATCACAGCACTGTTGCAAACGGGTCAATAAAGTGAATTTTATTCCACAGAGTTGTACATGATCCTGCATGTCACATTATGTAGCTATAAACAGTGAGTTATTCTCACTCTTGCATATGTTCACAACTGTGAAATAACTCAGCTTTTTTGGCCAGACAGTAGCAGCAATGCACAGAAGTATACAACAGAAAGTGTATTACCTCTAAAAACGTAGGATAAAAGGGGCTAGTGTTAATGTACACAAAGAGAAACCAACAAACCTCACTTTACAGGGCTAGATTTACTGAAGTACATTACTGCACGCTAACATGCATTAATTTGTTTTACTTATCTATTTACTAATAATACATAGTGATAAGGTAGTGCACTTTAGTAAATTTAGCCCTTAAAGGGGAAAATCTCTTGTAATTATTAATCTGACCAGAATATATCACTGCTATAAACAAGCCACACAAAAATATTTCCATACTAGGTTAGCAAAATGACTGACAACATCTAGACTTCATTCTCTTCTGGCTAATTAACACTGGTTTTGTCCATACTTGTTATATCTTGAAACTCTATATGCAAATAAGGAAATAAATCTTTGCGATTTACAAGTCAACCAACAGTATGCAGAAAGCTGTGCGTAACAAACTGAATCAAAAAGTTTTGTTTACCAATGCAGAAAGCTAATCATAAACAAATTTAAAGCTGGCAAAACTTGTGCAAAACTGTCAGGCAGGTTACCCTGATTAGTTCACAAGGTTCTGCATGTCCGAGAATGTCAGCACACGTGTGTGGCAATGTTATTCTGTGGACAAATATCAGTCTACAAAAATTTCTTCCACATAAAGGACTAGCGTCTTTAAGTGGTGCCTAAAAAAAATCACCACCGAAAAAAATAGCACTTAATACCAGGAACTGCGACTATATTTAGGCGTGACCATTTACACCAATGAAAACCTGGTATAAATCCCCATGTGTAAATTAGGCGCGGTTCCCGGTAATTCTATAACACACATACATTTTAGGAACGACTGACCTGCCCATGCCCCTCTCATGACCACGCCCCCTTTTTAGATCCACACACTAGAATTTAGGCACATCTCTTTATATTATTATTATGTTTATATTTATAGTATTGCTAATTAGTGCAGATAATTGCTTATTGCCATTTATTGGCACTGATTAGCTCACTAACTAAGTTGCATACACAAATTTGGATGCAAGTCTAAATTGCACGCACAGCTCAAATCACCATATATAGAATCTGGGGGAGGGGGGGGGAAATGTTACATTTATACGCAGAACAACATTTAAGTCAATGTAACATAGTAATATAGTAGATGATGGTAGATAAAGACCTGTATGGTCCATCCAGTCTACCCAAGATAAAGCTTATTACATATGGTATGTGATACTTCATATGTATACCTGGTCTTGATTTGTTCTTGCCATTTTCAGGGCATAGACTGTAGAAGTCTGCCCAGCACTGGCCTTATTTTCCAATTTCTCAGCACAATATACAAATGCAATTTTTTTTCTGCTTCTACGTGGGTGCAGAACAGTCACTTCCCGTACTATCTTAAAAGTTGTGGGTACTGTTATGCTTGCAGCAAAGATGAAACTGGCATTAAGTGCACTCTGACCCTACTACAAAAGGATGAAATAATCCTTCTATGCTTGGTCAGACCTAGCAAGTTCTAGCACTGTGCTGGCCTTAAATCTTCTATGTACTTCTCTGCACTGGGGCTGAATAGCAAATATCCTCCTTACCATTCATTTTAGTGTTCTATGCATAGACTCATGCAGCACTATCTTCTTAAAAAAAAAAATAAAAGAAAACCCTGCTTCTCTATCACACAGACATAAATTCTGCATCAGCCCCAGGATTTAAGAGAAATGTTTTTTTTTCTTATCCCTGCATTCATATTTGCTTAGTTTATTAGTCTAAATCATTTTAATTATTTTTCAAAGAAGTTCATTTTGTTTTCAGTTAGTATATAAGACCATGAAGTAGCATGAGGATTTCACCACTCTATCCCTTCCTTCCTTCCTAGGAAGTGACTGAGAGTTTCTATTATACCTTTAATTATCGTTATACAAGACAGAGAGAGAAACTTCCTGTATGTAATCATTTAATTACAGTGCTTCCTGGACCTTCATTTAAAATATAGGCATGCAGATTACCTATGTGACTAACCAGTCAGTATCTCAAGATACCAACTTTGAGGCAACTATAGTCACGTTCAAAAAACCAGGAATAAACGTGAGCTTTAAGGCGCTCTTGTTATTCTTGTGAGTTGTGGTGGGAGACTGGGGGTTGTTTTCTAAAGCCCATGTCTTGCCATGACACTCATTGGGCTTTGCTGGAAGTCTAGGGATAGCCAGATAAAATAGCCCCCTATATTTCTCCCACCTCCCTATCCCCCACCTTTATGTTCTGGGCTAAAGTACGCGTACTGCAGATAGCCTCCTTCTTGTCTTGTTACCCTTAGGTTTTTCTTATGGCCCTCAGAGGAATTAAACTGAAGAAGAAAAATAGACTGGGCTTATTTTGGTGCTATTTGGATCTTCTTGTGGTTCACCCTGTAGACAGAGATAAGAGAGAAAAACAGAGACAGAGAGTCTAGGAACAGTCAGACCCGGCTTGCTTCAGCACTCACTGGCACTTCCTGCGGTTCTTGTCCTGGTGCAGATCCCACAGGTTGAGGGCAGCCTGGCCCAGGAACTTGTCTAGCCCGACCAGGGCCCGGTGCATGACGATGACATAGAGAGTGCATCGCTCCTGGTTGCCCTGGTGCAGCAGCGGCAGCTCAAACGTGGCTTCCTCCTTCCAGACCGGCGCCAGGCTCTTCTCGGACACCGACGTGGAGTACTTCTCCTTGCCCAGCTGGATGATGCAGTACGCGTCGTTGGTACCAGCCTTTCCCTTGGTCCGCAGGGCCTTCGCTTGTAGCACAGTCACCTGCACGTGAGTGGGGAACCAAACCTGTGACTGCTGGATCAGAGACATGTTTATGAGGGCGAAGAATTCACTGTCGGGTTCGCCCTCGGATTCTGGATACCGCTGTATCGGCTGCTCCCGAGCCTCGCCGCTTCCACCTTCTCTCACCTGCCGCCGCTTAGCAACTGTGCCACCACGAGCCGCCGCGTCGCTAAGGTAACCTACTTAGATCTCGCGAGAGTGGAGGCACGCGCGTGCCAAGCCTCGATCTGGACGCGCCGTACCTCCTTCCCTCCCCTGTGTGACTGAGTTATGAGGAGGGAAGTTAGTTTAGTGTTCTGTGTCGTATCCGTGCGTCATGTTTTAATGCCACCAAATCTTTTTGCTTTTTTATTCTGAAGAATTGTTGATACACGTCTTCTGTGTTTCTTGATGAGCCTTTTTAATTCTCTATTCTTTATGTCTTCCAGTTGAGCAGGAAAGAAGTATCTTCCTCCTCCCTGAACCTAAAATGTTCACACTTCAGACTACGAGTTTCAATTCATCATAATCTTTACCAACAGGGAGGGGTAAAGTTAAACCCGAGGTTTTTCTGGGAAGGTTCTGTATTTACGTATTGCGTTCTGAAGGAAAGTCAAACATTGCACAACACAAATTCTGCCCCACCTTGAGTTGGAGAAAGAAGGGACGTTTAAAGCAGCTACATTACGTGTGGACTGGTATGAAGCAGATGAGATTAGGAAACCTCGTGCTAGAACTCCATAACAGGGATGGGTTCTGCTCATCGAAATGTTTGCAAACAGCTCGTTAAATCTTTTTCAGGGTAGCCTCTCGCAATAACTTTGTTATATAAGTTTTTAAAACATCCAGTGCAGAACAAAGCTTCCAAAATGCAAACTCCATGAGTCAAAGGAAAGGATTTCAAATGATTTATGTGTACTTTCTCGTTCTTTGAACCTCCACCACCTACAGACATTTAAAGGGCAACTGTATAAACTAGGGGCTAACATTTACATACAGATAAATGTGTGAATATTTACTAGCATATACGTGCATGTGTTCATAAATACCCCCTAATTATATAATCATGAGTGCCCAATTTTATGCTTACCCCCAGATTCTATAGCGTGACGTAAGATGCTTGTGCAAATCCAGTTGTATTCTGGATTTGCACGTGCAACTTATTTAACAAGCCAATCATTGCTGATAATTGTCACTTAAGCAATTGTTGACACTGATTGTCATTAATTAGAATTTACGCTCAGAACTGCCTAAGCGTATCTATAAAGTGATGCATGTAAATTCTAAGTCACATGATGGCCATAGGGAAATAAAGAACCAGAGCAAATTAAACAGTGAAGTCTAACCACCAGGTAAAAAAACAAAATATGAAATAAATTAATGCTAAACCATAAAAGTGGTATATCACTAATCAGAGAGGGGTCCTTTTACTAAGCTGCGAGAAAAAGGGCCCCACGGTAACGGCAGGAGCTGTTTTTCCCACGCACTAGGGCCTTTTTTCTGCAGCTGGTAAACCCCCCTCCCCCCCCCAAAATGGCCATGTAGTGAGATAACTCATACCGCGTGGCCATGCAGTTGGGAGCCCTTACCGCCACCCACTGAGATAGCGGTAAGGGCACCCGCTGTAACCAGGCGCTAACCGGGCAGTGTGCGGTGATGCCACATTATCTCCAGGTTATCACCGCGCTAATGCGGAAATGGTGCATACTGGACTCGGAATTACAGCTGGCAGCCGTGTTGGGCCAGCTTTTAATCCTGGAAGAGTGAGTAGTAAACCCACGTTGGGCTTACTGCCATTCTGTAACAGGGCCCCATAGTCAACTGTGCACACTATGGAGTGAATTCTATATATGGCATTGAAAAAAACCCTATTCTATAAGCCGCACTTAAAGCTAGATGTGGTTTATAGAATAGTGCTTACACCCGGGGATTGCGCCTAATTTTAGACAAGGCTGTTTGCTCCATTTGGCGTTGTTTCTGATTTTCGGTGATAATGGAAACCAAGGACGCCCATCTCAGAAACGACCAAATGTAAGCCCTTTGGTCGTGGGAGGAGCCAGCACACTTGGGTATACATATAAAGTATCACATACCATGTAAAATGAGTTTATCTTATTGGGCAGACTGGATGGACCATACAGGTCTTTATCTGCCGTCATTTACTATGTTACTATGAATGAAACATAAAAGCAAAAGTCAGAAAACAGATTTAAAAAATGTGCCTTGAGTCCCTTATGAAATAGTACATACCAGGACATAGTCCATAAGGATGGTCCCATTACAGGAAAAAAAAAAGCACAACTGAGTGGACATCTCATCATGTACAACTGAAAATGACAACTGGAAACTGGATAGTAAAGACCGAGAACAATCATGATCGCTCTAACGTCATCTCTCCCAGAACTAGACATCATGATTTTATATATTTTATACACACGTGCATAATGAATGTAATTTCCAGAAGCTATTTATCTTGGTAAATGGGCTGTGTGGAAATTGTCTCCCATCCCTGAAGGGAAATTATGGATTGCTGATTGTTTTAGTTTATAATGCTTGACTTTAATGTTCTTTGCTGTCCCTCACCAACCGCCCAAAACTGCCATCCTAGATGAACACTTGATTTGCCTAATTGTTCAGCCAGCCCTGATTATGATTAAAGAAGAGAGAGCCCCCCCCCCCCTTATCTCTTGATATGAAAGCAATTGTTGTTTTTTAAATTTTTGAAAGATATGTTTATTTGAAATGCAACAAAATCCAGTAAGGGGCCATTAATCCAATACAAACCCATTTCTTGCTAATCATTAGCACCACCTGCTGGGTCTTTGATGTATAAGCATACATGCTTATACGTACCATGCTTTCTGAAATTGTCATTTTGCTTAGTCCTCTAGCTTTCACTGAGGTCTGTGTTTAGGGATTAAGCAGAGAAAATACTTATGAGCTGTTTCTGATTAGTTTGGGTCTAAAAATAAAAGGAGTAGCCTAATGGCTAGAGTACCAGTCTTGTTACCCAGAGGTGGCCAGTTCAAATCCCACTACTGCTCCTTGTGATCTTGGGCAAGTCACTTAACTCTCCATTACCTCAGGTACAAAATTAGATTAGATTGTGAGCCCTCCAGAGACAGAGAAGTACCCAAATGTAACAAGTAAATCAATTTTTTACTTGTTTCAAAAGTACAAAGACTAGGGGACACTCGAGGAAGTTACATGGAAATACTTTTAAAACAAATAGGAGGAAATATTTTTTCACTCAAGCAATAGTTAAGCTCTGGAACTCTTTGCCAGAGGATGTGGTAACAGCGGTTACCGTATCTGGGTTTAAAAAAGGTTTGGACAAATTCTTGGAAGAAAAGTCCATAGTCTGCTATTGAGACAGACATGGGAAGCAACTTCTTGCCTTGGGATTTGTACTATGGAGTGTTGCTATGATTTGGATTTCTGCCAGGTACTTGTGACCTGGCATGGTCACTGTTTGGAAAGCAGGATACTGGACTAGACAGACCATTGGTCTGACCCAGTATGGCTACTCTTTTGTTCTTATGTACTACTGAAAAAGGTGTGAGCAAAATCGAAATAAATTTTGCTTATCCTGAAAACCAGATCTATTCAAGGATCCTGAGGTGCTGATTTTGGGAAATCCTGAAATTGCTGGTTAAACTTGGAGCTGTAAGAGCTGATAATGAGATCTGCTGTAAAATGGAGCAGATCCAGATGCATTCATCCTTTTGTACACCAAGAAGAGCAAAAAGACACATGTGGGAGGCAGTTACCTCGTAAGCCTCCAGGTAACACATACCCCCTCCCCCCGTGTGTTAGCTGCCATGTGCTAATACCGACACAGCCCATTCACTTTGGGACCCTTTTACTAAGCAGCAGTAAGTCCGTCTCAGGCTTGCTGCGTGGCAATCCAGAGCTACTGTCGGCCCAACTTGGGCGCTGGGGGTAGTTCCACCCCCAGCACATGGCATTTCTGGAGATAGTGGAAATATTTGAAAAATATTTCCACAGGGGGTTACCCAGTGGTAATTGTGAAGTGCCCGGCTATCGCTGAGTTACCACGGGAGCCCTTACTGCCACCTCAATGGGTGACAGTAAGTGCTTCCCCTGAAATGGCTGCGCAGCAAGTATCGATTTACTGCACTTGCCCTTTCATCTTGGCCATTTTTACCCACTGTGGTGAAAGAGGCCCTGGCGCACAGCTTAGTAAAAGGTGTCCTTTGAATGGGCTATGTTGGCATTGCTGCACGGCAGCTGCTGGCGCAGCTTGGTAAACAGGGAGAATATTTTGCAAACATCTTTTTTTTTCTACAATGAGCTTGAATATGTTTCATTGCAAGCTTCAGGTTCATTTAATTTTATTTCAAATGAGTTTGAGCATTTCCTTTTGTGCTTCACAGATAATTTGAGGAGCATTGTTCACTGATGCAGACAATCGTCAACTCACCTCAAATGCACTGGATTACTGTTGTTGACCTACTTTCGGTCCAGATCCTTGGATAGTTGTTGAATGCACATAAAATCAGAGCCACCTATGATTAGGCTTATCATATGTCTGGGTTTACCTGGACATGTTCTCTTTTTGAGGGCACCAGGGGCGTCAGGTAGGTTGTTCCAGTTTGTTCGAGTTTGCGGGCAGGCTGGCTGGCGGGTCTCAGCATTCCTTCCCCTCACATACCTTATCGTGCCCTGGTCGGCCTCTTCAGGGAAGGAAAGAACCCTACTCTTTCCTACTCGGCGCTGCTGCTGACCGCTCGCTGCCGGTGCCACTTCAAAATGGCTGCAGAGACTTCAAGCGGCGGCCTCACAAGACTTCTGCAGAAGTCGTGCGAGATCACTGCTTAAAGTCTTGGCAGCTATTTTGAAGCGGCGTGGGCAGCGAGTGGTCGGTGGCAGCGCCGGGAAGCAAAGAGTTGGGTTCTTTCCTTCCCTGGAGAGGCCATTAAGCCACCAGAGCACGATAAGGTACGTGAAAGAAGGGGAGGGAATGTGGATGGAGTCATGTGGGCTTTGCAAAACTTTGAGAGATTATCAATTTGTACCAGCAAAGATAATATTTACAGTTATGAGACAAAGCCAGTGTGTGCTGAACAATGTAAAGCACAGTGACAAGGAGCTTACCATGTGAAGTTTAAGTACATGATGTACAGTGGGGGAAATAAGTATTTGATCCCTTGCTGATTTTGTAAGTTTGCCCACTGACAAAGACATGAGCAGCCCATAATTGAAGGGTAGGTTATTGGTAACAGTGAGAGATAGCACATCACAAATTAAATCCGGAAAATCACATTGTGGAAAGTATATGAATTTATTTGCATTCTGCAGAGGGAAATAAGTATTTGATCCCTCTGGCAAACAAGACCTAATACTTGGTGGCAAAACCCTTGTTGGCAAGCACAGCGGTCAGACGTCTTCTGTAGTTGATGATGAGGTTTGCACACATGTCAGGAGGAATTTTGGTCCACTCCTCTTTGCAGATCATCTCTAAATCATTAAGAGTTCTGGGCTGTCGCTTGGCAACTCGCAGCTTC
The DNA here is from genome assembly GCF_901765095.1 of Microcaecilia unicolor. Classification (NCBI taxonomy): domain Eukaryota; kingdom Metazoa; phylum Chordata; class Amphibia; order Gymnophiona; family Siphonopidae; genus Microcaecilia; species Microcaecilia unicolor. The sequence goes on along the minus strand of NC_044034.1, from coordinate 324,328,689 downwards.
AGCTCCCTCCATAAGTTTTCAATGGGATTAAGGTCTGGTGACTGGCTAGGCCTCTCCATGACCCTAATGTGCTTCTTCCTGAGCCACTCCTTTGTTGCCTTGGCTGTATGTTTGGGTCATTGTCGTGCTGGAAGACCCAGCCACGACCCATTTTTAAGGCCCTGGCGGAGGGAAGGAGGTTGTCACTCAGAATTGTACGGTACATGGCCCCATCCATTCTCCCATTGATGCGGTGAAGTAGTCCTGTGCCCTTAGCAGAGAAACACCCCCAAAACATAACATTTCCACCTCCATGCTTGACAGTGGGGACGGTGTTCTTTGGGTCATAGGCAGCATTTCTCTTCCTCCAAACACGGCGAGTTGAGTTCATGCCAAAGAGCTCAATTTTTGTCTCATCTGACCACAGCACCTTCTCCCAATCACTCTCGGCATCATCCAGGTGTTCACTGGCAAACTTCAGACGGGCCGTCACATGTGCCTTCCGGAGCAGGGGGACCTTGCGGGCACTGCAGGATTGCAATCCGTTATGTCGTAATGTGTTACCAATGGTTTTCGTGGTGACAGTGGTCCCAGCTGCCTTGAGATCATTGACAAGTTCCCCCCTTGTAGTTGTAGGCTGATTTCTAACCTTCCTCATGATCAAGGATACCCCACGAGGTGAGATTTTGCGTGGAGCCCCAGATCTTTGTCGATTGACAGTCATTTTGTACTTCTTCCATTTTCTTACTATGGCACCAACAGTTGTCTCCTTCTCGCCCAGCGTCTTACTGATGGTTTTGTAGCCCATTCCAGCCTTGTGCAGGTGTATGATCTTGTCCCTGACATCCTTAGACAGCTCCTTGCTCTTGGCCATTTTGTAGAGGTTAGAGTCTGACTGATTCACTGAGTCTGTGGACAGGTGTCTTTCATACAGGTGACCATTGCCGACAGCTGTCTGTCATGCAGGTAACGAGTTGATTTGGAGCATCTACCTGGTCTGTAGGGGCCAGATCTCTTACTGGTTGGTGGGGGATCAAATACTTATTTCCCTCTGCAGAATGCAAATAAATTCATATACTTTCCACAATGTGATTTTCCGGATTTAATTTGTGATGTGCTATCTCTCACTGTTACCAATAACCTACCCTTCAATTATGGGCTGCTCATGTCTTTATCAGTGGGCAAACTTACAAAATCAGCAAGGGATCAAATACTTATTTCCCCCACTGTATATCCAGATAAGTGATTAATTTTATGACCATGCAGGAAGGTGGGATTGAATGTAATAAATCTATAAGTTTCATATCCTGGTACTCTGTAGTCTCTATTGCAGTAAGCATGGGAAGGTCAGTTTTCAAAGCCAGGGGTAAATTATCTATCTGGAAGTTATCATCCCTTACTGTGGTTAAAAGTACATGCGTTGTTCTGTAACTTATATACTCTTTGTTGCATTTAGGTGAAGCATTCTTGGGGGTGGAAAATCAGACACCGATTTCATTTTCAAATCTGCATGTTATTTTAAATGAAAAAAAGTGCCTACAGAAGAGTATGGTTTGCCTTTGAAAATTAGTGCAAGGCCCTGGGTGGTTGGTTGGAGGGAGGGAGCTGTAAAAAAAAATGTGGGTGGAGGGAGGCTGGAAAAAAGATTGGGGAGGGGAACATACATGGGGGAAGGAGCAAAAGAGGAAAATACACAGAAGGGGATGGAGAAAAGTGGAGAGGGGAATATACTGCTCATGGATGGGAGGGAAAAGAAAGTGGGACATGCTCATGAAATGTACATTTCTAAGCATTTAATGAGCATGTCATGTACATCTTTTCATTTTGTATTTAGCAGAGTACGGAAGAAAATGTATTTCTGTTACTTTAGCAGTATTTTCATTGCTTATAGAATCAGGCTTTCTGGGGGGGGGGTCAAAGTGACTGGGTGGCACGGGGGGGGGGGGGGGGGGGGGGTAGGAGCATGACAGGGGGCAGGTAGGGACGGGGCTCAATTTTATTTTCTGTCCTCTTTTATATCACAGCAAATATGATCCAGTTCAGATTTAATGGCAGCAAAAAAGGGTTTCAAGGTGCATCCACTTTGTCCAACTTCATTCCTGTTGTGGTGTCAGAGAGCTCAGCTAAGCAGTGGCGTAGCAAGGGCGGGGCGGTGGGGGCGGTCCGCCCTGGGTGTAAACGGGTGGGGGGGTGCTCCGTCCACCCCCTCCCCCGGCGCAGCGCCTTTCACTCCCCTCGACAGTCCCCACCTGCCTACCAGCTGAGCTCCGGCAGGCACCTCCAATCTGCAGCGCTGCTGACTTTAAGAAGAAAACCGTCTCGTCATTGGCCCTTCACTACTGAGTCCCGCCCTCTGATATAACTTCCTATTTCCTCGAGGGCGGGACTCAGTGAGTGAAGGGTCAACGACGAGACGGTTTTCTTTATTTAAAGTCAGCAGCACTGCAGATTGGAGGTGCCAGCCGGAGCTCAGCTGGTAGGCAGGTGGGGGACTGTCGGGGGGAGTGAGAGGCGCTGCACCAGGGGGGGTGCCAACACCAGGGGGGGTGCCGTGTTGCACTGCACCCGGGAGGGGGGGGGGTGCACGCAGCGGAGATCCGCCCCAGGTGTCAGCCAAGCACGGAACGCCACTGCAGCTAAGCTCTGTCTTTCCCCTCTCTTTGTTTTTTTTTTTTGTTTTGTTACATTTGTACCCCATGCTTTTCCACTCATGGCAGGCTCAATGTGGCTTACATGGGGCAATGGAGGGTTAAGTGACTTGCCCAGAGTCACAAAGAATTGCCTGTGCCTGAAGTGGGAATTGAACTCAGTTCCTCAGTTCCCCAGGACCAAAGTCCACCACCCTAACCACTAGGCCACTCCTCCACTCCACTTTATAACCAGAAATCCTTTTTACTTGTTTCAAGCTGCTCCATGCACCCACCACCCTTTCTATGAAGTAATATTTCCCTTTTGCTAGGGTTACCATTCGTCCGGATTTCCCCGGACATGTCCTCTTTTTGAGGGCATGTCCGGGGCGTCCGGCGGATTTTGCCTGCACCCACGTTTGTCCGGATTTCTGGACAAACGTGGGCGCGGGTGCGGGCAGGCGCGTGCGTGTGGGCGGGCGATCGGCGCCGTGGGGTAACCCTACTCCCGTCCCCTCCCCTTCCTTACCATGTTCCCTGGTGGTCTAGTGACGTCTTCGAGGCAGGAAAGAGCCCCCTCTTTCCTGCCTGGAGCGCTGCCTCCCCTGTCTATCATCCTCCTCGGTCTGGCTGGGGATTCAAAATGGCCGCCGAGAGTTGAACTCTCGCGAGGCCACTTCAACGCTCGGTGGCCATTTTGAATCTCCAGCCAGACCGAGGAGGATGCAGCAGGCAAGGACAGGCAGCGCTCCGGGCAGGAAAGAGGGGGCTCTTTCCTGCCCCGAAGAGAAGACCCTACTAGACCACCAGGGCTAGATAGTAAGTGAGGGGGGGAATATGTGAGGGGGGGGAACCATGTGACGGGGGGCGGGGAATAGAGGGGCGGAACGAGGACCCGAAGGGGGCGTGGCGGGGGCGGGGTATGAGGAGTGGCGGGGGCGTGACATGTGTCCTCTTTTTCAGAGGACACAAAATGGTAACCCTACCTTTTGCTGCTCTTAGCTCTTTCATCTTGGAGCTATGAGTTTTGTTTTTAGTTCAGATTCAGGCTGCTCAATTTCTATTTCAGCACAAATTAAACCTACTGGAAGGCAGATTAATGTCAGGGCCAGCAGTGCTGGTCATGAGCCTCCCTGTTTGTAGGAGGAGCTGCATCCTTATACCTTGTGTTTTGTGTGGGACTGTTGTGCACTGTTATTTTTAGTCCTGTCTCCCTTTGTCTTGTCTGATTGGCTCTTTCTGACTTCAGCCCAGAGAGCAGGGAGGGATCAATATACTCTGCTTCTGGATTGCACCAGCAGTGAGTCATTAATTGTGATAATCTTGATATCAGTGGTTCCTGTGATTCTCATGTTCTTTGGTTCTTGCCTGTCTTTCGAGTTTCCAGCTGGCTGTGATTCCTGGTTTCCTGTGCCGGTGCTCAAGCTTCCATGTTCTGGATTTGTTTCTATTCCAGGTGTGTCTCATGCAGTGGTGTAGCCACCTGTTGCTGGCGAGGATGCCCAAGCCCCACCAACTGAAGAAGGGCAACCTTCGAAAGCTAATCAAGAAATGTATTAAGTTATGTCCAATAAAAAAGGTATCATCTTATCCATGTTTTATTTTGTTTGATTTCTATTGATAACCTTAAGAGTGGACTAACACGGCTACCACACTCCTCTACTCAAGAAGATGTAGAATTTTTGCAGACAGCAGTTGGTGGAAGTCCAATTTTTCTGTTAACATCTGAGTCTATTGTACAGCTAATAAACTTTGCGTATAGGTGTTCTTTGGGCCTAAATAAACTAGGATTCAGCAAGATGACTGGAACAATATTTTGAGTGTGGACCTTGTGCTCCTGCAGCCCATGTATTATATCAGGATGATGATTTTTGTATGACTTTAGCATCCAGAGTCTGATTCAGGAGAAAATTCAGTGAACAGGATAATGCAGGTCCTGAACTCTAATCCACTGGTTTTCAACATATGGGTCAGTAAAGAATTTCAAAAGGTATAAGGTTGGTGCTCCGTTAGGAAAAACTAAGCACTGCGTTGAATTATTTAAAACAAGTTACTCTTTCCAGTTTAAGTTTATAATCCTGGGAAATGGCCACACATCTGGAAATATTCAGCCTGTGGCATTTTTTTGTTCATGTGGCAAATAAGATATTTGAACTGATATAGGTGGTACTTGGCTCTTTCCTGTGAAGATTTATTGCCCTGTGTAGGGTTGTGTTTTTGCAGCACAGAAGCAGCTGTGGAATTACAGCTTCTCACATACTTGCAAAAAAAAAAAAAAGAGCTACTGACAGACGTTTTTAGGAGTTTCTGGAAAACAAATGGTGAAGCTAGTGAACTTGGAGTGTACTGAAGTAGACCTTGATCACGTTTGGCAGTAACCAAGACTTAATTATGTAGAGCAAAAGGAGGTGGAGTGTCTGGGGCGGGGGTTGGGGGGGGGGGGGAAGTAGGGCCAGGCCTAGGCGTGACCTCTTCTAAAACTCTCTTCTTTACCTCAGTGATCCTCTCTACCCAAAACTCCAGTAGACAGTCCTAGCCTACAGGTATTGAGAGCTGGGGTTGGAGGATTACTGTGGTAAAGAGGAGCGTGTAGAAAATGGAGCAATTTCTTTCTACCCTCATCCTCTCTTTCCTAGTGATTTTGTCCGCATCTCTCAGTATTCATTAATTTCTACTTCCCTGCAAGCTCACGCTCTCAACTGTTCTCCCCATCCTTGGTCAGAATCAGTTGACTCCTCTGGAAGAGGAGTCTTATTCATACTGCTTGGACTTCTCAGTCTCCTAGAGGAGGGGGGAGAATAAGGAGTTAAAATCCATGTGGCCCGCTCTCTGCATTAGGGAGGAAGCAGTGGACCAGCACCATGTCTTCTGAACTCCTTACTCACTCATTTTCTGCCACTCCCTCCTGTCCTCCTTCTCCTCACTCCCTCACCCCTTCCCTCTGTCTCAAAGAGGTCACCAGCAGCAGGACTTGTGAAGCCAGGAGGTTCAGCATATTAATCAGCAGTGGAGTCAAAAAGCCAATATACCCAGTTACAGCAGAAGTAGAGAGATAGATGGTGTTTACCCCAGGTCTTTCAGTCTTGTTCTTTCTCCCTCACAGCATCAGTAATCGTTCTGGGGAATCCTGTAAAAATCATGGTTGCGTGACTGCTCCCATCTCAGAGCAAGGCAAGAAATAGGCAATGTAAGAGGAAGAGAGAAGAGGTGGGTGATGGGGAGAGAAGACCAATAACATGTGTAGAAGAGAAAGAATGAAGTGTCCTTGGCCTTTTCTAGAGCTTATCTGGAGGATTCTGCAAGAATTGTTGTCCATGTTGACATGGTTTTAAAGCACCCAGGTGCAGATCACTGCAGTGGAACATGTCATTTGAAAATCTGGTATACTTCTTTGTGCCACAGTTGATGCAACGTGCTGCCAGTCAGTACAGCCAAACATTTGTTCCTGTGAGCATGATGACTCATAGGTAACTCGGTTTAACATACTGAGCAATAAGGACATGCGAGCTTAAAGTATTGTTGGTCTACAACATACTGTAATGATCACTATGACAGAAATAAGGGTGATAGCACAAGTCATTGTAATCTGTTCTAGCTACAATCACCAGTGCAATGGCCACTATAGTGCAGTGGTGGCCAGTTTAAAAGGTACACAGAAGAGTGGAGAGGACTGAATGGAACCTGTAGGATTCCCTTAGAAGATGGAGGGAAGCTGGAGGATAATTTTTATTGTAGTGCTCTCTAGGTATCTGAGAGCTTTTTGTTTGAGATGCTTAATTCTGTCTTCTCCTTTTCAGGTCAGATTTTCTGGACTTGGTGTTCTGGGCATTTCCAAAGGAGCAGATTTGGCCCTCTCCTTAGCCATGAGAGAGTGCATCTCATGCATATTCATTGTGGATATCCTGAAAACCTGACTGGCCAGGTGGTCCCTGAGGACTCGGTTGAAAACCACTGCTGTAGAGGGCAAAAAAGGAAGTTAAGGGAAAGGGTGGGTATCAATCAATATTTCAAAGTTCAGACTTGGGGATCCAAAATGGCTCCCTAATGTGAGCATGTGGTCATATTGAGCTCCTTACCTTATGCCACAGTGCGTCAAATGGAAGGGGAACCCAGACTCTGCTTTGTTGGAGACCCGTTTACCTCCCCCTCCAATTTCAGCAACTATGGATGCTTTTGTGATAAAAACTTTACCATCCAGGGATGGGCCACTGATGATAGTGGAGGACGATGTTCCTGTTCATTTTCCTCCTGACTGCAGCACTTTGCTGACCCCTAAAGAGAGAAATCCTCCTGTCAACCCAGCAGTTGCGAGGGAAGGAGCATCTGCAGTCGGGTAGGTGCAGGGGAAAGATCTCACTTCCTGTTCTTCGATTCTGCTGCAAGGGGAGGCTGTTTTGGTAGCTGCCCTGGTGAGCATCTCTGCACCCGGGAGTTTAGCAGGACTCAGAGCAACCTCTCTTGGTTCGGCTGGCAAAATTGCAGTGTCTGGCCAAGCAACACCAGTTTTTGAATTTAATCTGGGAAGACCGTCTTCGTTAACTTTGGATGATTTTTGGACTTTGATAGTCTCATTGGGACAAGGCCTATCAATGCAACTAGCGCAAAGTGGTTCTCAAGTTTTAAAGCTGGAGAGTTTAGTGTAAAATCATGAATCACATTTAACTGTTTGTGAGACTCATATCCAGAAGACAGAGGAAGTAGTCAAGAGAACTGATACTTTGTCTGATTTACAAGTACCCTCCCAATCGTTACCTCCTATTGTTCGTGTCTATTATTTACTACCATTTAAGAAGAAGGCTGATGAAGATGGGCAAGATGTTTTATCTTGTACCTTTAAGGACAGTTTAAACTTGGCATTCCTGGAATCTTCAAAGGATGAACTAGTTATTCCTTCTACATTGTTAGCAGGGCCGTGCCAACACAGTAAGCGCGGTAAGCGCCGCGGGGGGGGGGGGCGCCTGCCTTCAAGGGCGCCGCGCCGTCGAGCTGTATTTAAAAAAAAAAAACGTACTCCTCCGCTCTATCCCCGATTTCCTGGCACTTTAAATTTACCTCGCTCCGCCTCCGATGTCTGCGCAGCGTCAGTGAAAGCGCTGCCTGTCTGACGCCTCTCCACCAGCCTTCCCTTCGCTCGTTTGTTCCCTCTGGGTCCCGCCCTCGAGGAAATGACGTCAGAAGAAGGCGGGGCCCAGAGGGAACGAACGAGCGAAGGGAAGGCTGGTGGAGAGACGTCAGACAGGCAGCGCTTTCACTGACGCTGCGCAGATGTTGGAGCCGGAGAGAGGTAAATTTAAAGCGCCGGGGAATCGGGGATGGAGCAGAGGAGGCTCAGGCCAAACCCAGCCATTTCCTCCATCGCGCCCCAGACGTGCCTTGGAGCCAGGCAGGTCGGGGGGGGGGAGGTGCGCGCCAACTGATAGTCTGCAGGGGGGGGGGGGCGCCAACTGATGGTCTGCAAGGAGGTGCCAGAGACCCTAGGCACAGCCCTAATTGTTAGTTACTCTTCCGCTAGATCCTGATAGGGATTGGCTATTGAGACTGTATTTCAAGTACAAAAACTCTTCTTATTTGTCTTTGAATGTGACAATGTTTCCTGATGTTTCTAAAGCTACACAAAGTCCTTGTAAGCAGTTTTTGCTGCTGCTTCCTAGAATAGTAGATATTGGAGCTGCTTTTGTATTTAAATTTCCTTTTAAATGTGTGGTAAAACATAAAGATATCCAATCTCTCCAACAAATTCAAGCTAATATGATTAAAGAAAATTTGTTGCTGCAGAACAAGATTGAAAATTTAGAAACTCAACAGAGGTCTAAAATATTGCGGTTTATAAATGTTCCTAGACAGTCTTCAATTGCACCTCTTATAACCTTTAAAAAGTATTTCAAATATTGAAGATTCCGGACCAAGCTTACCCTCTGGTTTCTAAAATGTATTACTTATTGCCTTATATTAAGAAGACAACTGATCAGCCTGTTACTTAAGGAGCTGAAGTATCTTTTCAGAGTTTAAACCTTACACAGACACTTGAAGATGATAATTTGGGTTTAAAACCTGCAATGTTAATTATGACTTTTGTTCTACAACCTGATAGAGACTGGATGTTGAAACAATTTTTTGGTCAGAAAAAAGAGCTTTTTTTGAATTATAAGATTAAAGTATTTCCGGATGTATCTAGAACAACCCAAAAGCGGTGCCAACTGTTCCTTTAACTTCGTCCATGGGTTTGCAACTGGGTGGTCTTTTTTGACTGAATATTTCATGTAAATGTATATTGAAATTGAATTCAGTGAAATATGTTTTCTATGATCCTACACATTTGGGCGCAGGGCCCAAGAAAGAGGCAGAGCTCCGGAGTCTCAATGCGTGGATGAGACGATGGTGCAGGGAGGAGGGTTTTAGATTTGTTAGGAACTGGGCAGCATTCTGGGGAAGGGGGAGCCTATTCCGAAAGGATGGGCTCCACCTTAACCAAGGTGGGACCAGGCTGCTGGCATTGGCATTTAAAAAGTAGAACAGCTTTTAAACTAGAAATGGGGGGGGGGGGGGGGGGGGGGGGGGAAGACCGACAGTCGCTCAAAAGCGCATGGTTCGGGATAAGGTATCTTTCAAAGATATCACCAAAACAGGGAAGATAGGGTATCCTGATAGTGAGGTTGCAAGGTGTCCTTAAATAAAAATAAAAATCAGACAAATGATTGCAAATTAATACTGTCAAGTACTAAGCATGATGTAAATAGGAACAACAAACATTGTTTGAAATATCTATATGCGAATGCCAGGAGCCTAAGAAATAAGATAGGAGAGTTAGAATATATTGCACTAATTGAAAAATTAGATATAATAGGCATCTGTGAGGCCTGGTGGAAAGAGGATAACCAGTGGGACACTGTCATACTGGGGTACAAATTATATTGTAGTGATAGGGTGGATCGAATTGGAGGAGGGGTAGCATTGTATATTAACAACAGCCTTGAATCAAATAGATTGAAAATTCTGCAGGAAACAAAACACTTCTTGGAATCACTGTGGATTGAAATTCCATGTGTAAAGAGGAAAAGGATTGTGATAGGAGTGTACTACCGTCCGCCTGGCCAGGATGAACAGACGGATGCAGAAATGTTAAAGGAAATTAGGGACGCAAACAAACTGGGCAACACAATAATAACGGATGATTTCAATTACCCCGATATTGACTGGGTAAATGTAACATTGGGGCAAGCTAGGGAGGTAAATTTCCTTGACGAAATCAAGGACAGCTTTATGAAGCAGCTGGTACAGGAGCCGATGAGAGAAGGAAAAATTCTAGACCTAGTCCTTAGTGGAGCGCATGATCTGGTGCGGGAGGTAATGGTACTGGGGCCGCTTGATAACAGTGATCATAATATGATCGGATTAGAGGAGCGGCTACGAGGGTCAAAACTTTACATCAGGTGTGGATGCTGTTCATAAACACCATCCTGGAAGCCCAGGCCAAATATATTCCGCATATTAAAAAGGAGGACGGAAGACCAAACGACAGCCGGCGTGGTTAAAAAGTGAGGTGAAGGAACCTATTAGAGCTAAAAGAAAATCCTTCAGAAAATGGAAGAAGGAACTGACTGAAAATAATAAGAAACAGCATAAGGAATGTCAAATCAAATGCAAAGCGCTGATAAGGAAGGCTAAGAGGGACTTCGAAAAAAAGATTGCGCTGGAGGCAAAAACACATAGTAAAACTTTTTTTTAGGTATCTTAAAAGCAGGAAGCCGGCAAAAGAATCAGTTGGACCGCTAGATGACCGAGGAGTAAAAGGGGCGATCAGGGAAGACAAAGCCGTAGCGGAGAAATTAAATGAATTCTTTGCTTCGGTCTTCACCGAGGAAGATTTGGGTGGGATACCGGTGCCGGAAATGGTATTCTGTTATGATTCTGCCGGTTTGGCTGAGGGGGAGGGGGGGATGTCTCTTCTGATTGGCTGCCAGGGGTTGTGCTGACGTCAGGGGATAGTACTTTAGCCTGCAGCTAAAGAGTTTCTCTGCTTTTGCGTTACTTACTAGGTTTCGTGCTCTAGGTTCTGACAGGGATCTGTGTTGTATTAGAGTATTCTTTTCCTTCCCTCTGGGTTAGCTGCTGCTGTGTGTGTGTGTGTGCTGTAAGCCCACAGGAGTGCTCTCTGGTGTGCAGTGGCCCTCTAGTGGCTCCTGCCCAGCCTCCCTAGCCCTTTGCTTCAGGAAACCACCTTAAGACCAGACTTCTGTCTGTGTCCGTTGACTCGGGCCTCTATGTTTGGTCCTCCCCTTTCCCTCAGGGTGAACTCTTCATTAACCTTCAGTCCTGGCTCGGCCTCCCCGCTGTATCTCCTGGTAACCAATCCCCCTTACCAGTTCTTCTGGTGGGGCCCCTTGGTCACCCTTCTGTGGAAGATAGCACAGCTTCCTCTGCTTGCAAAAATATGCAAATTAGCTGGTTGCATGTAAATTCAGTTTATTAGAGCTTGATTACAGTCTTTTGGGAACCTGGCTTTCCAACTCTTATTCTTTGACTGCGAAGCCCCCCCCCCCCCCCCCCGAGACCATTTACTGGGAACATCTGGGTCTCAGGGTATAACAGCCACCTCCCCTGGATAGGACACACTTTATTCACCTTAACCTTACAGTCCTATCCTCCACCCACGGCTGTTTGTTCACTTTAACCACTTCACAGTTCCAACCACAATATTTTGGGGACTTCCAACCCAAGGCTTTGCAGCCTGCTTTACCTCCTCGGACACACAGTCCTTTCTCCTCAGCCCCGGGACACACAGTTCCAGTCTCCAGGCTCCCATCTCCTCTCCCTCGGGCAAAACTTCTCTCTTTCGGGCAAACCTCCCTCCTCTGCTAAGAGGAAGCTATTTATGAGGTGTCCAATAAACCTCCCCACCTCTTGAGACCTCGCCCCTCTGGTTCTAGAAAGATCTGGGTCCAGAAGTCTCTTCTCACTCCCCCAGCTATCTCTCTGGAGCTCCCTCTACTGGCCCATACATGCCAATACTCAGCTAGATCCCCGGAGCTCCCAGTTTCCATGGGAGAGCGCCCTCTGGCGGCCTCCTCAAGTAAGGGCCAGACACTGTGGTTTATCACAGTGCTTAGCTCTGTAATCAGGGTCAGCTGTTCTCCTTTGTTTGTTTGTTTTAAGGATTTCTCTTCCCAGTATCCTGGCTTGCTGGCTCAGTGAGTTTAACCCTTTGTGTACTGTGTGTATTGTATTCCTGCCTCTGCCAGTGTGTTTGTTGGATGGGCCCCACTCCCTCTCGGGAGGGGAAGCGTTCTCTCTGATTGTTTGTTGATTTATGGCACTCTCTCTCTGCTGGCTCTACAAGCTTAACCCTTTGTGTTCCGTGTGCCTCTGTCTACAGTGGGTTTGAGGCAAAGGCTTTCTGCCTTCCTTTTGTGTCTGGTTCCTCTGGCTTCTGCCTGGGGCTCCTACCCTGGTGGGGGGGGGTGCTGTGTTAGTTCCCCTGTCCTGCGCTAGTCCCCTGCATGGGCGTGGCCCGCTCTGGTCCTTTGTTTCCCCCTCTGCCCTATTGCTGGTGTTCAGCGCGTGTCTGGCATCTTGGGGCCCTCTGGGTTCTTTCACCCCTCCCTGTGTGTGATTGGGTTCCAGTTCAGCTGTGAGGCTCGCACGAGTGGCTCTGTGTGCGTGGGTTCCGGTTCGGCCGCGAGGCCCGCCTGTATGCCTATTTCCCTTCTTCCTGAGGGACTGTGGGGAGGGGTAGCTTAGGGGGTATTGTGTAGCTGGGGTGTGCGGTGGTGGGTCGGTCTCCCCTTGGCCTGGGTCGGCGCCTGCTGGCCTCGGCCAGGGCTCAAGGGCTCACGACCAACCCAACAGATTACATATTCGAAGCTGACGAGTCAGAGAAACTTAATGAATTCTCTGTGAACCTGGAGGATGTAATGGGAAAGAGCAGCAAATCTCCTGGACTGGATGGTATTCATCCCAGAGTACTGATAGAACTGAAAAATGAGCTTGCGGAGCTATTAGTAATATGCAATTTATCCTTAAAATTGAGCATGGTACCACAAGATTGGAGGGTGGCCAATGTAACGCCGATTTTTTAAAAAAGGATCCAGAGGAGATCCGGGAAATTATAGACCGGTGAGTCTGACGTTGGTGCAGGGCAAAATGGTAGAAATTATTATTAAGAACAAAATTTCAGAGCATATTCAAAAGCATGGATTAATGAGACAGTCAACATGGATTTAGTGAAGGGAAATCTTGCCTCACCAATCTACTACATTTCTTTGAAGGGGTGAACAAACATGTGGATAAAAGTGAGCCGGTTGATATTGTGTATCTGGATTTTCAGAAGGCGTTTGACAAAGTACCTCATGAAAGACTCCAGAAGAAATTGGAGAGTCATGGGATAGGAGGTAGTGTTCTATTGTGGATTAAAAACTGGTTAAAAGATATAAAACAGAGAGTAGGATTAAATGGTCAGTATTCTCAATGGAGAAGGGTAGTTAGTGGGGTTCCCCAGGGGTCTGTGCTGGGACCGCTGCTTTTTAACATATTTATAAATGACCTAGAGATGTGTAATTAAACTCTGGAATTCGTTGCCAGAGAATATGGTAAAGGCGGTTAGCTTAGCAGAGTTTAAAAAAGGTTTGGATGGCTTCCTAAAGGAAAAGTCCATAGACCATTATTAAATGGACTTGGGGAAAATCCACTATTTCTGGGATAAGCAGTATAAAATGTTTTGTACTTTTTTGGGATCTTGCCAGGTATTTGTGACCTTGATTGGCCACTGTTGGAAACTGGATGCTGGGCTTGATGGACCTTTGGTCTTTCCCAGTATGGCAATACTTATGTACTTGTGTACTTATGTAAATTCATTTTTTGAATCCAAGACTGTTGTAATTCCACTTTCGCAGCCAAGAGCAGTAATTTCATCTGCTCCGTAACTTTATTATAACCCTGTGCTACTCCCTTCTTGTCTCTAATTTTGATTAGCGACTTGTCTTTTCCTAGGTATTGTGTGCCTTGTTCCCCTGTTAAATTGTAGACTAAAGATTGGATAATATAGTAATTTTCTTGTTTCATTTTTATAATTACAAGTTTGTTTCAATATTATTCATCTTTTCTGTATCAAGATTTATTCTTGGAATTATTTTGAAATGTTACTTAAAATAAAATTAAAAAATGTGTAGTAAAACATCTTACTAATACTTATATATTCTTTGAACCATCTCAATTAATAATGTTTTTGAGTAATAAAACTGTTGAGGCAGGTTGTCAGGTACTATCGGCTGAACTGGTATATGCAGCCCTTTCAGATTAAATTCCCAAATTAATATTTTATTAATATTAGTCCTTTCATTAGGGTAATTCCCATATTTATCCTGTGAGATAGTGTTGCTCATGCTGTTTGTGTTCTTGGATCTCCTTCTATTGAGGATTGGTATATTGGTTGAAATGGAAACACTATGCTAGAATATTTTCATGATTTAAACTTTAATGTGATATTTCACTAATTTTCTGTAAGGACTAGTTCCTATTAATGTACTTAAAATTAAATTAAAAAAAAAAAGAAGAAACAAAAAACAATATTTTAAAGTTCAGTTTTGCTCATGAGCATTCATGGTTTATGGTTTATTAAACTTGATATACTGCCCTTCACCCTTATAGAAGGTGGTTTACAATAAATTGTTAAAATAAGATAAAATGCAGATATATAGAAAATAAATCCAATTAATAGTAGTAAAGTAGAAAGTAGGAGAAGAAAGACTTAAGACTGAAGCAGGTCTGTGGTCTGAGCCAACTGAAACATTAACACTCAAAAGCTTTGACAAAAAAATGTTTTTAGAAGTGAGCTCTTCAGCTCATGAATAACCCTTAGCTGAGGAAAATACATATTTTCTGCCTTTTAGAAACTGCTTTACAAAATAAGGCCATCAGCTGATAAAGATACAGGAGAGATAACTAACTGACTCATCGGCAATTTGGGTTAGTAGTGAAAAGAAAGGGAAGGGAAAATGGCAGATGCAAAGGAATCCCTGAGAGGACCCAGATAATGACTTTTAAGGACTCTTTGGAAAATGCTTATAGGGAAGGGACCTAACCCAGAGCCAGATGATTCTTTGTTAGAAGGGCAATAACAGAAAAAAAGGAAGAGAGAACAAGTAATGTGAGACAAGAAGACCAACAGCAGCACAGTAGAGAGAAATAAACCAGCACCAAAACCATTGACTAGAGGAAAGATAAATGTAAATCTCAAATTCAGTTCTGATTCGGCATTTAATTATATTGGTTGGTTAGGACAAGACCCTCTTTTGCAGATCAGATATGCAGTATAACAGCACTGGCACAGAAAGGATCCATTTGGTGGGGTACAGTACATCTCCAGCCCACCCACACATGGCTATGAATGGCTGAGTCCCAGGATGTCTCAGAGCATGACGCTTACTGCCACACAATTATTGGTGGGAATGATTTTCTGCTTAAGGGTGAACATCTTCTTCAGTTCACTGCGGAAGCGGTCGTGCAGCCAGGCGTAGAGGAAGGGATTGCAGCAAGAGGAGCTCATTGCAAACAAGTGGCAAAGGAGCTGGATCAGCAGGAAGTAATGCTTGTTGATCAGGTTGATATCGATGTCCCTGAGAATGTTGAACACGTGAATGGGGAGCCAGCAGATGCCGAAAGCTGCCACCACCAAGACAATGAGGCGGAAGATTTTCCGCTTCCTGACTCTGTCAAACGCAGCTTGGCTTTGAGTTGGGTGGCCTGGGACCACGCGATTTTTCAGCTTCACTGTGATACAAATGTAGGAGAGGGAGACAGCCGAAAGGGGAAGGATGTAGGTAATGATGAGGGTACTGTAGGCATATGCCAAGTGTTCCTTCTCTTTGCCCATCCAGAACTCCTCGCAGATGGTGAAACCTTCCTCTTGAAACTCCACATGGTAGGTGTGGGCGATGGCAGGAGCCACCAGCCCACAGGAGAGCATCCATATCCCAGCCAACACGTATGCACAAGTGGTGACTGATATTCGCTTCTTCAGAGGATGCACCGTGGCATAGTACCTAGGACAGAAGGGACAGGTGATTAGCTCAGATAGATAGGTCTCTCTGGGGGGCAATATCTGATTCATGTATGTATTGCTCTTCCTTAGCAAAGATCATATGCATTTATCTGAGACTATGCTTGTCATGACTTACCATTTTAAGGCCTAGAAATTCTCTCATTTGGCTATAAACTCTCAAGCAGTGATTGACTACCAGGCAACAAATTAATCTTTCTAGTAATAAATAAACAAGGCCTGACCATATATAACTAGGCAAGTATTTTATAAAAGACTTGGTGGATGCTGATCCTGTTGTAAAATAGTTACAGCACCACTGAAGGTACACGTGGGAATGACATTAGGTACATCAGGTCCACTTTAGATTGTCAAAAACAATCACAGGAGACAAATGTATAAATGGCAGCTTATAAGGTATATGTGGCACAACTGTTAATGTGTGTTTTGAAGACAAGATGAGTGAGCACATTTCAATTTGTTTTGGAATTTAGCTGTTGCTTTTTCAGTAGTAGTTCAAGGCAAGTTACATTCAGATCCGGGGTGTATTTTCCTGTTCCTGGAAGGCTTTCCCCAGATTCTACAGAAGGCGTGGTGAGTTGCACGCGTTAAATTGGGTGCATGTCCAATTTATTCATGCACCTTGACTGATGAGCCAATCAGTGATGATAATTGGTGGATAATTGGTTGTTATCAGCACTAATTGGAATTTCCGTTCACTTCTTTTTAGGCATATTCTAAAAAGAGGGCAAGGGAAAGGGGACTTGATATACTGCCTTTCTGTGGTATTTTGTAACTACATTCAAAGCAGTTTACATATATGCAGGTACTTATTTTGTACCTGGGGCAATGGGGGGTTAAGTGACTTGCCCACAGTCACAAGGAGCTGCAGTTGGAATCAAACCCAGTTCCCCAGAATCAAAGTGCGCTGCACTAACCACTAGGCTACTCCTCCACTCCAAGAGGCCTGTGTAAGTCCTAATGTGTATAGGTAAGGGGGGGTGTGGCCATGGGGGGAGTGTGGGTGTGTTGGGGGTGTTCCTACTACTACTACTTAACATTTCTCAGATTTATGTGTGTGGTTATAGAATTGGGGGTAATGCATCTACATTTTGGCATGGGTATATACAGTAGGTTTTCAGTGGTGTAAACGTCTGTGTCTAAATACTCCCTTGCTGTATGCACTATTCTATAAATCACACCTAACTTTACGTGCAATTTATAGAATAGTGCTAAGAGCTTTTTTTGGATATGTCCATATTTTAGATGCCATTTACAGAATCTGTCCCTTACAGTTTAAGTTTGCACGGGAGGTGGAGGTGGTGGGGGTTGGGGGACTGGTCAGGGGTCACAGGAGGCAATGGAGGGATTTGAACCCTGGCTTCTTTGGTTCTCAGCCAGTGGTTCTGGCTGCTAGGCTGCTCCTCCACTGATTCCTCCCCCTCTTTCCTCCCACACTCTTTCTAGTCCATAGGCAGAAAGCAGAGGTTGTGTAACTCTAAGCAGGTGTAAGTGCCCACAGGCACTTACACAAAGGGGGCATGCTTAGTGCCAGTTCTGTAACGGCTTAAGGGAGTGCCTGAGATATATAGAGGGGCATAATCGAACGCGAACGCCCATCTCCATGGGCATCTATGTCCGAGAACGGGTACGTGAAGGGACGGGACAGACCGTATATTCGAAAAAAATGGCCGGCCATCTTTTTTTTCGATAATACGGTTTGTGCCCGGCAAATGCATCGGATATGTGCAGATTTGAGCTGGGCGGTTTCGTTTTTCAGCAATAATGGAAACCGAAGGCTCCCAGCTCAAAAACAAACAAATCCAAGGCATTGGGTCTTGGGAGGGGCCAGGACTCATAGTGCACTGGTCCCCCTCACATGCCAGGACACCAACCGGGCACCCTAGGGGGCACTTGTAACAATTAAAAAAAAAAAAGTAAAATGCCTCCCAAGTCCGTATAGCTCCCTTCCCTTGGGTGCTGAGCCCCCCAAAATCCCCCCCAAAACCCACTGCCCACAACTCTACACCATTACCATAGCACTTATGGCTGAAGGGGGGCACCTAGATGTGGGTACAGTGGGTTTTGCGGGGTTTTGGAGGGCTCAACATTAACCATCACAAGTGTAACAGGTAGGGGAGGGATGGGCCTGGGTCCACCTGCCTGAAGTCCACTGCACTCACTAACAACTGCTCCAGGGACCTGCATACTGCTGTGATGGAGCTAGGTATGGCATTTGAGGCTGGCATACAGGCTGGAAAAAAAGTTGTTAACGTTTTTTTTTTTTTGGTGGGACAGGGCTAGTGACCACTGGGGGAGTCAGGGGTGGTCATCCCCGATTCCCTCCGGTGGTCATCTGGTCATTTAGGGCACTTTTTTGGGACTTGTTTGTGATAAAAAAAGGGTAAAAAAAAAAGTGACCTAAATTTGCACTAAAAACGGCCATTTTTTTTGATTATCGGCCGAAGGCGCCCATCTCTGCTCGGCCGATAAACACGTCCCAGTCCCGCCTTCACCATGCCTCTGACACACCCCCGTCAACTTTGTTCATTCCCGCGATGGAGTGCAGTTGCAGGCGCCTAAAATCGGCTTTCGATTATACCGATTTGGGCGCCTTTGTGAGATGGGTGCCCATCTCCCGATTTGGGTCGAAATATGGGCGCCCATCACTTTCGAAAATAAGGCTGATAGTAACATAGTAGATGACGGCAGAAAAGGACCTGCATGGTCCATCCAGTCTGCCAAACGAGATAAACTCATATGTACTAATTTTTGTGTATACCTTACCTTGATTTGTATCTGCCATTTTCAGGGCACAGACCGTGGAAGTCTGCCCAGCACTAGCCCCGAGATGTTATACAATACTACAATACTAATGTAAAGCTGCATTGGCGCCAAAAGGCACATCTACTTATGATAGGCTGACGTAAGTGGGTATGCCTAAGTATGCCATGCAATGTGTACAACTGATAGTATTCTATAAGTTGCACGTCACTTGGCGACACACCCATGCTCCGCCCACAGGCATGCCCCCCTGATATTTTTGCACTAACGATTTGACACTTATATGTGTAACTGTTAATTATTGGCACCAATCATGCACATAAGCTATAAACTAGGTGCTGGCTTGTAGAATTGCTTTTTATGTGTATATTTCTGTTATAAAATAATTCTGTATATCAGGGGTTCACTACCCAGTTCTCTCAGCCAGTCAGATTTTCAGGCTATCCACAACCAATATGCATGAGATAAATTAGCATGCCCTACCTCCATTATATGCAAATCTATCTCATGCATGTTCATTGTAGGTATCCTGAAAACCTGACTGGCTGAGTGTGTCCAGAGGACTGGGTTGGGAACCCCTGCTATATACATATACTGCCAAGGACCACCCAGAATATAATCTTTGTGTGCTGCTGTAAATACAGATTGTTGATGGCATTTCTAAAACTGCTACCGAGACATATAGGCCAAATCATATATATATATATACATTTTTTTTCAAATTGGGATAATTTTATAAATGATTTTTCTCTGGCATATAAAAGGCCTCATAAGCATTACCTGCGGGTTATCCACATAAAAGTAGACACTGACAAAAAGACATGTACTTTTTAATGACCTGCATGTAAGCCCTGTTCTAGAACAGCCCCCCCCCTCCCCCAATTTTCATAGCATGCAGCTCCAAAGGGGTCCTTGGGGGGGGGTCAGGGGCATGCCCAGAAATTAGGGGCAATGTTATAGAATACCTGCATTTGTGCACCTGCCATTAGTTGGGCACCAGCCTTTGGCAGACATAGGTGCTCGTGCCCAAAGTTAGGTGTGAAATGCATGCTAAGCTAGTATTCTATCAAGGACGCTCCGCACACTTTGTAGAATATTAGCTTATTGTGGAATCATCCTGGTGTCTAACTTTGGGTGCAATTTATTGAGGGTACTGCTGAAGATGCCATCAGTTTGGCTATACACGGCTGTGTCAAATTGAACTATTACCTTGTGGTGACTCATATTCATCACTGTGTTCTGTTTCAGGGCAACTACTACTAATCATTTCTATAGTGCTACTAGACATATGCAGTGCTGTACCTGGGGCAAAGGAGCTGCAGTGGGAATTGAACCCAGGCTCGAAGCCAGCTACATTAAGGGCCACATCTCCACTCCACTCCCCAAGTTCCATACTACAGGACTCCTGATGAAGGCTTGAAAGCCGAAACATGGCTCATGTGGGGTCCATCCGTATAGCATTTATACTGGATTTTGAGAATTGTGAATCTGGGTCCATCCACACAGCTTGTGCATTGGATTTTGAAAATGGTGCATTTGTCAATAAAACCTTTTAGTGACATCCCTCCTGGAACAGACGTTTCCTTGTGATCATCTACACTTACACACCACTAGTGTGTATTACTGCAGAGAATCATGCCTTAGGCATGATTCTATAAAGTTGTGTGTAGGTGGCATCATGCATAAGTGTAAGGGGCATAGACTTGAGTGAAGCATGGGTGGGGCACTAAGTTATCCACCAGATTCTATCAAGGGCACTCAAATCTGCGCACCCAAATTTGGGCACGATGCTGAGATGGGCACGCAACTAAGTTGGGTAACGAGCCAATTAACGTCAATAATTGGATGCTAACACTGATTGATGAGAAATGGCACCAATTTGGATTTGTATGCGCATCTTGCTACATGCTAGTCTATAAAATTGTGTGCTCAAATCCTATAGCGCACAACCCAAAAGGGGGCATGGGCGGGTCAGGGAGGTCCAGAAATTTGCACGCAGTGTTCTAGAATACCGCAGATCAGCACTCGACGCAGAACACATTTTATAGAATATCGCTGGGTGCTGAATTTTTATGGAACCCAAATTTGGGTGTGGAACTTCTAGAATACTGTTAAGTTGCTGTGTAAATGTTAGGTGCTCTACTGGCAGGTTATGCTGGCACTGCATAATGGCGTCTTGGCGCAGTCCAGTGGTATTTTGCTCAAGAGACTTTTCACTCCCTTGTCCTTTCACTGTTGGTAACTACACTTGACTATTGCAACATAATCTATCTCGGCTTCTCACACACATATCTAAAAAGACAAATCTATAGAAAACACTGCTATAAGATTGATAACTCATGCACGCAAGTTTGATCATGTGTCCTCCTTATTTCAGAAATTTCATTGGCTCCCTATTGAGAAATGGATCATCTTTAGTTACTCATGCTGGCATTCAAAGCCCACAGATTGGGTCTTCCAGACTACTTTAGCATTACTGATCATCCCATATTCCTCTGCTCATCTTCTGAAATTGATTAATGATGATCATCGCTTTGTCCTCCCAAGCTCACAAGCTGCTTAGTTAGAATTTACCAGACACCATGCCTTTTTCTTTGCTGTACGTTTTCATTGGAATTCTCCATCTCTAACCATTCGTGCCGAATCATCCTTTAAAAACTTCAAGACTACTATAAAAACCTGGCTTTTTAATAAAGCCTTTATGGTTTCCTGATCCACTATATGGGGAATCAAAATTCAGACTCCTGGTGGAGGAGTAGCCTAGTGGTTAGTACAGCAGACTTTGATCCTGGGGAACTGAGTTCAGTTCCCACTGAAGCGCCCCATGACTTTGGGCAAGTTACTTAACCCTCCACTGCCCCAGGTACCAATAAGCTTCTGTATATACTATGTAAACCTTGAATGCAGTTGCAAAAACCACAGAAAGGCAGTAAATCAAGTGTTATTCCCTTTCCCTCTCCCTTTGCCTCCTATGACTCATCCTACTTGCTGTTCTTTAGCTTGTACATACTTCTTATGTGTAGAAACATAGAAACATGACGGCAGATAAGGGCCAAATGGCCCATTCAGTCTGCCCATCGTCAGTAACCATTAACTCTTCCTTTCCTAAGGGATCCCACATGCCTGTCCCATGCTTTCTTAAATTCTGACAAGAGTCCTCATTTGAAAAAGGCTCGTCTCCTTCAGTATATTGATGCCACTGAAGTATTTAAACGTCTCTTATCATATCCCTTCTCTCTCGCCTCTCTTCCAGCGTATACATGTTGAGGTTCCTAAGCCTGTCCCTATGGGCCCTGTTTACTAAGCTGCGTTATAGGCGCATTAGCGTCTTTAACGCGCATTAACCATGTTCACGTGTTAACTGTGTGCGTGCCTAAAATATCCCTATAGGCGCCTACATGGTTATCGCGCACACTAATTGTAGGTATGTTAAAAACGCTGACGCGCCTTAGTAAACGGGGTCCTATATGTTTTACAACAAAGACCACTTACTAATTTTATAGCCACCCTCTGGAACGAATCTATCCTGTTTATATCTTTTCATAGATGCGGTACTCTAAATGGGGTCTCACCAGAGACTTATACAAGGGCACTATCACCTCTTTTTTTTCCTGCTGGCCATCCCTTTCCTTATGTACCCAAGCATCTTTCTGGCTTTGGCCATTGCCTTTTCTATCTGTTTGGTCACCTTAAGTTCATCAGACAAAATCACCCCCAAGTCCCACTCTTCTTTCGTACACAGAAACACCTCACTCCCTATAATGTACCATTCCCTTGGATTCTTGTACACCAAGGACATGACCCTGCATTTCTTAGCATTAAATCTTAGTTGCCAATTATCAGACCATTCTTCAAGCTTGTGAATGGTGTGGAGGGGCATAATCGAACAGGACACCCAAGTTTTCCTGAGGACGTCCTCGCAGGATGTCCCTGCGAAGGGTCAGGGAAACCTGTATTATCGAAATAAGATGGGTGGCCATCTTTTGTTTCGATAATACGGTCGGGGATGCCCAAATCTCAACATTTAGGTCGACCTTAGAGATGGTAGTCCCCGAGTTTTGGCGATAATGGAAACCAAGGACACCCATCTCAGAAATGACCAAATCCAAGCCATTTGGTCATGGGAGGAGCCAGCATTTGTACTGCACTGGTCCCCCTGACATGCCAGGACACCAACCGGGCACCCTAGGGGGCACTGCAGTGGACTTCAGAAAAACCTCCTAGGTGCATAGCTCCCTTACCTTGTATGCTGAGCCCCTCAACCCCCCCCCCCCCAAAACCCACTCCCCACAACTGTACACCACTACCATAGCCCTTAGGGATGAATGGA
This sequence comes from Microcaecilia unicolor, assembly GCF_901765095.1. NCBI lineage: Eukaryota > Metazoa > Chordata > Amphibia > Gymnophiona > Siphonopidae > Microcaecilia > Microcaecilia unicolor. The sequence continues at coordinate 324,305,936 of NC_044034.1, read as the reverse complement.
GGCACCTAGATGTGGGTACAGTGGGTTTGTGGTGGGTTTTGGAGGGCTCACATTTACCACCACAAGTATAACAGGTAGGGGGGGATGGGCCTGGGTCCGCCTGCCTGAAGTGCATTGCATTACCCACTAAAACTGCTCCAGGGACCTGCATACTGCTGCCATGGAGCTGGGTATGATATTTGAGGATGGCATAGAGGCTGGAAAAAATATTTTAACATTTTCTTTAGGGTGGGAGGGGGTTAGTGACCACTGGGGGAGTAAGGGGAGGTCATCCCCGATTCCCTCTGCTGGTCATCTGGTCATTTAGGGCACATTTTTGTGGCTTGGTCATAAAAAAAAGGACCAAGTCGGCCAAGTGTTCCTCAGGGACGCCCTTCTTTTTTCCATTATCGGCCGAGGACACCCATGTGTTAAGCACGCCCCATTCCCACCTTAGTTATGCTTCCGACACGCCCCCGTGAACTTTGGTCATCCCCATGATGGAAAGCAGTTGAGGACGCCCAAAATCAGCTTTTGATTATGCCGATTTGGGTGACCCTGGGAGAAGGATGCCCAACTCCCGATTTGTGTCGAAAGATGGGTGCCCTTCTCTTTTGAAAATAAGCCTGTTAGTCTTTTCCTGTCTCATACTGTAGTTCCTTTCTGCCTATTCATGTACCCTTAGGGGTCCTTTTACTAAGGTGTGCCAAAAATGGCCTGTGCTGTCATAGATGCATGTATTGGATGCGCACAGGTCCATTTTTCAGTATGTCTGCCAAAAAGGCTATTTTTTTTGGCCAAAAATGGATGTGTGGTAAAATTAAAACTGGTACATGTCCATTTTGGGCCTGAGACCTTACCGCCACCCGTTCATTAAGGTCTCATGCGTTTACTGGGTAGTTCCGAATTGGTGCGCATTGGACATACAAAGGTGCCAACATGGCTTACTAAAAGGACCCCTTAGTTTTGTAAACCGCTCAGGTCTGCAAGTTACGTTGAGTGGTATAGTAAATTTTAATAAACTATAAACTATTTTAGAATTGGCACTCAGCACAAACCATTGGGACACCCAGTTACAGAATTACCATTAGTGTATAGTAGCCAAATGAATCCCTGGAGTGTCTGTACACATCAAGTAATATTATGTTAAGTACAGGTAGCTAAAGCAATAGGGCCAGGGAGGCTTAGTTTAGTGACACAGGAAGGTTAAAGGGACCTTTCCAGGGCCTTGCAGAGATTTAGCTGCTGAAGGAATATTTACTTTGTGCTACTCAGCTCCCTCCCATTTATTTATTTATTTATTTAATTTAGATTTTGCTCATACCTTTTTCAGTAGTAGCTCAAGGTGAGTTACATTCAGGTACATTGGATATTTCTCTGTCCTAGGAGGGCTCACAATCTAAGTTTGTACCTGAGGCGATGGAGGGTTAAGTGACTTGCCCAAGATCACAAGGAGCAGCAGTGGGATTTGAACTGAACACCCCTGGATTGCAAGACCGGTGCTCTAACCACTAGGCCACTCCTCCACTCCATGTTACTGTTATTTGACTATTATGTTATCTTTTATGTCTACCATTACCATTTCTCTTTTTATTTAAACTACGTAAACTGCTGATGATTCTTTTATGAATGGTGGTATATCAAATTCTATATTTATAAATAAATAAAAATAAAGTGTAACATTCATGCCTATTAATAGAGGATTAGCTAATTACATTAGAATTCTCACCTGGTTTATCTGCCTGGATAAACAAAATGTTGCTACCTAGTTACATACTCAGAAAATAGGAATCTGTAGTTTATCGGTGATAATATGCTAGCAACATTTCTTTTTTTTTAGTTCTGAGCTTTGAAGAATAAAGAAGAAACAGTTCCCTATGATGCAAAAGCTTCTATTTCCTAGTTACCCCTCCCCTCCACCCCTCACAGGCACTTATTTTGTTATCATTTACTCTATAATTTAACAATTTAGTAGGAAGCTGCACTGGGTGCTGATTGAAATTGAGACCTTTCAAGAATTCATAAAGCGTTGTACATCAGCACAGCCCAGTTCCTTTAATTCCATTCAGAACGTAATTAGCACATCGTTGCAACACCCACAAAATTAGCTGTTTTGATAAAAAGCTTTTGTTGCTGAAGAAAACATGGTGAAGTGCTTTCTCAGTGGGGAGAGAAGCACACTTTTTTTCCCCCATTTGTGCCAGCCAACGGGAAGGCTCTTTCTCATCAGAGGGGCTTGGTTTTTGTGTTTCCCTGAATCAATATCATCATTACAGCAGAAAAGAACAAAACTTTCACATTCAGAGCTGGTGTTAGACGTGGTTTGGGCGCAGGGCAGAAATTTCAGAGGGATGCAAAGCCCTTTGGCACATTTTCTTTATTTCAGGGGTGTAACCAGACAGCTGATTTTGGGTGGGCCTGAGCCCAAGGTCGGTGGGGGCACGGAATTTGTCCCACTGGGTCCACTTTCTGCCCCTTCCCACCTAAAATATTAAATATCTGTGCTGATGGGGGATTCCCAAACCCTGCCAGCTGAAGATTTCCTCCTCGGTCAGCTAGCACTCTTCCAAATGGCAGCCAGCAGCACTTGCCTCGAACTGATGCCACTGCTGGCGCATATTCAGTACAGAGGGGCTGGTGCCAGCATCAGCTTGAGGCAAGTGCTGTCGGCTGCCGTGTGGAAGATCACTGGCTGCCCAAGGAGGAGGAAATCTTGAGCAGGCAGGGTTTAGGGATCCCCACCAGCCACAACAAGAGCGCCACTATTTTGGCTGGGTCTGGGTTCAAATTGGGTGGGCTACACCACTGCTTTACCTTTGACCAGAAATGGGGCACCCTTTTGATATGGGGCCCAGGACACTTGACCTGGTTGCCCCCTCCTCTTCCCAAAGGGGCCTTTTACTAAAGGGTTGCCGTGCGGCAACCCAGAACTACCGCCGGCCCAACGCGGGTGCCGGTGGTAGTTCATAAGTGCCCTTCCCCCCAAATTGCTGCGTGGCAAGTACAGACTTACTGCGCAGCTATTTCTTTTTTTGGCCTTGTTACCCTCTGTGGTAAAAGGCACCCTGGCGTGCAGCAAAAATGGCCGCCACCGCTAGCGCAGGACCCTTTATACCGCAGCTTAGTTAAAGGGCCCCTAAGTCAGCCCTGTTCAAATGTTTCCAGAAAGCATATGTGTTATTCATAATTCTCAGTGATGCAGGGAATGTATTGCACTCTGCCAGCCCAGCAGTATTAAAAAATTCAGTTCTTCTTATCAACAAAGTGGATCTATTGAATAGATAGAATGGACAACAGCTGAGTTTCTTCACATCTAAAAGAATGATAGGTTCTGTAAACTCTTAAAATAGATTAAGGAAGAAGGAGAATCATCAATGAAAGTCAGGGCCGTGCCGACATGGTAAGCGAGGTAAGCACGGCAGGAGGGCGCCGTCCTCTGGGGGGTGCCACGCCATGCTTACCTCGCCCTCTCCCATGTCCCAACTGCCCGCCCTCTTCTCCCCCCCAACAAGATCCCTTTTAAATTTACCTCTGGCAGCGAACGAAGGCGCAGCGTCAGTGAAGGAGGCGGCGCTCCCGACGTCTCTACTAGTCTTCCCTTCACTCAGTGTTCCGCCTTCTTCTGATGTCAAGGAAATGACATCAGAAGAAGGCGGGACATTGAGTGAAGGGAAGACTAGAGATGTCGGGAGCGCCGCCTCCTTCACTGACGCTGTGCCTTCGTTCACTGCCGGAGGTAAATTTAAAAGGGATCTTGGGTGGGGGGAGAAGAGGGCGGGCAATTGGGACATGGCCCAGGTAGAGGGAGGGCAGCGATCACCTTCACGGGGGGGGGGGGGGGGGGCCCAACTGTTCGTCTGCGGGGGGGGGGGGGGGTGCCAACTGATCATCTGCAGGGGGGCGCCACAGACCCTTGGCACGGCCCTGATGAAAGTCTTCTGGACTAGTGCTAAAACTTTATACCTAACTCTTCAATGTACTGGCATCCAATGTAAGCTATCAAAATGCAGAGTTGGAAAAAGCCACAAAATAAAGCAGCATGGTAAAAATCTTTAATAAGATGTGGCCACATTTCAGCTTGCACCAGCTTCAGGGGCATATAATGTTACTACAATGCAAATCACACAAGAAATATATAATTAAAATAACAACTTTAAAAAAATACACCAAAATTGACATACTACGTAAATGAGTTTGTCAGGTTTGTTTGTTTTTTTAAATTTATGTATTTTAATTTTGATATTTTTAAAAAACATCACTTTTTTAAATTATATGTTTCTTGTGTGATTTGCATTGTAGTAACAATGACGGCTGAGGGGAGATATGATAGAGGCATATAAACTAACGAGTGGAGTGGAACGGGTAGATGTGAATCATGCGGTGCTGCCCGATTACCGCCAGTTAAGTTCAAGTGCAACAAAAATCACAAAAATTCCTGTAGTGCCAGAAATGCTGTGTGCTGGGGGTGGTAAGTGCCGCTGGGCTCCTGTGGTACTTCCAGATTGGCATGCGGCAAGCCCATTACTACACGCCAACTCTTTAGTAAAAGGGCCCCAAAGTTAGGCACCATTTACAGAACAGCGCTTAGTGCAAGGAACCACAACTACATTTAGGCACAACCATTTACACCAATGAAACCCTGGTGTAAAGTCCCATGCCTAAATTAGGCATACAGCTCCTTTATCCTATAACACTCCTAAATTAAAGGAATGCCCCTGATTGGTCTTTGACCCTCCCTTGGCTATGCCTCCTTTTTGGTGCTGTGCAAATTTACGCATGCAAATTTTAATTAATGCCAATTAGCACTAATTGTTAGAATTCAAACAATCATTATTGGCACTAATTGGCTCGTTATTCAATTAAATTGTACATGCAAAATTTGCATGCACAGTTTGTAGCGGCTTTTATAGAATCTGGAGGATACTGAATAAAGTACATTCTGAAAATTAAAATACCAACATAACATTCTCAGTCTAATGCCAGGCGTCGAGTGAGAAGCAGCCAAGAGGCAGAGGTGTGCACAGATAATTATTCATTTTGGATTTGTTTGTTACATTCCTTTTCAATTATTTAAAATAAAGGAAATGAATCCCATAAAATGTAATGAGATGTTGGGCCTCTGCTATCACTATATTAAAACACACACACACACACACACACACACACACACACACACACACACACACACACACACACACACACACACACACACACAGCCCCTTTTGCCCAGTCCTGCCAGTGTTGTAATTAAAGATGGTGTTGGCATTGTTACATTTGGTACCTAGGCTGGTGCTACTTTGTTATAGAAAAAATGATCAGGTCTAAAATATTTACAAGATATATAGTATGTTTTTACAGTGTAATCTGCATGATCTGTCATCTGTTCTTTTTGCTACAGTGTCATGTTACAGGATCCTTGTGACACATCATGTTACAATCGCATGCATCTCTCTTTCAATAGCTTCACAATGACATATTTCCAAGAGAAAGAAGCTGGGTGAAAGTAAATTGATGTGAAATTCTAAAAACCTAAAAGAGATAGAAGAACTTGTAATCAGCAGCAAAAGCCAAAGAAGCAATCAGGAGATACATCCTCACTTCACCCTTAAATTGTACTCCACGAAGTCCATGAAGTCATTCTTCCTACTTTATAGAAATATAGACCAGCATTTCTTACTCTTTCACATTCTGTGGAACACTTTCAAGTTTGTCCTACCATCCTGGTTCACTGAAACACATTTTGCATGATCCCCCTCCCCCCATCCTATCAGCAGAAGTAGCATCAATTTGATAAGTGTACCTGCAGGACCAACAGATCATGAGAGTTTAGAGGCCTTTGCATTCAAACCTGAGACCAAAGCTGGCAGAGAAGGCAAATGCTGGTAAAATGTTCTGCTCTCTTGTCAGTGGGAGGGAGGGTAAGGTTATTATTAGATTTCTGGTAGTTAGAGGTGAGTGAGCTGTTTATTTTGGTGTGAGTGGTGGAGTTTAGTGGATTATCCCCACGGAAAATTATAGCAATCTAGTCAAACATCAAAATAGTTTGGGGTCTAATATGAAAACTTCAGTACTGGTGGGCTTGTCCTGACTACAAAAGGGTTGATGCATTGAAAAAGTCAGAGCTGGCCTATCAATTTATTCCCAGCATGTACATTCAGTGTGGATCCCAGGGAATTTACTGTGAGTTACTAATATTCTCTGTAAGCGTGGCTGTCCCAACCATAGGCAGGTCTAGGCAGTTGCCTAGGGCATCAGCTTATTTTTTTGGTGAGTGGGCAATTTTCAAATACCCATTTACTCACATTATTCTGGAAGGGGTAATGTTGGGGGTGATCATAGCTAGGAAGGTGGGGCAAAGGGTCTAAAACTGGGGAGGGGGTGAGAGATTGAAGGTTTGTCTAGGGTGCCTAATACTCTTGTACTGACTCTATGTGTCAGACAATATGTTTCCAATTTTTGGAGCTGCTGGCTTACTATTATTGCTCAGTGGGTCTTTTTTCTGTTCTTTTTAATCCTCCCCCTCTCTTGTCCTCTTTTCTTCTTTGTCTCTTCCTCAGAGTGGATTTAAAAAAATATTTTCTCCTCAGCCATTTGGCTTTCTTCCCTTCTTCATCCCTGTCTCTTCCTCCTTTTCTTCAGCTTCCTGCCTGCTATTCTGTCTCCATTCCTTCTCCATGTTCATTCATTATACCCCTCCTTCACCATTTCTTCCCAAGATTCCTTCTCTTTCTCCCAGTTACAGGGTCCTTTCTCCCTCTTTCTCATCCCCATCACGTCTTTTTTCTCTCTCCATACAGCTAACTTGGAGGGGCATAATCGAACGCGAACGCCTATGTGTAAGAACGTCCATCTCCGAGAACGGGTCCGTGAAGGGGCGGGCCAGACCGTATTTTCGAAAAAAATGGACGTCTATCTTTTTTTGCGAAAATACGGTTTGTGCCAGGCAAATGCATTGGATTTGGTTGTTTTTTTGAGCTGGGCGTTTTCGTTTTTTAGCGATAATCGAAACTGAAGCGGCCCAGCTCAAAAATGACCAAATCCAAGGCATTTGTTCGTGGGAGGGGCCAGGATTCATAGTGCACTGGTCCCCCTCACATCCCAGGACATCAACTGGGCACCCTAGGGGGCACTTTTACAAAAAAAAAAATAAATAAAAGAGCTCCCAGGTGCATAGCATCTTTCCCTTGTGTGTTGAGCCCCCCAAATCCCCCCAAAACCCACTGCCCACAAGTCTACACTATTACCATAGCCCTAAGGGGTGAAGGGGTCACCTACATGTGGGTACAGTGGGTTTTGGGGGGGGGGGGGTTGGAGGACTCAGCAATAAGCAGCACAAGTGTAACAGGTAGGGGGGATGGGCCTGGGTCCACCTGCCTGAAGTCCACTGCACCCCCTACCAACTGCTCCAGTGACCTGCATACTGCTGTCAGGGAGCTGGGTATGACATTTGAGGGTGAAAATAAAAAGTTGTGAAACTTCAATTTTGTGGTGGGAGGGGGTTAGTGACCACTGGGGAAGTCAGGGGAGGTCATCCCCGATTCCCTCCGGTGGTCATCTGGTCATTTAGGGCACTTTTTGGGGCCTTATTCGTGAAAAAACAGGGTCCAGGAAAAGTGTCCTAAATTCTAGCTAAAAACGCATACTTTTTTCCCATTATCGGTGAAATGCGCCCATCTCTGTTCGGCCGATAACCACGCCCCAGTTCCGCCTTCGCCACACCTGTGACACGCCCCCATCAACTTTGTCCACATCCGTGATGGAGTGCAGTTGAAAACGTCCAAACTCGGCTTTCGATTATATCGATTTATTCGTTTTTGGGGAGATAAACGTCTATCTCCCGATTTGGGTCGCAATATAGGCGTTTTTCTCTTTCGATTATAAGCAGGATTGTCTTCTTGCTGTCTACATCTTCCTATCCAGTGTTCTCTCCCTGTCCTTCAGTCCTTCTCCTCTCATCTTCTCCATTCCCCCATCTCTTCCCATATTCTTTGTCTCTTCCCTTTCTCCATAAATAAATACAATCTAAATTCTGTAACTAAATAATATTTCTAAGTCATTTCTCCAAAATCCTGGCCCTTTCTCTCACTGTCCCTTCTGGCTCTCATTTTCCTCTCCACTGCCTTTTCCCTTACTCAGAGTCTTTTCCTTTTCTTCCTCTCCATCCCTCTCTCAATCCCCAGTCCTTTCCCTCATCAACAAGTATCACTCTGTCTCTCCCCATCCTCCATCCTTTTTCTATCTTAAATTTGGTTTCCTCTCCCATATCCCCCATATGATCCTTGGCATGATTTATCTTCCCTTCCTCCCAGCCAGCGCTGTGAAATTCGTGTCATAGTTGGAGTCGGAAGCAATTGTGGGTGGAGTCAGAGTTGGCAAAAATGTACCAACACTGACTAACTTCAAAATAAAAAAAAACGTTGAAAAGGAAGTGATATCACAGCTGCAAATGGAAACCTGATTGCTGAGCTCCATTGGAGTGCTAATTAAGCCACATTTTCCTTCTGGCAAAACAAGCTTAAACTACTTGAAGCACATTGAGGGGGATTCTATATATGGCGCCTGGAAAATCCGCACAGTAATCATTTTTGCCTAGGTGTATTCTATAAGATTTAGGTTCAGCATATAGAATATGCTTAGTCAATAGCCCTGCGCCTAAAACTATGTGCATCCATTTGCACCAATGAAAATGTGGCGTAAGCCCCTGCACATAGCTTTACGCAGACTGGGCCATAACGTGTATAAATTTGGGAACACCCACAAAATGCCCATTTCTCTGCCTATAACCACACCCTTTTTTGGATGTGCACATTAGAATTTAGGCGTAGTGAGTTACAGCCTTATGCACGTAAATTCTAATTATTGCCAATTAGTGTTCATTATTGCTTGTTAAGTGCTGTTAAAAATGTTGATTGGCTTATTAAGCCAATTAAGTTGCATGTATAGTTACAGAATATGCTTAGATTCAGGTGCAGAACACTAGGTGCAATATATAGAATCTGGCAGTAAGACTGCAATGTGAAGTCATGGCCATGTAGAAATGGCTGGAAAAATATAAATATAAATACTGCAAATAATGACCACCAGAACTTCTACAAGAACTACAAGTGCGCAGACAGAATCAGAAGATGAGGTGCACGTGGAAAGTGTGAACAGCAATTCTGAGATTTCTAGATGAGATGTGGCCTGATAGTTCAAGGAACTAAAGTTAGATATAGCAGCCAAGAGATCAGATGTGCAAGGCATGCTTAATGATATAAAGAAAGATCTGCAGGATATAGGTTCCTGAGTAGAAAAAATGGAGGACTGAATGGACACTTTTGATATTGAACTTGTCATCCTCTATTAAGATTTTGGGATTTTATTTGGATAAATGGTTATCTTTGGAACCGCAAGTAGACAATCTGACTAATCAAACCTTCATGCTTTTCAGAAAACTTTGACAAATTCATTAAATATTTTAAAGAAGATCAAAAGCATGGATTAATGAGACAAAACCAACATGGATTTAGTGAAAGGAAATCTTGCCTTGCCAATCTATTATATTTCTTTGAAAGGGTGAACAAACGTGGATAAAGGTGAGCCGTTCGATATTCTGTATCTGGATTTTCAAAAAGCGTTTGACAAAATACCATAGTGAAAGCCTTCTGAGGAAATTGGAGAGTCATGGAACAGGAGGTAGTGTTCTATTGTGGATTAAAAACTGGTTAAAAGATAGAAAACTGAGAATAGGGTTAAATGGTCAATATTCTCAATGGAGAAGGGTAGATAGTGGGGTTCTACAGGGGTCTGTGCTGGGACAGCTGCTTTTTAAATGATCTAGAGATGGGAGTAACTAATGAGGTAATTAAATTTGTTGATGACACAAAGTTATTCAACATTGTTAAATAGCAAAGGATTGTGAAAAATTACAAGAGGAGCTTATGAGACTGGGAGACTGGCATCCAAATGACAAATGACATTTAATGTAAGCAAGTGCAAAGTGATGCATGTGGGAAAGAGGAACCCAAACTATAGCTAAGTAATGCAAGGTTCCACATTAGGAGTCACCGACCAGGAAAGGGATCTACGTGTTATCATTGATGATACTTTGAAACCCTTTGCTCATTGTGTGGTGGTGGCTAAGAAAGCAAATAGAATGTTGGCTATTATTAGGAAAGGCATGGAAAACAAAAATGAGGATGTTATAATGCCTTTCTATCCTTCCACGGTACGACCGCAACTTGAATATTGTGTGTAATTCTGGACACTGATCTCAAAAAAGATATAGTGGAATTAGAAAAGGTCCAGAGAAGGGCACCAAAAATGATAAATGGGATGGAACAATGTCCCTATGTGGAAAGGCTAAAGTGTCTAGGGCTCTTCAGCTTGGAGAAAAGACAGCCGAGGGGAGATATGATAGAGATCTATAAAATAATGAGTTTAGTGGAATGGGTAGACATGAATCACTTGTTTACTCTTTCCAAAAATACTAGGACTAGGGGGCACGAAATGAAGCTACAAAGTAGTAAACTTAAAATGAATTGGAGAAAATATTTCTTCACTCAACTTGTAGTTAAACTCTGGAATTTGTTGTCAGAGAATGTGGTAATATCAGTTAGCTTAGCGGGGTTTAAAAAAGGTGTGGATAATTTCCTAAACAAAAGTCCATAAACCATTATTAAAAGGGACTTGGGGAAAATTCACTGCTTATTTCTAGAATAAGAAGCATAAAATGTATTGTACTGTTTTGGGATCTTGCCAGGTACTTGTAACCTGGATTGGCCACTGTTAGGAAACAGGATGCTGGGCATGATGGACCTTTGGTCTGTTCCAGTATGGCAATACTTATGTTCTTAATGATCTTGAGTCAGGTAGACTACTGTACTATAGCTTATTTGGGTTGTACTAAACAAGTACTTACAAAACTACAAACCATCCAAAATACAGCTCTTCGTTTCTCCTTGAAAAAATATTGACAGATTATCCCAATTTTTTTGTAAATGTACATTAGCTCACAGTTGAAGTGAGAAATCAATTTAAATAATCATGTTTTATATGGGTTGTATATGGGTTAGTACCATCTTATTTTTATGATCATTTTAAAATAGCCAAAGTTACTAAAAAGTGCATAAAAGGAGTATTAATTTCTTTTTCCTTCCCATCGGTGAAAGGTATAAAAAGGTTAAAAATATTTCAATCCTTCTTAGTTTTTCAGGTTGCAAAATTTGTTAAGGAGATCTCAGCTATGATTAGGACTTTGAACTCCTATGTAGGTTTTCAATGAAATGTAAAGACCTTTCTTTAAAAAAAAATTGTTTCACGATTTAGGATCTAAGCTTACTTTGTATTACACTTTCTGATTGTTAGCATATTGGATGATATGAATTTTTGTAATTCCTGGATTTGACCAGTTGCTAACAATATGAGCCACTCTGAACTGCAAGACTTGAGCGGATTATAAGTTCTGTTTATTATTATTATTATTATTAATAACTTAAAACCATACAAACTTCTCGGAAACAAGGTGATATGGAAAGGCACAATAGAGGACTTGGAAAACTGCTCACATAGGAGTAATCTCAGATTTAAAGGTATTCCAGAAATTGATCATTATACTAACTGTGCGCAAGTAGTTCAAGAGCTTTGCACTTTCATTCTCTACGTTAAGGTTTCTGATAATTTAGACACTTCATTGGTGGTAGCACACTGTAGCGTGAGCCCCTGCAGTGACGCAAGGCCCAGAGATGTTATCGCCTGCTTTTCGGATTCCGCCCTTAAAGAAATAATCCTGTGGAAGGCCACGGGAGAAGGTGAGTTCACATGGAAGAATCGTAAAATCTCTGTTTTCCAAGACCTGGTTCATTGGACTTTGCAACAGAGGAGAGAGCTTCAAGAGGTCACCTGTTTTTTCAGCAATCTAATCTGCAATGCCAACGGCTCTACCCGATTGCCTTGTTTACAGTTGGAGGATCTTTGAGGACAGTACAAAGTTTAAAAGGAGCATGGAAAGCACTTAGGGGGTCTTTTACAAGGTGTCGGTAAGTCCAATGCAGGCTTACTGAATGCTAAATCAGGACTACTGCTGACCCAACGCAGCCACTGGGGGTAGTTCCACTCCGAGCACACGCCATTTCTTTGGGAAAAATAAAACCCCTGGAAATGGCTTGCATGGCAGCAACCTGGCTGTAATTGGGATTGGAGATCATTTTTGTACATGGGTATTTTGTTCTTTACACTAATTTATTAATTTTTAGTTTTTTCAATGTAACTACACACTTTTTACATCATATAGTTTTCATACCTTCACTTTATATATTGTTTTATAGATTCTCGTACAACCACACATACACATATATCACTTTTGTCAATTAATTTGGGATTCACTTATCTTGTGTCACATTAATTATAATTTTTTCACTTTGGACCACAATTCGTCATATTCATCTTCACTACAATAGCCAGGTTGAAACTCATCATTTTTTGTTTTGAATAATGGCTTCATATTATTCATATGTTATTATTTATTATGTAAGGGCCTCTTTTATCGAGCCACACTTGCAAGTCATAAAAGCATAAGAATAGCCATACTAGGTCAGACCAATGATCCATCTAGCCCAGCATCCTGCTTCCAACAGTGGCCAAACTAGGACACAAGTACCTGGCAGAAACCCAATTAGTAGCACCATCCCATGTTACCAATCCCAGGGCAAGCAATGGCTTCCCTCATGTCCATCTCAATAACTATGGACTTTTCCTCCAGGAAGTTGGCCAAACCTTTCTTAAACCCAGATATGCCAACTGCCATTACCAAATCCTCTGGCAATGAGTTCCAAGTTTAACTATTCTTTGAGTGAAAAAATATTTCTTCCTATTTGTTTTAAAAGTATTTCCATACAATTTCACTGAGTGCCCCCTGGTCTTTGTACTTTTTGAATGAGTGAAACATCTATTTACCTCTACCTATTCCACACCACTCAGGATTTTGTAGACCTCAATTCCAATAGGGTTCCTCTCATTTGCCACATGGGAATCGCTAGGTTGGCTTAGTAAAAAAAGCCCTAATTTAGGCATTCTGTGGATTTTTTTCCTTCTGATTGAATATAAGGATATTACATACCATATTGACTTTTACTGGCATTTTCATTTGTAGGTTGGTTCAAGTACTATGGAATGTAATTTATATATATGAGACAATTTATTTATTTATTGCATTTGTATCCCACATTATCCCACCTATTTGTAGGCTCAATGTGGCTTACAGAGTTTGTTATGACATTGTCATTACATGATATCAGATACACTTAAGTGTTGTGTAGAGATTAAGTAAGGGTAGAGAGAAGAAGGTATTAGGTAGGTTAGTATGGAGGTGGACTTTAATAATTGGAAGGTTTGGTGAGGTAGTTTTGCGAGGCTATGTATAGCTATGGTTTTGTTCAAATTGTAGGTGTGTTTTTTTTAGTTTGGGGACCTATATCAATTCTATATACAACCTTTAGGTGTGGCTTTCAGCCCAAGTTCCTGTGTAAGTATTGCTATGTCATTTGCAGTGCAATTTTCCATACAGTTATGTTTATGTAGAATGGGATTTTAAGTGCACTGTAGATTTATGTAATTTCAGATGGATATTTGAAATACACGTGACCTTCAATATAAGGTTAAGATGTTTATGTTTGTTTCTAAGGACCCTGTTTACTAAGCTACACTGTAGGCAAGTTAACTTTTCAGCACGCGCTAAAAATTACATGCACTAATGCTAGAGACACCCATATATTCCTATGGGTGTCTCTAGCATTAGCATGTGCTAAACGTTAGTGTGCCTACAGCGCGGCTTAGTAAATAGGGCCCCAAATGATTTGTGTTTTTGTTAGGGTATATGTATGTCTACATATATGGGTTTTTAGTGATTTGTTAATTGTTCATTTTAAGTGCTTAGGATTTCCTCTACTTTTTTTTGTTATTCTTTCTTTGATATTGTATTCATATTTTAATTTGTATTTTTTGGCCTTCTTTTAGATATATTTTGGACCTGATATAGGCCATTAGGTCGAAACATGGTCCGTTTCAGGTCCCTTGTCATTTTAATAGAGTATAATTTTAATCTTAACCGTCTTGATTGCAAAAAAATATGACATAGTCCCTAGATTTTAGGTGTCATGATACCAGGTTACGCTGGTATTCAATAACAGCATCTAGGGTGCCATCCATTTCCAACATAGTCCCATCGGGTTTTTAGGATATCCACAATGATTATTCATGAGTTAGATTTGTATAGAATTGAGGCATTGCATGCAAATCTATCTTATGCATATTCACTGTTGAATATGCATGAGATGTGCCCAGTCCCACTGGGTTTTCAGGATTTCAACAATGAATATGCATGAGTTGTGCCCCGAGGACTGGGTTGGAAATAGCTGATCTAGGCTCTTATCTCATGGTATTGGAGCACCCACTTATTTTATTTATTATTTATTTATTAGAATTTATTTACTGCCTTTTTGAAGGAATTCACTCAAGGCGGTATAGAAGTACCTCCTTTATGTCCCAAACCAGTTATCATAAAATTACTGAGCATTGTCAAAATGACAAGCTAGGAGTCAGGGATGGACTTGGGAGGCAACAATTTAAACAGAACTCAAACCAGGCTGTTATAGAATAGGTGTGAAAGTTACTCTTTTGCAGGCAGATGATCAAAAGCAAGCGCCGGCACTAGAGGCTGTTAGCGCCATACTAGCGCTGGCGTTTGCTACTGCCCCATGATCAGAGCCCTCGAGCACGTGAAACAATGCACTCGAAGGCTCTTAGCGCAAGTAGCATGCAAATGCATGTTAAACAGGGCTCTTAGTGCAAGTAGCTTGCAAATGCATTCTAATCAGCGCTTAACGCATTCATTCCCAATGATCAGCGACCAGCGCGCCAAAGATTGGGTCGCTGGCCACGACAAACCCTATGCCAGCTCCGAGCTGACATTAGGGTTTGCAGATCATTGGGGAGGAATGGTGAACCCTGTCCAGTATGCATTTGCATGCTTGCAGGCCCCCATTCCCCCCTACAGCAAACCTGCCAGCGAGGGCAGTTGAGGACATCCAAAATTTGGACAGTTATGTGATGGGACAGTAGAGGATGTCCAAATTTTGGACATTTCTGCAATGGGCAGTTAAGGATGTCCAAATAGAAATATCCAATTTTGGACATCCTTAACTGCCCATTGCAGAAACGTCCCCTACTGCCTTTTGGCATTTTGGACGTCCTCAACTTCCCCATCGCTATACCTCCAACACCCCCTTGAAATTTAGCCATCCCTGCAACAGGGAAGTTGAGGACATCCATCTTCCAATTTAAAGATGGGCGTCCTTCTCTTTTCATTGGTCTCCAGCCCAGACCTGTCAAACAAGTGCGGGAGGATTGTGCTGAGCGCATGTTCAGGCACAATTCTCCAGCACTTCTACCCAGTGGCATTCCTAGGGTGGCTGACACCCAGGGCAGATCGCCGATGCACCCCCCCGGGTGCAGCACAACCCCCCCACCCCCGGCGAAAGGACACCTCCCCCCGGCGAAAGGACACCCCCCGGGTGCATTTTTACCTGCTGGGAGGGGTGGTGCTGCGCACCTGTTGGCTTCGCTTGTTCCATGCTCTTTCTGCCCCGGAACAGGAAGTAACCTGTTCCGGGGCAGAGGGAGCACAGAACGAGCGGAGTCGACAGGTGCACGGCACCCCCCAGCGGCGTGCACCCGGGGCGGACCGCCCCCACTGCCCCCCCTTGGTACGCCACTGCTTCTACCCCATGATCAGAGATAATTGCGCTGCTTAAATTTGCATGCATTATCTCTGATCATAGGTCTAATAGTGCCCCACACTGTTCCAGCGCTATTTTAGAACGCTGTTTGGAACAGCGCGGGGCTTTTGATCATCTGCCTGTTGGTCTGTTGATTATTAGATCTTGCATTACAAAAGAAGTAACTGCTTTATTTTGGTCCACATTTCCCCCACATGCCATTCAGTTGCAAGTAATCTTTTTTTTTTTTTGCAGTTACCATATTTCTTTCCTGGCCCCGGATGATGATTGGAGCAGCTCTATAATCCATTCCTCGTTCTCAAGCCTCAACATGTCTGAAAGTGCATATCCACTGCTGGTGGCATACTCGCAACCAACTCAATACTAATTCTCAGCACCATACCCTGAAGCATAATCACTCTCCAGGCAAAAAGCCCTTCTCTGTGGATGAGGCAGAACCTCTCACTGCTTCTGTAATCTTACCGGATAAATCTAAGTTATATTCTTTGTCTCTGAGGAACAAGCCTCTTGAAAGCTCCTGAGAGGGCATCAGATATTTTGCTATCCTGTGGTTAATACATTCATTATCTCCTGCTGTTACTAAGCTTTAGAAAATCTTAAGCCCTTTTTGTATCTATGGTGTAATCTGGCCACATTCATCTTCAAATTATTTCCCAGGACATTTTCTCTGCCCACTGCTCTTCTATTCTTTAGTTCTAAGCTTTTTGGAGTTCAATCATTTACATTTTTTTTTCTGTCATTTCTTAAAATGTTAACCTGGTCCTTAACCTCTTCAGTACCTAGCGATGTGAAAACTGCACTAAAAAGTAGTACCAATATATTTTAGGGCAAGGATTTCCCCAAGCCTTCTGAGATTTTAGATATTTTGTGATATTTTATGTATACTTGGAAATTCTGGTACGATTTTTGTGCTCTTACTTCAAAAGAAGAAAGAAACAATTTATTCCTAGTCCCCCCTTCCTCTGGATTTCTGCATCCTGGGATGCACTGGGAGGGGCTAAGCACCATATAAGGGAATAAACTCCTTTTATGGTGCTTAACCTCTCTGTGCATCCCAGTATGCACAGGGCAGGGGTTGGGCACCGTCCTTTTCAGAAGGGTGGGCCCAGAGGCAGGAGGGAGTAGGTGTTGCTCTTGCCCTCCTGCCTCCAGTGCTTAGAAGATATGTTCACTAGACCACCATGGAGTTTGAGATGCATGGGGGGGAGGGGGGCATAAGAGGGGGTCCACTGGATCACCAGGGATTTTTGGTTCTGGAGGAGGGTCATAGGGGGTGCTGGGAGAGAGTCTGCTGGACCACCATGGGGTTTTAAAAGATGGGGTAAGAGTCAGGGTTAGGGTCCACTGGACCCTCAGGACTTTGAAAGATTGGGGAGGGAGTCAAGAGGGTCCAAATTACCAACCAATGCTCAAAACTAACAGCCTGCATATAATTTGCATGCTGATAGTGTGCATTGGTCGATAATTCAGACTTGGAGTTTTTCCAGTTTATGTGCATCAAATCAGGCTTATTTTAAATCAGGCTTATTTCATTTTAAAACAACAAACAAAAATACCTTCTATAACTGTTTTGTTTCATTTTTTTGCAAACGTCCTTCGCACACTGTGAACCCTTCTCTTTAGACTATTTATAGTCTTCTATGCTACAGTGAATTGTGTACCATCTACCTTTTTATGAAATGGACTTTACTAAAGAATGATTGTGAAAGCTGATAGTCTGAGGTGTCCCTTAGAACCTAATCTTTTTGTCTCCTCTGTGATGTGTCACTGAATGAAATCTAACATATCCTATTTATTTTGTTTTAAATGGAATCAATAGGTTATCTCTGTCTTTATGCCGAGGAAGCACATTTTCTGAACCAATGCAAATTTGTTGTCACTCTCCGCTGCTTGTGTGTGTATGAGAGAGAGAGAGAGAGAGAGAGAGAGAGAGAGAGAGAGAGAGAGAGAGAGAGAGAGATTGCTGAATGTGATGCACAAACATTGCTGCACTCTTGTACATGGGTGAGGAGAGGGGCCAGAGGGATGGGGCACAAGGGCAGGTTAAGAACATAAGAATAGCCATACTAGGTCAGACCAATAGTCCATCTAGCCCAGTATCCTGCTTTCAACAGCAGCTAATCCAGATCACAAGTACCTGACAGAAATCCAATTAGTAGCAACATTCTGGAATCCCAAATAGTAGCAACTTTCCATGCTACCAATCCCAGGGCAAGCAGTGGCTTCCCCCATGCCCAACTCATTAACAGACAATGGACTTTACCTCCAGGAACTTGTCCAAACCTTTTTAAAATCTAGTTATGCTTACTGCTCTTACCATATCCTCCGGCAGCGAGTTCCAGAGCTTAACTATTCTTTGAGTGAAAAAAAATATTTCCTCCTATTTGTTTTAAAAGTATTTCCTTGCAATTTCATTGAGTGTCCCAGGGTCTTTGTACTTTTTGAAAGAGTGAAAAATTGATTCAGTTTTACCTGTTCTACTCCACTTAGTATTTTATAGACCTCAATCATATCTCCCCTCCACCGTCTCTTTTCCAAGCTGAAGAGCCCTAACCTCTTTAGCCTTTTCTCATATGGGAGGTGTTCCATCCCCTTTATTGGTTTGGTCACTCTTCTTTGAACCTTTTCTAATTCCGCTATATCTTTTTTGAGATACAACCAGAATTGAACGCAATACTTAAGGTGAGGTTGCACCATGGAGCGATACAGAGGCATTATTATATTCTTGGTCTTATTTTGCATCCCTTTCTTAATATTTCCTAGCATCCTGTTTGCTTTTTTGTCTGCTGCCGCACACTGGGCAGAAGATTTCCATATATTGTCTACAACGCACCTAGATCTTTTTCTTGAGTGTTGACTTCTAAGGTGGAGCTTAGCGTCAGGTAACTATGATTCGGATTATTCTTCCCAACGTGCATCACTTTGTATTTGTCCACATTATATTTCACCTGCCATTTGGATGCACAGTCTTCCAGTTTCCTGAGGTCTTCCTGCAATTTTTCACAATCCATGTGCGTTTTGACAACTTTGAATAGTTTTGTGTCATCTCCAAATTTAATCACCTCATTCATCATTCTGATTTCCAGATCATTTATAAACATCTTAAATACTACTACTACTACTATTTAACATTTCTAAAGCACTACTAGGGTTACACAGCGCTGTACAATTCAACATAAAGGACAGTCCCTGCTCAAAAAGCTCACAATCTAAAGACAGTCAGTCCGATAGGGGTAGTCAATTTGGGGCAGTCTGGATTTCCTGAGAGGTAAGAGTTAGGTGCCGAAGGCAGCATTGAAGAGGTGGGCTTTGAGCAGAGACTTGAAGATGGGCAGGGAGGGGGCTTGGCGTAAGGGCTCAGGAAGGTTGTTCCAGGCATAGGGTGAGGCGAGGCAGAATGAGCGGAGCCTGGAGTTGGCGGTGGTGGAGAAGGGTACTGAGAGGAGGGATTTGTCCTGTGAACAGAGGTTTTGGGCTGGAACGTAAGGGGAGATGAGGGTAGAGAGGTAGTGAGGTGCAGCAGACTGAGTGCATTTGTAGGTAAGGAGGAGAAGCTTGAACTGTATGCGGTATCTGATTGGAAGCCAGTGAAGTGACCTGAGGAGAGGGGTGATATGAGTAGAGCGGTTCTGGCGGAATATAAGACGTGCAGCAGAGTTCTGGACAGATTGAAGGGGGGATAGATGGCTAAGTGGGAGGCCGGTGAGGAGTAGGTTGCAGTAGTCAAGGCGCGAGGTAATGAGAGCGTGGACGAGGTTTCGGGTGGTGTGTTCAGAGAGGAAAGGGCGAATTTTGCTGATGTTGAAGAGGAAGAAATGACAGGTCTTAGCTATCTGCTGGATATGCGTGGAGAAGGAGAGGGAGGAGTTGAAGATGACTCCGAGGTTGCAGGCAGATGAGACGGGGAGGATGAGGGTGTTATCAACTGAGATGGAAAGTGGAGGAAGAGGAGAAGTGGGTTTTGGTGGAAAGACGATGAGCTCGGTCTTGGACAAGTTCAGTTTCAGGTGGCGGTTGGACATCCAGGCAGCAATGTCGGATAGGCAGGCCGATATCTTTGCCTGGGTCTCCGCGGTGATGTTTGGTGTGGAGAGATACAGCTGGGTGTCATCAGCATAGAGATGATACTGGAAGCCATGAGATGAGATCAGGGATCTCAGGGAAGAGGTGTAGATTGAGAAGAGAAGGGGTCCAAGGACAGATCCTTGGGGAACACCAATAGATAGCGGAATGGGGGTGGAGGAAGATCCATGAGAGTGAACTCTGAAGGTGCGGTGGGAGAGATAGGAGGAGAACCAGGAGAGGACAGAGCCTCGGAACCCAATTGAGGACAGTGTGGCAAGGAGTAAATCATGGTTGACAGTGTCAAAAGCAGCGGACAGATCGAGGAGGATGAGGATGGAGTAGTGGCCTCTGGATTTGGCAAGGAACAGGTCATTACAGACTTTAGAGAGTGCTGTTTCTGTCGAGTGAAGGGGCGAAAACCGGATTGAAGTGGATCGAGGATGGCATGAGAGGAGAGAAAATCAAGGCAGCGGCTGTGAACGGCACGCTCAAGTATTTTGGAGAGGAAGGGTAGGAGGGAGATGGGGCAATAGTTGGAGGGACAGGTAGGGTCAAGCGATGGTTTTTTGAGGAGGGGTGTGACTACGGCGTGCTTGAAGGTGTCAGGGACAGTTGCAGTGGAGAGAGAGAGGTTGAGGATATGACAGATGGAGGGGGTGACAGTATGAGAGATGGTGGTAAGTAAGTTGGTGGGGATGGGAACAGAGGAACAGGTGGTGCATTTTGAGGAGGAAAGAAGGCGAGCGGTTTCCTCCTCGGTGATGTCAGGAAAGGAGGAGAATGAGGTCTGGGATGGTTGGTTGAGCACTGGTCCCATACAGATACCTGCTGCACTTCACTATTCACCCTCCTCCATTGAGAAAAATGGCTATTTAACCCTACCCTCTGTTTTCTGTCCAGTAACCAATTCTGAATCCACAGGACATTTCCACCTATCCCATTACTTTTTAATTTTCTCAGGAGTCTCTCATAAGAAATTTTGCCAAAGGCTTTCTGAAAATCTAGATATACTACATTAACCAGCTCACCTTTATCAACGTGTTTATTCATGCCTTCAAATAAATGAAGGAGATTAGTGAGGCAAGACTTACCTAGCTGAACCCATGCTGACTGTCCCCTTAAACCATGTTTTTCTATATGCTCCACTGAAATCAAGCTTACAATCAGGTGTGTAATTTCCCATATCACCCTGGAACCCTTTTAAAAAAAATCAGCATTACATTGTCCACCCTCTAATCTTTAGGTACTAAGGATGATTGTAATAACAGGTTACAAGTACTACCAGCAGATCAGCAATTTGGTGTTTCAGTTCTTTCAGTACTGTAGGATGTATACCATCTGGTCTAGGTGATTGGTCACTCTTTAACTTGTTGATTTGGCTCAGTATGTCTTGAGATTTCTTTCAGTTCTTCTGCATCGTCACCCTTGAAAACCATTTCTGGCACAGGTAGATCTCTTACATCTTCTTCCATAAAGACCAAAGCAAAGAATTCATTCAATCTCTCCACTATGGCCTTGTCCTCCCTGAGTGCCCCTTTTGCTCCTTCAGATCTAATGGTCCCATGGATTCCCTCACAGGCTTTCTGCTTCTGATGTACCTGAAATAGGCGTTACTGTAAGTTTTTGTCTCCGTGGCATGGTTTTTTTTTTTCATATTCTCTTTTAGCCTTTCTTATCAATACTTTGCATCTAGCTTGTCAGTGCTTATTTTCTTCATTTGGATCCTTTTTCCATTCTTTGAAGGATGCTCTTTTGTTTCTAACAGCTTCTTTCACTTCACTTTTTAACCATGCTGGCTGTTATTTGCTCTTCTTTCCACCTTTGTTAATATGTGGAATATTTCCGGTCTGGGCTTCCATGATAATAATTTTAAACAACGTCCATGCCTGATGTAAAGTCCTAACCTTTGCGGCTGACCCTTTTAGGTTCTTTTGAAACATTTTCCTCCTTTTGTCATAGTTGCCATTTCGAAAATTAAATACCGCTACAGTAGATATCCTTAATGATTTCACTCCAGATATCAGCTCAAATTTGATCATATTATGATCAGTGTTTCCCAGTGGATCCAACACTGTTACTTCTCATACCATGCTTTGCATTCTACTAAGGACTAGATCTACAATAGCTCCCTCTCTTGTCAGTTCTTGGACCAGTTGCTCCAAGAAGCAGTCATTTATTCCATCTCATAATTTTACCTCCCTAGCATTCTCTGATGTAACATTTATCCAGTCAATAATGGGGTAATTGAAATCACCCATTATTATAATGTTGCCCAATTTGCCAGCTTTCCTGAACTATGCCCTGCTGTGCCTTCTAGAGGCCATCTGTTAATGCTATAGACTGTGATAGAAAGTTCAAGATTTGAAACTATGGGGAAAAGGTATAGGGATCAGATAATAAAATTTGCTTTTTAACATTCTGTCTGTATTACCTCATCAGATGGGTATTTCTAGAAATTGTGTTAGATTTTTCCTGAGGCCCTGGGGGGAGGGAGGTCCCTGCCAGTGGGCTGGAAAAAGAGTTGTGAGGCCTGCCCAGGGGGAGGGGTTAGCAGAGAAGTTGCAGAAATAAACTGGTTTCCCTGTAGTGAGTGAAAACAGGAGTGGCGCTGGAGAATAACAAAAGGAGGTACATGAAGTTCTTGGTTGTCTGTACCCCTGCCAAGACCCTTGGGAGTATAGGGGGATCCTGGAGTGAGAGAAATAAAGACAGGCTGGTAACAGGAGTAGATGTTGCCCATTTAAGTGACAACTGAGAAGGAGAAAGAGCTTCAGGTGGATAAGGGAAATCCAGACTGGAAGCCTATCCAAGGCTGGAGTGTAACCCTGCGAGGTGCACTGCTGGAAAAAGGACAACCTAAAAGGTCTGTGCCTGAGTCTGGGTTGATATCAGGAGAAACAGAAGCAACCTTGGATTTATTCTTGACACAACAGGATGGGTAAAGGACAGTAGTCTGTGTAAACACTATACAGTATAGCTTTTATGTATGTCTAGATGTATTTTGCAGTCTACTACTCAAAATCACATTTAGATACTATAACATGATTTTGAAACATGTGTGATGTAAATGTGACAAAGTTTAACAATTTAAAGGCTGGAGGCAATTTTTACAATTGTACATTGTGGTACAAAGCCAGCAGGTACTTTTACTTTTCCGAAAGGGAAACTACAAGCACACTTTCCTGGTGAACTGTACAGCTATATTGGCACACTAACCACATTCTATATATGGTGCTAAAAATTGTGCATAAAAATTGGTGCTAATTGTGTAACAAGCCAATTAGCACCAATAATTGGGCGCTAACAATCAATTTTTGAGGTTAATTGGCAACAACTTGGATTTGCTATGCGCTATTCTATAAAGAGGCGCATGCAAATCTAATAGCGTGCAACTGAAAAGGGGTGTGGCCATGGGAGGGGCTTGGGTGGGTCAGGGCGTTCACTAAAGATGTGCACAATATTATAGAATTTGTGGGGTCTGCACCTAAATGTACATGCGAGGATTTACACCAGGTCTCAGTATAAATCCTCATGCCCAAAATTTGGGCATAGATCTTGGCACTGCGCACTATTCTATAAATGGCGTCCAATTCAGAGCACCGTTTATAGAATAACACTCAGTGTGTGGATTTTTTTTTTCGGCACAATTTATTGAATCTAGTCCTTAAGGTGTTCAGTTTTCAAAAGAACCTTTTATCTGGGTGAATCAGCATTGACATACACAAATGGCTTTTGCATGTTGTTTTTCTTAAGCCCAATGGTGTGTTTTTATGGAATTGGTCTGGGAGGGGTGGTGGTGGGGGTCACGGTGACCACTGAGTTTTTAATTATCAAAATCTTAGGTGAGAGGGATAGTCTATAAGCCAGACAATTAAACTGGGAGCCACAGTCTATGAGCCAGGCCATTAAATTAGGGTTCCTAATACTCTTTCATTGGCCCCGAGGATTAGATTGCCCAGAGGTTGAAGCTGAGACCAGTATTGTTGCTGGACGTTAGGGCAGCCTACCCAGGGACCCAGACAGTAATAATCAAGCAGCGGAATATGGAACCAGGGATTTCTTTGCATTCAGTAGTTACCTGTCCACAGCAATGGCAGTCAATGTAAAAACAGACACGTAGACTGTGACGGGCTGCATCAGAAAAACAAAGTAGCACATGAACTTCCCAAAGATCCATCCTTGGGGGTTGAAGGCATAGGCCAGGGTGAAGGGCACACAGGTGGCACACATCAGCATATCTGAGAAAGCCAGGTTTCCAATTAAGAAGTTGGTGACATTGTGCATTTTCTTGGTCTTGCAAATGACGTAGAGGAGAAGATAGTTCCCGAAGATGCCGACGAGCACAACCAACGTGTAACAGGGAATGATCAGGGGCTTAAAAGATTGGATCAGTTGCACCCCGATGAACTGGGAGCTGGCGTTGGTGCTGTTCTTTAAACTGACCTCATAGACACTCACATTAGGCATTCTGTAGTCCCAACTGCCTGCATGCTCCATGACCAAAAAAATCAGTTTAGGCCTTAAAAATCTCCATGTGTGCTATTCGCCTTGTATTCCCTATCTGGAAATCAGTTCGTACATGGCCAGCACTAAAGGTTACTTCCTTAGCACCTGGAGTCAGGATTCATCAGTCAGCTTCAGACCTAACTTCTCCTTGCACTGGTCTGGTGCCCAGTTGGTGCTCAAATGCACTTTATTCTGTAGCGGGCAGACCAAGCTATTTCATGCTCCAGATGGCTCTTCCTGTCCTGTGCAAAGACACACACACACAGTGGATGTGGTTGAAAATGAGTTGCATCTTTCATTACCTTTCAAATAATATGCTGGTGAAATGGAAACCCATGCGACATCCTGTTCTTCTCCAGTACCCCCTGGCCTCTTGTAAATTGTTTTAAGTCTTCTCCATGGGCAGGTCTTTTAATTATATCTTTCCCTTCAAGTTCCAATAATACTTTGAATGATGCATAGTAACAGTCAGAATTCTCTTCCACTTGCTTCTGTTCTGAGAAGATACAAGTAGGAGGAATAGTCAGCAAACATAGCAACATTCCAGGAATAACATGTATAGAATGTTTGTACGTTTGGGAAGCTTGCCAGGTGCCCTTGGCCTGGATTGGCCGCTGTCGTGGACAAGATGCTGGGCTCGATGGACCCTTGGTCTTTTCCCAGTATGGCATTACTTATGTACTTATGTACGTTCTGGTCTGCTAAAGGGCCACAAGTGGGGCACGAGTGGAGTAAACAAGGCTACCTAAGCATTACTCATTAATTAATAGCAGTGAAAAAAGTAAGCCGTGCCCAGCAGAATGGCTTTTAGCACAGAAAGAACAGCAGCTGAAGAGTGGAAAACAAGCTGTTATGTTTATAGCTATAAAACGTAGCAGATTGTAATCTGCTATTACGTTATGTCTTTTTGCCCTGTTCACATGACACTTTTTCTAGTATCACTGGGGGCTCATTCGCAAATCCTCAGCTCTAGTGCTAGATCAAAAGACTCCATTTACAAAGTCTGCTTAAGATCTGCAATGTGCCTCTTGCTAGTGTCACTATGGACATATTACAAAAGAAAAAAAAAAATCGACCCCACCCTTGCCTTACCTCCTTTGTGATCCAAAATTGACTGCTGAAAAGCAGGGGCCAATTTGGTCAAAAAAGGTTTAAACATAAGCAGCGGAATTGGGGGGGGGGGAGGTGGAGGAGGGACCACTAGGGCCATAAGCATCAGCAACTAAAGCACTTGGGACAGGAATAGGAGGCCCGAGAGCTTGTCTCAACGGGCCCAGTTAAACGAGGGCTGGGCCCGTTCGAGTTGGCTCAGGGGTGCGACGGGAGCGAGTAGGGAGGGAGGGGAGGAGGTAGCGTCCACGGGAGAAGCAGAGAGGCATGGGACACTGGGATTGGTAGCTTCAAATGAGGCAGCTGATCTAAGGAGAGGGAAAGCGGCTGATTGGCTGACGAAAGAGGTAGGGGCGGGGCATGGCAAGAGAAAGAAAGCAAAGGGCATACAAAGACCAGGGGTGGCGATCCTCGGAGGCGGTTTCCCACCCTCCCACCCTTCAGAGCATGGGGGGGGGGTGTTTTTGTGGACGATGTTGTTATTGTTTATTGCAGGATTGGCAGGAGTTGTCGCAACAGCAAAAAGAAGAACACAAAACCCGAGCTACAAGAGATATGGCTCATGGGGGGGGGGGGGGGGGGTTGAGCCAGAGCATGGACGGTGGGTCGGGTGACCCGGGAGATTGGTGTGGAGGTCCACACGGAGCAGGGCCCTTGCTGTTATGGCGGGGCCTGAATGGTGGCTACAGGACTGCGAGATTACCGTTTTGCTGAGATGGCGAGCGGCGGATGGGGGGGGGGGTCCTGGATGACGTCAAGTCTGGACACTTGTAGCTCGGAGGCGTGGGGGGGGGGTTGTGTGTTCAAGTTCATCAACATTGAATAGTTAATAAAGCAAGCTGCGGCCTATGTTTACCCAATATTGGTTCTGAGAGAGTTATTGAAAAGGTGGGGGGGGGGGGAGGGAGGGGGAACGGGGTGAGAACGGGCCCCAGCTCCAAGGTTTACAGAGATTATGTAGCCCCTCCAACAACAACAAAAAAAGGTGTTTAAAATAGGGGTTCTCAACCCAGTCCTCATGACACACATAGCCAGTCCGGTTTTCAGGATATCCCTGATGAATATGCGTGACTAGATTTGCATGCACTGCCTTCATTATGTGCAAGTCTGTCTCATGCATATTCATTGTGGGTATCCTGAAAACCGGAGTGGCTGGGGGTCAGGACCGGTTTAAAACATTCTTTTTATTTTTAATTAAGACCACAATAGGGCCGCCTTAATGACTTTCCCTTCGCCCATTCCTATATAAATCAAAAAGGAGAGGGAAGGCAGAGTTTAGGTATTTTTCCCTATCCCAGCTCTCTTTCTGCAAATGAGCCCCATTGATAGACCTGCTTGCTGCATGGATGAACTGACCTAGAAATGAGCTGCCCCCTGTCAACTCTCAGGAGCAGTGAAAAGGCAGGTGCTGCATTCACCATTACTGACACAATTCTGGTGACTCCTATTCACGATGTTTGTGTTTCACAGAATTACTTCGATCTGACAGGATTAAAATGAAAATATGTTTTCCCTCAGCTTTTTTAGTCAACGTGTATGGCTAAAATAAATAAATAAAAAAAATATGTGCGTTTGTTGGTTCTTAGCAATAATTAGCTATAGCAACGCCAGAGTGGTGATTCACATCCTGCATAAGGTTTACTTCTACAGACTCCACTTTAGTGATACTCCAATCAGGGGCTGCTAAAAAAATGGGATTGTCTTATATCTCCGTTCTGCACCCGCCAATGATCACTTAGGAGTCCGTGATTTAAAAAGTAATAATCAATCAGTGAAGTAATACAAATCAATAGTTTTTTTTACACACCTGTAGGCCCCCCCATGGCAGCAGCTTATTATCTGGGATCTAGTTTTAATTTCGGCTTCGATATGATTTGTCTTGCAACATAATTTATCCATGGGAAGTGTTGGGGAGGTTTCACGATCAAATCCACACAGATCAGCCAGATCTGAACAATATCTTAATGCCCCCATCTATCAGCATTCAGCAAAGCGGTGCAGGACTCTTTAAAGACTTTCTCTCCCTCTCCCCCTCCCTCAGGCGATAAGAAAAAGCAAACTATTCTCTATTTCACAGTAAACAGGTCTTTTAAATACAGAGTGACTAAAGCGCCGGAAATAAACTTTGGAAACCCTCTTAGGCGGTAATCGAAACGCATTCCTCTGACATTAAAAAAATAAAAACAAACAAGCAAAACATAACTTAGGGCCAGATGTACTCAGCAGTTTTCTCATGGATACGGAATGAAGGAAAAAACCTTTTAGTACATCTGGGGTAAAATCGTAGTTACAATAAATGAGAGCCTGACCTCATCCAGCTCTCTGAACACTTTCCCGTGAAGTTTACCAAATCTCACCGGTGTTCAAATGCTTAAAAAGAGAAAATGGGAAAATGAAATACAGTTTACAGCCCTGCCCGACACACCCTCCCCTCCCCTGTTCCTCAGGTACCGGCACTGTTTTGTTCAGGTTCAGGTTACCTGGGACTTTGAAATCCATACTGCAGTCTCGATTTTGCATCCATTGGTGCAAATATAACCATTACCCACCTGAAGTTAAAGGAGATCGGAAGGCAGCTGTCGGGAGCGTAATTTCATTGTAGGAAAACAGAGCTGAGGATAGCGAGCAGGTTGCAGCAGCCTTTTGGTTTACGATCCTTCTGCAGACTTCAGTCTCCCGAACCCCTGGGAAGACGCTACCGTCTCCCCCTACTGGTCTCTTTCATCAATGGCCGTATCCGCGTTTGCCTGGCGCTGGGCTTCTTTAGATTAAAAAAACGCTCGCCACCGTGCTGCCTTCCCAGTGAATTTGCAAATCCTGGGGCGGGGAAAGTTTCCTTCTCAACTAGTGGGGGAAGGGAGGTGGGTGGATTTTGTTTTTTTAATGACACCTGAATGTGTTCGTTTCAATAAAATGTTGCAGGAAACTCTCCGTGCTGTAGTAGCCTCTTGGGCAAGTGAAAGGTTCAGCGGGCATAGGATGGCCAAAACAAGCAATGAAGGTGAAGGGCGGACAACTGTGTGTTTTGGAACGGATATACAAGAAGTTCAGGGAAGGGTGTTGCGGGTCAACGGACCTTCCTGGAACATCGCACAATAATGAGTTTGTTATATTTTTTTATTCATATATTTTAAACGTGGACTAGTAGGTAATGTTTATTTCTGGAAGACCATCAGTGGAGAACAGGTATTCTGTGACCTATCCTTGGTCTTAAATGTATCTGAAAAGCAATTAGACAAGTATTAGATTTGGGAAGAGCAGTATCTCCAAATGGGTTAGTGTTCTGCATAGGATGACAGTAACGAACCCCACTCTTAAGCTAAGGTATGTGGAGTATGATCTCATTATCAATCAGTCCAATATACAGCTCATACTTCCCGTAGTACCGGTACCTGCCTAATGAAAAGAGGAAATGCAGAAAGTGTGAGGATAGATCGTGTACTTGGACATAACTTAATACATTTCTTGATTAGCTTTCGAAGGTTGCCCTTCTTCCTCAGATCGGAAATAAGCAAATGTGCTAGCTGACAGTGTATATAAGTGAAAACATTCAAGCATTACTATGACAGTCTGACAGGGTGGGAGGATGGGGGTGGGTCGGAGGTATGCATGGGGACATCAAAGCATATCATTGATATTCTAACAGGATGGGTGTGGATAGGTGAGGGGTGGGGTGATCAACAGAGACATACAGCTTTATGGTTTATGATGGGCTAGGAACCCCAGATCCTTGTTAAGTCCTTTCTGTTGGGTGTTAAAATATTCAATCATTCTGACTTCAAAGGTCTTACCTTCTTGTATGGTTTTAAAGTTACCTTTCAGGATTCTCACTGTGAAGTCACTGGTACAGTGTCCTGGTCCTGTAAAATGTTGACCAACAGGTGTGGGAACCCTACTGGCACCAGCATTGTTCATGTGATGTCTATGTAAATTCCACATTTGGTAAGACTGCATTTCCACTATTCATAGAGCTGCTGCACCTCCCTCCCCACCCCCATCTCCATTGTTCATACACACTTTCTGTTACCTCAGGGCACCGATGACAACTGTAGACCTGTTGTTTTTCAGTTTGAAGAACTAAAGAAGAGGGCAAGCAGCTGAGGAAACACAGTCCAGGCTGGCTTGATGCTGTACATGGTTGCCTTGACAACAGCCCAGGTATCTATTCATTGCCCATGATGTCTGGGTTACTTATGGCAGGTTCTGGATTGAATTGGTGACATGCATGATCAGGGGCTGTGACAGTTTCCCTCTTGTCTCTCTTTGGAAGTGTCTTCAGAAGAAAAGGAGGAGGAGGAGGGTCTGGCTGATCTTGCCCCCTCCCCCTTTCTGGTCCTGCCCCTGGCTCCCATCCCTATCCTTACTCCGTCTTCCATCCCAGCCCTTCTTCCCACCCCCTCTCCCCATGCGTCCCAGGACCAGCCCTCGTCCCCTTGTACAGTTGCCCACTCCCAAGTCCGGCCCCTCACACCGTACCACTCCTCCTATCCCTGAGCTGAGTCCCCTTACTTCCTCCAGGCTTCCTGTGGACTTCCTCCCTCCAACCCCTGTGCTGAGCCCCCTACTTCCCCACAGGCTTCCCTGGACATCCCCCCTCTCCAGAGTCCTCCTCCCTCCCCCCATGCTCCCTTCAGTCCACCCACCCTCCTGCCACTCATCTGACCCCCTTCCCCCAATGCTCCCCCTGGACTGGCCCCCTCCTGTCTCTTGCTAGGGACCCTCTTCTCCGGACACCTACCATGTCACCCCCAATCCTGGCTCTATTCAAAGGCATGTTCATCCATGATGAGTTTCACACAGCTGGACTACATTTTTGGATCTGCCAACACAGATGTTGGATGCATGTTGGATGCAGTCTGTCAGGTGTTATTTATATTTTCAGGCCCCAATCCTTCCTCCCCCACCCTTGTTGATAATTCTACCTCCCCATCCTCCCCCCACCCTTATTGAACATGCCACCTCCCCCATACTTCTCAACCCCCTCTGATGAAGATCTTACCAGAGCAGGTGAGTTTAAGGAGAAGGCACAGTTGTTGTGCTTGAATATTTCTTCTCCCACGTTGATCCAGCTGTGCTACACCCCTGACCCCAGGGCACCCATCTTCCCTCCCCTGTCCCCACTGAAAAACTCATCACCCCCATACCCTGTACCCTTCTTGAAAAAATAATTCCCCTACCCTACTTTAAATTAGCTAACCCTCTCCCAACCCTGCTGCACATATTTCCTCCCCCTGCTCTATAAAATAATCCCCTCTCTACCTAGTCATCCTCCCTGCCCCTCCCTGTACATCCCCTAGAAATCACTTCCCTCTTATTTATATAATTCTCAGAAAACAAGTGTTATAGTAAATGATTTTAAACCGTCCAAAATGTGTTTATTGTGCGACCAGATAGAACAGGTAGGCAAGCCATGGCTACAGTAATGATAAGGTGGTTTGAGTATTTTATTTTCTTAAATCATTTCTATTGAGTTTGAAAGCAATGATATTTCAATGCTGTATCCAATTCTGCTCACTTTTGTCATAATGGTTCTGTAAAAACACTCTATAAAAACAAAAAAGATCTAAAAAGTGATTTGCATCTTTTTGGCATGAAAGAGAACACAACAAGAAATTCCTATGATGTTACATGAGTGGTCATACGCATATGATGTGCATTTCAGGCTCACTTTATGGCAGGCAAGCACCACAGAGACTCCTGGGACCATTTTCGTGCAATAAACACCACTCTTGAAGCCCGCGCTTTACAAATCAAAGTGTGCAACCAGAGACATGGATGGAGGATTCTACCTGGCCTAGCTGGACTGTGAAGATGAGCCAAGGCACAATGATGACCAAAGGAGGGAGGAACAGCAGCTGGTGATCTTGCCTTATGCCCGTCCCTGGCCACATCCCTGTGTGTTCTGTGCTTGGGTGGCCGTAGAAGAAATGTTGATCCGGAAAGTCGTGGATGAATACCGTCTGACCAGAATGGCTATTTATGAGCTCTATGCAGTAGCTAGCCTGGTGAAGCTGTGATTGTCCTGCAGTTCCCTGCCATGGGGAACTTCTAGTACATGATAGGGGGTAACAGTGGTGTGGACCAGTCTACTGTGTCTAGATATTTGACACAGATACAGACATATTCTGGTCACCATTTGCTCTTTTCAGCATTTTTGAACTGCTATTCTTTTTTTTTTTTAAATATTAAACTTAAAACTGAAGAAGGGTCACCTTTGGAGGCTCATGTGTATTACCTCATTCCCACTAAAATGGTCTCATCTTATTTCCCTTTCAGAAAAAGTGTGTTGGGCTGTATATTAGGTTCCCGGTGGAGGAAGACGAACTACAGAAGATAAAACAAGACTTTTTCAAGATTGTTGGTATGCCTAATGTCTTGGGTGCCATTGACTGTACTCATGTGGCATTTACCCCCCCCCCCCCCCATTGGATCAGGAAATCCAGTACCTCATCCACAAGATGGGATATTCAGTGAACATCCATGTGGTCTGTGATACAAAGCCTGAGGATCCTTTATGCCATGTCCTGCTCTCTGGGAGCTGCCATGACTCATATTCTGGCAAACTGTTCTCTAGGGCAGAAATTTGCACAGGGTATATTCAGACAAGAATGGGTACTTGGTGAATGCTATTGTCTTTTAACAGATGTGACATGGGAGCCAGAGGTGTTTGTGGAGAGTGGACATTGCTGGGGGGGGGGGGGGGGCTTGCAGTGTGCATCCATCCCACTTTAAAAATGACACACGGACTTTGGACAAGGGCCATTCTTGTTGGGTATGTGATACTATAACCTCACTAATGGGCTGCTGTGTTCTTCCAGGGGGTGCTGGATACAGATTCAAGCCGTGGTTGATGACCCTGTTCGCAGCACCCAGAGAAGCACTGCAACGATTCCCACATATTGACCAGGTGTACCATCAAGCACAATTTTGGGGTACTGAAGAGCCAGTTCCACTGCTTGCATCTTTCAGGAGGATCCCTACCATATTCCCATGTCAAGGTGGTGGACATTGTGACGATGTGCTGTATGCTCCACAACATCGCACTGAAGCATCGACTTGAGATTGATGTTGTGCCACCAGAGCTGGTCTTTAACAGATGGAATTACTTGGTTTATCATTTAATAAAATTTATTTACATTTACTCTTTTTTTAACTAATTACCCCACTAGCAAGTTGAAAGTTGGAGAAATTGAGCACAGAGGTGTCTGGTGCACATCTTAAATGTTATTTCCTGGCTCACAAGATAATGGAGCCCTTTTACTAAGCCACATAAGTGTCTACGTGCACCCAATGCACCAAAATGGAGTTACCACACTGCTACCACGTGGCTATTGTGGTAATTTCATTTTTGGCATGCATCTGATACACATGGTCGAAAAAAGAATTTTTATTTTCTGCCAAGCATATCGGACACGCTCCAAGTGGCATTTGGCATGCCTAGGTGATTACCGCCCCGTTACCATGTAAGACTTTACCGCTAGGTCAATGGCTGGTGATATGCTCTTAGACCCAAAATGAATGCGTGGCCATTTTCATTTTGCTGCACGTCCATTTTGGGCAAAAATTTAAAAAAGGTATTATTTTGTAGGTGCGCTGAAAAATAATTCTGTGTGCACCCAAAACACGCGTCTACACTACTGCAGGCCATTTTTCAGTGCACCTTAGTAAAAGGACCCCAATGTTTGTCATCCTATCTGAGTAATCACCCCAGGAAAACTGCATTCCTAGTGTGGATGTACAGACTACACTCTGACTAATAAATAAAATTACCTTTTCCTTGAAGCATGCCTCCGGCTATCCATCATCAAAACTTCTCAATGAAATGTAGAGTTTCAGTAGCATTGTACTACAGAGTGATACAGAAGAATGCAATATACTTCTTGACTTTTCCTGGGTGCTCATTGAAAACCAATCATTTGAGTTACCCATCACAATAACCTTTGTAAAATTGTACCCATACTCTAATTGCTCCTATCTTTTTCTTTAATTTTATTTCTATTAGTTAAACATGAACTAATAAGCATCTCCTTGATTTAGAAATACAATCTGCCATAAGAAATAATTATAAGAAATAAAAACTAAGGAAACAAGAATATTATCTAAATCATATACTTTAAATCATAAGTCAAACAGAGGGGAGGAGGAAAAAAATTATGGCGGATTAAACATACAAAAGTAAAAATTAAGCATGGAAAAATCAAAACATTGGCATGATGTATGGGGCTCATTTTTGAAAGAGAAAAATGTCCAAAAAGTATCATTAAGCAGCTTTTGGACGTATTCCTTCTCAAAATGTCCAAATTGGTATTTTCAAAGCCTATTTTGCAGACATTTATCTATGCATCCAGATCACAAGGGGGCATGTTGGGGTGGGATTAAGGTGGGCTTAGGTTGTTCCTAACACTTGGATGTTTTATAGCCATAATAGAACAAAATGAAAATGTCTAGGGCTAAAACTTTAATGTTTTGATCTAGACTTGTTTGTAGAATGAATAAGGGAAAGGGAAATAGGACTTGATATACTGCCTTTCTGAGGTTTTTGCAACTACATTCTGTCAGGTTCTCAGGTTCAGAGCCCGCGGGGCTGGGCTCTGGAGCAAACGTGAGCCCTTGGGCTGCTGACGAGGAGCGACAGCAGCAGGCAAAACCCACCAACCAACGCTGGGCAAGCACACCGACACCGGCAGGGACTGCAGGCACCGCCCAGCGAGCCGGAACACACGGACTGGAACACTGGACTGGAATTCCCCGGACTGGAGGACACAGGACTGGAACACCGGACTGCAGCACACCGGACTGGTCCACACAGCTTCACCTGCACTTAGCTACTAAGCCCCCCAGGAGTTGAGCTCCTGGGTTCGAGTAGCCGGCAGGACTTACTGGATACCAGATGACACAGGGACCAGGACTGGAAACAGAAGTGCTCCTAAACCTAAACTGATCTACATGCTCCCAAGCCCTAACCCAGCAGGAGTGTTCCTAACAGTAAACTGACAAAAGGACTTCCTAAGCCCTATACTAAACAGGAGCTCCTAAGCCCTGCTCAAGAAAGGGACTTCCTAAGCCCTAAACTAACAGAGCAGGGAACTAAACACAAAGCTAACACAGGTGCTACTAAGCACCAAGCTACAAGCAGAGCTATACACTAACAAGCTAAACACAAAACTAACAAGCTACCTAAGCACTGCTCTAGCAAGCTAGAAACAAAACTAACACGATGCTTCCTAAGCACTACTCTGGCAAGCAACCAGAAGAGCTCCTAGCACTAAAAAGGAAGACAGGGGAGCCACAAGGAAAAAGCAGGGAAGCTAACGCATAAACCAAGAGTGATTCTAAATCACCAAACACCAACAGCAAAGACTGCAATGCTCCCAATAGCACAAACACCAGAAGTACTTCTAACAGCAAACTCTGCAGTGTTCCTAACAACACCAAACCCTGAAGTACTTCTATCAGCATCAGAGCTTCCAAAGCCCTACACACAGCAATGCTTCCAAAACCAAGAGGGAAAAGTAGGGGAACCAAAGGGAAAAGCAGGAAAGCTAAACACACAGACACCAGTGCACACTGCACTAACACTAACCTGGCCCTTAGCAAAAGCAAGCAGGGAAACTAGACACAAAGTCAGAAGTGCACACTGCACCACCCTACCTAAAGCAAACACCACTGTTGCAAAGGCTCTAAAGGAAACAACACCACTTCCTTATCAAGGCCCTCCCTGATGATGTCACACTCCCTAGACCTAGGCAAAAGCACACTGACCCAGAGAGGCCCAACCCACACCAATTCAACACCGTGAAGCACTTGAAGCCAGTACACCCAAAGAGAGGTAGAGTTAACTCAGTCCACCCACACAGCTGTAGTAAAGTAAAACAATTAACCCCATGCTGCTGGAAGCTGCCAGCACAGAGAGACAGAGCCAGCTCAGAAAGGACAGAGAAAAGAAACAGAAGCCAGCTAAGAAGCTGACCCCCAGGAAAGAGGTAAGTTTGAGAGGGGTTCTGACCCCAATCATAACACATTCAAAGTGGTTTATATATATTCAGGTACTTATTTTGTACCAGGGGCAATGGAGGGTTAAGTGACTTGCCCAGAGTCACAAGGAGCTGCAGTGGGAATTGAACTCAGTTCCCCAGGATCAAAGGCCTCTGCACTAACCACTAGGCTACTCCTCCACTCCATGGAGTGACCAGATGACCACTGGAGGGAATCAGGGATACTTACCCCTTACATTCCCAGTGGTCACTGACTCCCTCCCACCCCCCCCAAAGATGTGAATAAAAATAGTACTTACTAGCCTCTATGACAGTTTCAGATATTATAGCCAGTTCTATTAAAGCAGCAAGCACTTCCGTAGGATAGTGTAGTAGTCAGTGCAGTGGACTGTAGAGAAAGGGACCCAGGCCCATATCTCACTCTACCTGTCACACTTGTGGTGGAAAGTATGAGCCCTCCAAAACTGACCAAAAACCTACTGTACCCTCATATAGATGACCCCTTCAGTCATTAGGGCTATTGGAGTGGTGTACAGTTGGGGCTGTGTTTTGGATGAGCTTTTTTTTTTGGGGGGGGGCTCAGAAGACAAGATAAGAGGGTAATGGTGAGATGTGTACCTGGGAGCTTTTATATGACGGCCACATCAGTGCTCCCTAGGGTGCCCCCATTGCGCTCCTAGCGTGTCTGTGTGACAAGTCTACTAAGATTGCTGGCTTCTCCCACATTTCAATGGCTGATTTTGTGCATTTTGCACTTGGACTTCCTTTTTTTTTTTTTTTTTTTTCCAAAAATGGACCACAAAGATAAATGCACAGAGCACAAAACCATTTAGCAAGTGGCCATTAAAAAAAAAAAAGATAGGTGTTTTGCTCTTTCAAAAATGGCTATCCGCCTTATTTTCAAAAGAGAAAGACGCCCATATTTTGACCCAAATTGGGAGATGGGTGTCTTTCTCCCGTGGGTGGCCAAATCAGTATAATCAAATGCCCATTTTGGGCGTCTTGAACTGCAATCTGTCGAGGAAACAGCCATAGTTGATGGGGGCGTCAGAGGCGTGGTGAAGGTGGGACTGGGGCGTGTTTATCGGCCGAGGAGAGATGGGTGTCCTCGGCCGATAATCGAAAAAAGAAAGGCATTTTTAGCGCGAATTTGGGTCACTTTTTTTTTTACCCTTTTTTTTCATGAACAAGTCCCAAAAAAGTGCCCTAAATGACCAGATGACCACCGGAGGGAATTGGGGATGACCACCCCTGACTCCCCCAGTGGTCACTAACCCCCTCCCACCCAAAAAAAAACAACTTTAAAAACTTTTTTTTCCAGCCTGTATGCCAGCCTCAAATGTCATACCCAGCTCCATCACAGCAGTATGCAGGTCCCTGGAGCAGTTTTAGTGGGTGCATGCATTTCAGGCAGACAGACCCAGGCCCATTCCCCCCCTACCTGTTACACTTGTGGTGGTAAATGGGAGTCCTCTAAACCGCCCCCAAAACCCACTGTACCCTCATCTAGGTGCCCCCCTTCAGCCATAAGTGCTATGGTAATGGTGTAGAGTTGTGGGCAGTGGGTTTTGGGGGGCTCAGCACCCAAGGTAAGCGAGCTATGGACTTGGGAGGCATTTTAATTTTCTTTTAATTGTTACAAGTGCCCCCTAGGGTGCCCGGTTGGTGTCCTGGCATGTGAGAGGGACCAGTGCACTACGAATCCTGGCCCCTCCCACGACCCAATGCCTTGGATTTGTTCGTTTTTGAGCTAGACGCCTTCAGTTTCCATTATCGCTGAAAAACGAAACCGCCCAGCTTAAATCTGCACAATTCCGATGCATTTGACTGGCACAAACCGTATTATCGGAAAAAAGATGGACGCACATTTTTTCCGAAAATACGGTTTGTTCTGCCCCTTCACATACTCGTTCTCGGAGATAGACGCCCATGGAGATGGGCGTTCGCGTTCGATTATGCCCCTCCACATTTCCTATTTGAACTTGGGAAGTTTTGCACAAAATGTCCAAAGTCTGACTTATAAAATTAACATCCAAACTAGCACTTATGCCCAAAACGGTTATTACTATATTAATATGTTCAAAAGACCTCAGTCTGACTTAGACATCATATCAAAATTGCCCCACCGCGGGGCTCATTTTAAAAACAGAAAATCATCTTAAAAATAGCGTAAAGTGGCATTGGGTATTTTTTTCTACCAAGCATTAATACAGCAGTAATTGAATGACAAGTTTTCCAATGTTAATAATCCCATTTTCTTGTGTTTAGAAATTGTTTGCAGTCCAAACTTCAGAAGACTACTGCTCAGACATTTACCGCAGCGATGGCTCATACATGAATATGAAGTAATTTGCAAAAGGCACCAAGTTTCTGCCTGGATAAAAAATTCTATCATTGCAAACGATTGTTATTTTTATTTCTGAGGTCTGACAGCAAGTGCCAGTAACTTGTACCGCACTCAGTATTCAGCAATTATGTGCTTGCAAACCAGCATACATTAATCTCAGAAACCCTTTCACATCGCTAAACAAATGGAGAAAATGTATTTGTGCACGCATATGTAAAAGTCATTCTGCTCTGCAGTGTGCCTGTTTTATTCTTTCACATTCTGTGAGAGACACTGTGTACACAGGGACCAGAGTATTGTGATTATTGAACAATTGTGGGTGACAGATGTGCTGTACAGCAGGGTCAGTCACTCAGATATGATCCCAGTAATAGTACTAAATGAAGAACAAGGGCACATATGTAAGCAAAGCAAATAAAAGAAACAAAATCTAAATGTTCTATTTCTAGATTTGAAAATAAAGAATATGCAGGAAGAACAAATGAAGACAAGTAAACTATGACCATGGGTAGATATGACTCGATTGTTTACTCTTTCCAAAAATACTAGGACTATGGGGGCACGCAATGAAGCTACAAATAGTAAATTTAAAACAAATTGGAGAAAATATTTCTTCACTCAACATGTAATTAAACTCTGGAATACTTTGCCAGAAAATGCAGTAAAAGCAATTAGCTTAGTGGGGTTTAAAAAAGGTTTGGATAGCTTCCTAAAAGAAAAGCCCATAAGCCATTATTAAAATGGACTTGGGGAAAATCCACTGCTTATGTCTAGAATAAGCAGCATAAAATGTATTGTACTACATCCCAATGGCTTGATTTTCTCTGTTTTTCACTTGGAAGGTTTATTTTTTTTAAATGGACTTAAAAAAACAAAATGTCCAAAGCATAAAACCTTGTTAGAAACAGTATTTTTGAAAACAAGACAGACATTTTTCTTTTTTAAAAATGAACTTCTTTCCTATTCAGATTCTGGATGTTTTTTGCAGTGTCTAAAGTCGGACTTAGACGTCATATCGAAAATGCCCCTCTTTAACCTTTGTTTCAAAAATCAATGATCATTTTAGTAGCCGCCCTCTGGGCCAACTCCATCCTATTAAGATTTTTATTTGAAGGTGCGGCCTCCAGAATTGTACACAATACTCTGAGGTCTCAACAGAGTCTTATACAGCGGCATTATCACCTTTTTTTTGTCATTTTTCTGTTTTACGTTTTTATTTTTACTTCCTGTTTTTATTGAAGTTCATTTCTACCTAACAATATATTTACTTTGTAAACCACTTTGATAGGTTCGCTCCTAAGCAGTATATCAAGACTCTGAATAAACTTGAAACTACTGGCCATTCCTCTCCCTGTGTACCCAAGCATCCTTATAGCTTATGCTGTCGCTTTTTTCTACCTGTTTGGCCACCTTAAGATAATCACATACGATCACACCAAAGTCCCACTCCTCTTTTGTGTACAAAAGTTCTTCACCCCCTAAACTGTACCATTCCCTCGGGTTTTGAGGCTCAAATGCATGACTCTGCATTTTTTAGCATTAAATCTTAGCTGCCAAATTCCAGACCATTCCTTCAGCTTCGCTAAGTCCTTCCTCATGTTATCCAACCATTAGGGGTACCTACCCTATTGCAGATTTTGGTATTATCTGCAGAAGCAAAGAGACAGCCCTTCAGCAATATCGCTTACAAAAATGTTAAAAAGATTGGCCCAAGAAGAGAACCTTGCGACACACCACTGGTAACATCCTTTTCCTCAGAATGAGCTCCATTTACCACTATCCTCTGTTGCCATCCACTCAACCAGTTCCTAACCCATTCACTTTAGGACCCATATCAAGGGCACTCAGTTTATTTATTAGTTGTCTATGTGAAACCATGTCAATGGCTTTGCTAAAATCTAAATACACCACATCTAGTGAAGAAATATTTTCTCCTATTTGTTTTAAATGCACTACACTGTAGTTTCATCGCATGCCCCCCAGTCCTACTATTTTTGGAAAGCGTGAACAGACGCTTTTTTGAGATACGGCGACCAGAATTGAATGCAATACTCAGGGTGAAGTCGCACCATGGAGTGATACAGAGGCATTATAATATTTTTGGTCTTATTTTAATCCTCTCCTAATAATTCCTATCATCTTGTTTGCTTTTTTTGGCTGCCGCCATACACTGGACAGAAGATTTCAGTGTATTGTCTACAGTGACACCTAGGTTTTTTTTTGAGTGCTGACTCCTAAGGTGGATCCTAGCATCAGATAAGCTATGATTCAGATTATACTTCAAAATGTGCATCACTTTACATTTGTCTACATTAATTTTCATCTGCCATTTGGATGCACAGTCTTCCAGTTTCCTAAGGTCTTCCTGCAATTTTTCACAATCTGCATGCATTTTGACAACTTTGAATAGTTGTTATCTGCAATAATCACCTCACTCATTGTTCCCATTTCCAGATCATTTATAAATATGTTAAATAACACTGGTCCCAGTACAGATCCCTGCAGCACTCCACTATTCACCCTACTCCATTGAGAAAAATGGCGATTTAACCCTACCCTCTGTTTTCTGTCCAATAACCAATTCTGAATCCATAGAAGGACATTGCCTCATATCCCATGACTCCTTAATTTTCTCAGGAGTCTCTCATGAGGTACTTTGTCAGAAGCTTTTTGAAAATCTAGATACATGACATCAACTGGTTCTCCTTTATCCATATGTTAAAGTTTATTCACACCTTCAAAAGAAATGAAGCAAATTGGTGAATCAAGACCTCCCTTGGCTGAATCCATGCTGACTCTGTCCAATTAAACCATGGTTGTCTGGCCGTGGCTGCGATTCATAGATGATGTTTTTTGTTTATGGGCAGAATCATCATGAGAACTGGAAGAGTTCTGTTTTTGGTTGAATGAAAGTCATTCTACATCAGTGGCGTAGCTACAGGTGGGCCTAGGTGGGCACAGGCCCACCCATTCTTGTTTCAGGTCCATCCAATAGCAGCGTCTCGCTCCCCTCGCTTCCTGTTCTCCACCGGTGGCCCCCACCCTGACTCTCCCTGGTGTACCTCAGAGATATCCTAGCGGCCACAGTGATTCATCTTCACTGCCTGCACCAGCTCCCGCAGGCTTGCCTCTGCCATGTCCCTCCCTCACTGATGTCACTTCCTTTTTCCTCACTGGTGGGATGCAGCAGAGGCCAAAAGCCTGTGTGGTCCAGATCACAGTGAAGATGAATTGCTGAGGCTGCCGGGTTGACTCTGATGCACACTGAGGAGATTCAAGGAGGGGATAGATGCTGGTCTTTGGGGGCGGGGGAGGATAGAGGAATTGCTGAGCTAAAGGGGGGGGGGTGAAAGGGCTCACCCAATTTAACTGTGGGTCCACCCAAAATAGTAGGTCTGGCTACGCTGCTGTTCTGCATTGAAATTTATGGTACAGTGGCATTATACTGAGATATCTTTACTTGATGTGTAAATCATTAAACATCACCATGAGTTTGCCACTACTGAAAACAAACTGATAGGAATTCATTTTTTCATTATGATAGCTGTCATCCTTATTCCTTAAAAAATAGTCTTCCTGTTTTGCAATTTTTGAGATATAGAAGAATTTATTCCACAGACAAGGAATTTAAGAGTCAAAGTCAAATTTTGAAAGCGAGGCTCAGTGCAGGAGGATACCCTACTTCGGTTATTAAAAGAGCTTATACAAGAGCAAAATATAATGATAGCAATTTATTATTGGAATATTCAAGGGCGGTAGAAGACAGTAAAGATTGACATGTCCTGACATGTGTTCTAAGACATAATACAGCAACAAACTTGTTGGTAAAAATTTTAAGATGTCATTGGAAGTTGGTCACCACTTTACCCAGCTTTGAGAGATGTAGTGTTTGTGTGGCATACAGTAGAGGAAAAACTTTAAAGGCGATGCTGTGTCCTTCAGATGTACAGAAAAGGAATTTGGTTCCATCAGATGCACCGCCCCATTTCACGCCCTCACCCTGCCCCTTTCACACCCTCTCCCCGCCCCTTGTCACACCTCGCCCTGCCCCTTGTTGCACCTCGCCCCGCCCCCTGTCACATTTTTCCTTCCCCTGGTCACCCCCTCACCTCACCTCATCTCCCCTCCCCCTGGCCCCGTCACCACCTCTCCCCTTACTCACTATCTTCCCTGGTGGTCTAGTGACTTCTTCGGGACAGGAAAGAGCTCCCTCTTTCCTGCCCTGCACGCTGCTCTGCATCCTGCATGCTGCCTGTGACGGTCTTGGCGGGATTCAAAATGGCCACCGAGAATTGAAGCAGCCTCGCAAGACTTCAATTCTCGGCGGCCATTTTGAATCTCGCCGAGACCGTCACAGGCAGCATGCAGGATGCAGAGCAGCGTACAGGGCAGAAAAGAGGGGGCTCTTTCCTGCCCCGAAGTCACTAGACCACCAGGGAAGATTGTGAGTAAGGGGAGGGGAGGTCCACCGCGCGCCCGCCCGCACGTCAGCGTCAGCCCACCCATTTGTCCAGAAATCCAGACAAATGGGCAGGCTGGCTAAAACCCGTCCGGATGCCCAGACATGTCCTCTTTTTGAGGACGTATGGTAACCCTAGTCATACTGCTTGTGGAAACTGTGTGATCTGTGGGATTTCAGCTTCAGTACAAAAATGTTTGAACCCTGTGGTTGGTGGTTTTAAAACTGCAATTTAAAACCACCTGTGTTCATTTGTGGTGTGCTGTATTCAATGCCCGTGTGAAAAATTTTACATAGGGCAGACAAAGCGACCATTTAAGATACGGGTCTTGTAACACAAAAACACCATAGTGCCTCAAAACAAAAATTCACCCTTCTCAGCTCATTGTAAACAGCTTAATCATGTGTTCCTTTCTTTGAAGTGTTGGGCTCTGGAATGGATTCCTCCTGATGATAGAGGAGGTAATCCTTGGTAGTGTTTCCTTCAAGCAAAGCAGCAGTGAATATTTAAATTACAGTCTTTAGAACCACAGGGCAAAGTTGAATGGCATCACTTTTTTTTAGGAGAGTATCCCTATTGCTTTGATGTGATTATTCAGACCATGATGACTTTTTGCATTCTTTTTTTGTCTTTTCCTGATTGGCTTTCCCGCCATGGCATCTGATATAAGTTGAGATACCATTTTAGGTGTTTCATAGCCAATAACAGCAGTGGAAGCCCAGTGTTTAAGCACTATAATATGTTTTTTTTTGAGAGTGTGAATGTGGAGGAGTGGCCTAGTGGTTAGGGTGGTGGACTTTGGTCCTGAGAAACTGAGTTTGATTCCCACTTCAGGCACAGGCAGCTCCTTGTGACTCTGGGCAAGTCACTTAACCCTCCATTGCCCCATATAAGCTGCATTGAGCCTGCCATGAGTGGGAAAGCACAGGGTACAAATGTAACAAAAATAAATACATTTTAAATGTTTTACCTTAGCTTACGCCTTCTCTCTATGTTTTTAAGAATACCGCAGGTCCCTGAAGCAGGTGGATGAAACGCTGGCCATCGTCAGGCAGTTGTGGCAGCTACATACAGAATGGTTATTTTTTTTTCAGAAAGCTAAGTATACATTTCTGATGCACAGTACCTTTAAAGAAGGCGTGCTCTTAAACTTGAGTAAAGAAAAATAAAAGTATAAAAGCACACAAGAGTTTTTTAATGCTAGTGATAATATTGTTGCCAGTGTGTGACTGCAGCAAAGTATTGGCGATTGGCTCATTGATGCTTTTTCCTCTCATTATGTTTTCTTTAAAATAATTTCTGAGGTGCTATGAATATAGTTGACAGTATTATATGTTGATTTTGTGGTATATATTGAACTTCACCTCCTTCGACTTTGTAGTAATTTTCAAATGTCACAGCATTTTGAGTATACACCTGGTTTTCTGTTTCTGTAAACTGAGGTTGTTTCGTATCTTGAAATCTGGTTAGAAATAGCTGCATTCCCTGTATATCCACCAGCAAAGACCTTTTTTTTTGTCACAGACCCATTAAACAGAGAAACCAAGACAGCCTGTACCTGTTGAACAGCTCAGTGCAAGATTATTGTACAGTAACTAAGGCTCCCTGTTCGGGGAAAATTAACCAGTTATTCTGAGTAATAATGTGGGGCACTGGATGATGTTAAGCTAGCCCATAGTAGCTCCAGATGAATGATACTTGTTAATTAAGCTGAAATAGCATAGTCCATAATTTACATTTCAGGGAAAAAAAAAGTGCAAAAAGCCTACAGGTTAGTTTGCTTATGTAATTCCAGGATAAAAGATCCTGCAACTCCAGGAAAGGAAAACATCAACAAACAATGTACAAGAGAAAATATTTTTCCCATGAATAGCACAGTTAAGAATCCTTTCCCATGTGGTGGTATGTGGGGGATGGGGTGGCTGAGAATGCTACATCTACAGTATTCCCAGGCACCAGGAGGAGAGAAATCCACATTGACAGGATAATCATTTTATAACAGGTCACATAGTTTGGGAATCCAAGTAGTGCTTATTTTGAGGCTGTTTGGTAAAGACAGTAACAAAAAAATGGCACCAAAACTTAGGTGTAAAAATGATTATTTATTTAAAATATTTATAGCCCACCTATTAACTAGGTGGGTTACATAAAACAAACACAGTAATCCAACAAACTCATATCCAAACAGCATAATAACCATATAACTGTCACATCATCATAAAATACAGGAACATGAATTTAAAACCCTAAGCATGACTATGCAAATAACGATGCCTTGAGCTGTTTCTTACACATGTCAGATCTTTGCAGCACATGTATTCTTAATGGTAATTCATTCCACCCACTGGGACCAGCATAAGATAATGCTGTCTTTGCTACACCAGAAGAGCACATACATTTAAATGATGCAACAATCAAGCGCTGTGTGTTTTCAGAACGCAGTACTCATGTAGGTCTATAATAC
Source organism: Microcaecilia unicolor (assembly GCF_901765095.1). Classification (NCBI taxonomy): domain Eukaryota; kingdom Metazoa; phylum Chordata; class Amphibia; order Gymnophiona; family Siphonopidae; genus Microcaecilia; species Microcaecilia unicolor. The sequence continues at coordinate 324,261,237 of NC_044034.1, read as the reverse complement.
TGCAAGACCTTCCTAAAATATTCAGGAACTGAATCAAGCAAAGTCTTAAAAAACAGTGATAACAATTTAAAATGAATTTTATAGGCAATGGGCAACCAATGAAGAGCTTTAATCGCACCCATAAACAACTCATAATATCCCAAACCAAAAATCATACATACTGCAGCATGCTGAACTATTTATTTTTTGTTATTTTTATACCCTGCGCTTTCCCACTCATGGCAGGCTCAATGTGGTTTACATGGGGCAATGGAGGGTTAAGTGACTTGCCCAGAGTTACAAGGAACTGCCTATGCCTGAAGTGGGAATTGAACTCAGTTCCTCAGCACCAAAGTCCACCACCCTAACCACTAGGCCACTCCTCCACTCCTGCAGTGCATTGAGTTTCGCCCCTGAAATGCCCCAAAAGAGTCTGTTACAATAATCTAATTTTGTAAGCACTAAAATCTAAACCACAATCTGAAAATCATACATTGGTAGAAATGGTTTCAGCTTACTCAAAACTTTCAACTGAAAAAAAAAACATGTCTGTACCAACTTTGAAACTTGCGCTTGCATAGACAACTGTGAGTCAATGACAATACCCAAACTAGTAGTAATCTGATGTTTAACTGAGATCAACATCCCCACAAACACAGCAGGATTGTAAACCATTTCCTCATGTGATCCAGTCACAAGCATTACCTCTGTCATTAAAAAATTCAGGGCTAAGGTGCGTTAGTGTTTTTAGCGTGCCAACACTTGGCAACACTTAGCGCACTTGCTAACCATGTAGGTGCCTATAGCGATATTATAGGCCATAATGGAACAAAGCAAAAACATCCAGATCTAAAAGTTAGACATTTTGGTCTAGATCTGTTTCAATCATGACTAAGTCACAAAAAGATGCCCTAAATGACGCAACTTAAGAACAATCAACGAGCAATCTTCCTTCCGCAGATTATTGAAGACCCATCTTTTTGAAAACATTTATGGAAAGAACCAAAACACATAAAGTCCACACTTACTGTTCACTAATGCATCATACATTCACCTCTGAACTCTCATTCCTGTATTATCACATCACTCATACCTTTACTCACAGAAAGATATATACCATATGTCGTCATGCCTTATTATCGCCCTCTAAGCTCCCATTGTTTCCTTCCAAAGTTTCAATGTTTGTGTTCCATTGTTACATTCCTTAATGACACCTCGATTGTTTCGCATAACTCTGCACAATGTAATCCATAACCAATCTGTAACAAATTGTATATCCAACATTTAACTCATATTGTAAGCCACACTGAACCCGCAAAAAGGTGGGAAAATGTGGGATACAAATGCAATAAATAAATAAATGACCACTAGAAGGATTAAGGCATGATCCCCTCTTGCTCACCCAGTGGTCACTGACCCCCTCTCACTCCCCAAAGATGTGAAAGAAACAGTACATACCAGCCGACAGCTTCAGATGTTATGGCCAGTCCTATTACAGAAGCAAGCAGGTCCCTGGAGTAGCCTAGTGGTTGGTACAGTGCACTGTAGAGAAAGGGACGCAGGCCCATATCCCACTCTAACTGGTACACTTGTGGTGGAAAGTGTGAGCAAAACTAAGGGGTCCTTTTACCAAGCCGCAGGAAAAAGGGCCCTGCACTGGTCACAGGGGCCATTTTCCCATGTGCCAGTGCCCTTTTTATTGCAGCGAGTAAAAAGCTCCCAAACATCGCCATGTGGTAAGAGAAGTCTTACCACATGGCCATGCGGCGGGGAGTCCTTACTGCCACCCATTGAGGTGGCGATAAGGGCTCCCGCGGTAACCCAACGGTAACTGGGTAGCGTGCGGCAATGCCCGATTACCGCCACGCACTTTCGTTTTCCCCCTGAAATGGCGCACGCTTGGGGAAGAACTACCTCTGGTGGCTGTGTTGGGCCAGCAGAAGCCCTGATTTAGCATTTGGTAAACCCTTGTTGGGCTTACTGACGCTTTGTAAAACAGCCCCTAAGTTAGGCAGACAACTGGCACTAGTCTATAATGTGCACGCCCAAATTAGTGCACAGGTCAGAAATTTGGGTGTGCAGCTTTATAGAATTCAGGGGTTGGTGCCTATGAGGCTCATTTTCAAAAGAGAAAAATGTCCAATAAGGTGGCATAAATCTGCATTTGGACGTTTTTCTCACAAAAAACATTCAAATTGGTATTTTCAAAACCAACTTAAGAAGTCCATCAGAAGTGCATTCAAATCACAAGGGGGTGTGTCAGGGGCATGTTAAGGGGGGGGGGGGGCAGATATGGGTGTTCCTAACACTTGGACATTTTTCAGCCATAAGCAAAATAAAACCCACCCAGGACTAAAACTAAGATGTTTTGAACTAGACCTGTTTTTATAAAGAATAAGGCACAAAAGGTGCCCTAAATGACCAGATGACTACTGGAGGAAATCAGGGATGACCTCTCCTTACTCCCCCAGTGGTCACTGATCACCTCCTACCCCCCACCAAATGTGATTAAAAACATTACTTACCAGCCTCTATGCCAGCCTCAGATGTTATACTCAAGTCCATTAGAACAGCATACAGGTACCTAGAGTAGTCTAGTGGTGGGTGCAGTGCACTGCAGACAGGTGGACCCAGGCCCATACCTCCCCCTACCTGTTATACTTGTGGTGGAAACTGAGAGCCCTCCAAAACTCACCAGAAACCCACTGTACCCACCTATAGGTGTGCCCTTCACCCATAATGGCTATCGTAGTTGTGTACACTTGGAGGTAGTGGATTTTGGGTGGCTCAGTAGACAAGGTAAGGGAGCAACAGTGAGATGTATACCTGGGAGCATTTATCACTAACTTTCGCAAATCTCTGAAAACCTATCTCTTCAACAAGGCCTACCACGAGAATCCATAGCTTAACTATGGATCACCACTCCACCCTTATTCTGCACATCACCACTCCACCCTTATTCTGAATATCCTCTTTCTATAACTGTCTGCTAAGTTCTTTTTTGTCATCCTTGATCTCTTTGTAACACCAATAGTACCTTTTACCCTGGAATGGCGATGCCATAACAGGTCTCTGTAAGCCACATTGAGCCTACAAATAGGTGGGAAAATGTGGGATACAAGTGCAATAAATAATAATAATAAATAATATAGGTGACACCTGCAGTCATAAGAGCTATTGTAGTGTAGAGTTGGGTACAGTAGGTTTTTGGTGGGTTTTGGAGGGCTCACCATCAATATATATAAATGGCGAGTGTCGTTCTCACTCTCAAATGTGCAGTAGAGACCCTCTCTGCCCCGCCCCCGCGTCAATATGTGATGACGAGGGCGGAACAGAGAGGGTCTCTACTGCGCATTTGCGAGGGACACCACCATCGCTAACGCTCCCCCCACCCAGAGTCGCCGCAGCCACCCACCTTCCACCCGGTCGGGCCCTCGCTCCGCTATTGAAACAGCGAGGGCACGCAGCACACAGCTCTGCTGAGCTACCGTCGGCCTTCCTTCTTCTTCTCTGCCTGTGTCCCGCCCTCGACGACATTACGTCACACGAGGGCGGGACACAGGCAGAGAAGAAGGAAGGCCATGGCAGCTCAGCAGAGCTGTGTGCTGCGTGCCCTCGCTGTTTCAATAGCGGAACGAGGGCCCAACTGGGTGGAAGGTGGGTGGCGACGGCTCCGGGGGGGGGGGGGGGGGTGGGAACGAACTCGGAGGGGGAGCGGCAGCGGCAAACTCGGTGGCAGGGTGGGGGGGCCTTTCAACTCCCCCTCCTATACTAGCCCATTTTTACGGGCTGAACGGCTAGTACAATATAAGGGGGGTAATGGCGAGATGTGTATCTGGGACCTTTTATGTGAAGTCCTCTACAGTGCCCCCTATGGTGCCCCACTGCTTTTCTGGGATGTCTGGTTTGGAAAATGGCCATATTCACCACTTGAGTTTTGGACGTCTTCAGCAAAATGTCCAAAATCAGATTTAGACGTCCTATTGAAAATGCCCCTTATAATCTCTTTAGCCTTTCCTTATAGGAGAATTGTTCCATCCCCCTTATCATTTTGGCTGCCCTTCTCTGTAGCTTTCTAATTCTACTTTAGCAGCAATATTCAAGGTGCAGTCACACCATGGAGTGCTACAAATGCATTTTTATATTCTCTGTTTTATTCTCCATTACTTTCCCAATAATTCCTAACAGTCTATTTGCTTTTTTTGGTCACTGCCACATTCTAAGCTGAATATTTGAATGTATTGTCCACAATAACACCTAGATCCTTTTCACTGGAAGCTACCCCTAATGTGGAATCTAGCACTGTGTAGCTATAGTTCGGGTTAGGTTTCCCTATGTGCATCACATTGTACTTGTCCACATTAAATTTCATCTGACATTTGGATGCCCAGTCTCCCAGTCTTGCAAGGTCTTCCTGCAATTTCTCACAGTCTTGCCTACCATTTAAGAACTTTGAATAATTTTGTATAAAGTAGTGTGGAAAATAAGATGATAACCTTTTTATTGGACTAACAATACTTTTTTGACTAGCTTTTGGAGGTGAAAACTTCTCTCCACATGTCTTCCTTTGTGTCATCTGTAAACTTGAACACCTTGTTCACTGTTCCCATTTCCAGATAATTTATAGAAATGTTAAAAAGCTCTAGTAACAGTACAGATTCTTCTGGAACTCCACTGTTCGTGTTCCTCCACTGAGAGAATTGGCCATTTAACTCTCTGTTTTCAATCTTTTTAACTACTTCTCAATCCAGAACAGGAGATTGACTCCTATCCCATGGATTTTTTTAAAATTTACTCAGCAGTCTCTCATGAGGGACTTTATCAAAAGCTTTCTGAAAATCTAGATACACTACATCAACTGGCTCACCTTGGCACAGTACTCTTCAGCTTTGTCTGCTTAAAGTTGCTGACTGGCTCAGGGAACGTTTGCTGATTCTTAACTCCAATAAAACAACCACTTGTTGGTTGACTGACCACCTCAGACCCCCTCCCTTTCCTCCTATTCTTTGGAATTCCCCAGTCCAGTGGTTTCCAAACCTGGTCCTGGAGGCATTCCAGCCAGCCAGCCAGATTTTCAGGATATCCACAATGAATATTGATGAGAGAGATTTGTATGCAGTGGAGGCAGTGCATGCAAATATCTCTCATGAATATTTATTGTGGATATCCCAGTAACCTGACTGGCTGGGGTGCCTCTGCCCCAGTCCAAACTGTGTAATCATTCATATATTTAGGCATTATCTTTGACTCAGATCATCTTTTTAGGGACCATATCACTTCAGTGATGCAATCTGGCTTTCTGGTTCTGAGACAACTACACTCTAACACTTCTTTGATTTTCAAACCCTGCAACTTTTAATTCTTACATTTTTAGTCTCATGTTTAGACTATTGCAATGTTGTTTTTGTTTGTATTCCACAGTATCAGATCAAGCATCTGCAATTGCTGCAAAATACAGTTGGTAGGTTTCTCTGTAGGAAGAAGGGCAACCTTCGAAAGCTAATCAAGAAATGTATTAAGTTATGTCCAATAAAAAAGGTATCATCTTATTTTCTTTTCCATGTTTTCTTTTGTTTGATTTCTATTGATAATCTGTAGGGTACAGAAATTTAATCTGTAGGGTACAGAAATTTAATCACATCTCTCCTTTACATAAAGGATTACATTGGTTTGGTTGCCTATACGCTAATGATTTCAGTTTAAAATTTGACACTAGCACATCATGCCTTCATATCTATCTGCTTTACTGTCGCCTCATGTCTCAGGCTACTTTCTTCAATTGCTTCAAAGAACAGCATCTTCCTGAGCTCACTTTGAATCCACCTGTCATTCTACCTTTTCTTTCTTGCCTCTATGTTATGGTATGCACTTCTGGTCTAATTTCATAAGGAATTATCCTTGAAGGAATTTAAATCCGTCCTCAAAGCTAATTTTTTTTTCACCATGACATTTAACACTGAATTCGATTGCAGATTGGATTTTGGTCAGATACACAGTGAGTACCTGGCTTGAGTGTCTTTCTCTCTGTGTGTGAATCTTTCCTATATTTTATGGAGTTCCACTTTTCTGAACTTTTTATTTCTCTAAGTTTTATTGTAAACCACCTTGACCTGTCCACCAGAGAAGGTGATAGCGCATATTCTCCAAATAAATATATACAAATAAACATATTCACACTTTCAAAAAAAATGTAGCAAATTGGTGAGGCAAGATTTCCTTTGGCTAATTCCATTTTGGCTTTGTTCCATTAAACCATGGCTATTTATGTGTTCAGTAATTTTGCTCAGTACTAATGTCAGGATAGGTGGGGTCAGAAATTCAGGACTGTCCCAAATTCTCCAGCTTGAACAGGGTAAATTGGCACCTCTGCTGCTGAATATCCCTCTTACCAGCACTTATGGGGTTAGCGACATCTGCTAACCCAATAAGTGCCTTTGAATAATCTACCCCTTTAAAGAAATTGATGCAGTTTTCTAATGAGGTCAGCAGGTGGCAGCATAACACATAAACAATGTAAACAGAGTCCAAGCATGCAGAATAGCAATTTAACATAAAATTATTGTTAGGACAGGACAGTAATACAAAAGCCACCAATGTACTCTTGCATCTGATAAATCCCCATATTAGAAGCTTTCAAGGCCACATACAGGTTCCTTCTGTTGATGTGGTCTCAGAGGTTCACCAGCACCATCATGATTATATCATTCTTACATTGGTCTAATACTCAATATCACAGACTCCAGTACCTAGAACTCTGCAGTGCACCTGCTGATAAGGGGCCTTATGTACTAAGCAACAAATGTTTGCAGGTTAGTATAATTGTTTATTATTTATTAGTATTTTGCTCACAACTTTTTGTTTGAAAATATAAGTCCCTGTCTGTGGAAATCTCACAATCTAATTTTGTATCTGAGATAAGCGACTTGCTCAAGATCACAAGGAGCAGTACTGGGATTTGAACAGGGCACCCCTGGATAGTAAGTCCAGCACTCTAATCACTTGGCTACTGCTCAATTCTTGTACTCATCTGCAACTCAGAGCTAGAAACCTTTTTGGGAATTTTGTAAATTCCTGGCTGCTGCAATTTGCAAAAATTAAAAAAAAGTTCCCTTTTGGACAATGGGGTCATAGAATCTGAGCTCCCCTAGATTCTTCTTGGTTGCTTTTAATGCCTAGAAGTTGAGTGCCTCCCCCCCCCCCCCCCCCAACTAGCCCTGATGCAGGCATAACTGGTTAAAAAATATTTCCCTTAGACCCCTTTCACAGAGTTACATCAAAGCCCTAAGCTCCTCCCAGCCTTAACTCAAGCCACCTGGGAAGTTCCTTTGTGAAAGAAATGGTGAGTGTCTGGCCCTATCCTTCTTCATCTGCCTAGGACCCTGACTCATCCAAAAAATATGGAGGATGATGGTGGGTGTGTGATACTCACCCCTTACCCTCTCATGCTGCCTGACCCATACTGGTAGAGTCACAGTACTATTGCTAAGACTCAAGCTGCTAAATAAGAGAATGATCCCTTCTATAGCAACCCAACCCTAATGGTGGACCTAACAGGCTTTGAGGAGAACAAGCATTGCTGCTCCACACTACTTTTCCTTTCTCACAGTTAAAGTGAGCTCAAATTTTGAAGAGCAGGGGAGGGATTGTAATTATAGTCTCAGATCTGTCAAGATAACTAGCATAGTGGGGTTCAAAAGAGGTTTAGATAGGTTCATGGAGGAAAAGTCCATAATAAATTATCAGCCAGGTAGATCCAAGAGAACCATTGCTTGAAGTGAGCTATGAGACATAGATCTACTTTTGGGTACTTGTGATTTCGACTAGAAATGATCAAAGATAGGTTGCTGGATTGATGGACCTTTGTATGACTTTGCATGGCTTAACTTATGTTCTTATTCCCAGTTTATTAGCAGGTTACATCTCCTTCACTTATGCCCAGGTAGAATTGACCTTGGAAGGGCATGCCAAGGTCGTAACGTCAAAGCCTGGCAGCATAGGTGGCCCATCTAACATCAGCCTCCATGAAGATCTGCAAGGTTACAATATGTTCGTACAATTCACATATCATTGTTGTAAACTACAATTAGACATGGGGGTAACCTGCTTGGAGCAACAGTTACAACCCTAAACAAAGGTATGAAGGGGAGGGGTAACCTGTACGGAGCAGCAGCTACAACTCTAGACAGACGTGAGGGGCTAACCTGCACACAGCTGTATTTAGTTATTTTATTTACAAACATTTGATGTACTGCCCACGCCAGGAACTGGCTTCTGAGTGATTTACAAAATACTAATCATAATCATGCTGTGTCGAGGGAAGGGCTCAAGAACAATCAAGGATGGGGAGGATATATCATTTATAGTCTTAACCACCATACTGGGCAGGTTAGAAGCACCAAACTGATCGTAATCTGCTGTCATTTAGTATGTTACTGCGTTACTATGAAAATTCACTTGCACATGTCCATGAAAATCACATTAGGAACACACAAATATAGCATAATTACATTTCTTTGTTTCCGCCCTATTTTTGTGATGGTGTTCCATCCTAGTATTAATTATACATTTTGTTTCCATGGTTTTCACTGAATAGTCTATGAAGAACTGAAAAAAAAGCTGTAACATTGATGGTAGTGACCCTTTCTAATAGCTTCAAAGAAAGGTTTTTAAAAAGTCATCTGTTTTCACAGATTGTACTCATTATATTACACTTTTTTGTATTTTAATTAAGGCAGCATTTTCCTTCCCCACACCATTACTACAAGCAGTGTGTGATGGAGTATGTGGAATAAACCCAGTTCTCCTTAAGTATACTCCTTCACACTGCCACCTTAAGAGAATTCTAGCTCTAGACTGCTTAGCCAGGAGTTTATGCTTCCAAGGAGGTTCAATAAAACAGGAACAGAATGACGTCAAAAAGTTGAAGCCAATTAGGCCTTTCCCGTGCAGCCATCATCTAGTAAACTCAAAACAAAGCAAAGAAACCTATGAGCTGCTGCATCCACGTTGTCATTCTTTATTGTTGGTAGCATTTTTATTTGATCCCACTTATATTTTCAAACATGCCGGCTTGTGTAGTATACGGAGGCAGACAGAGGAAGTATAATAACGGAATAACTTTTCATAGGTAGAGTAGCAATTTGTTATAAATCGTAATCAGTGTGTCATTTGGAGGGGCTTGTTATAGGGACACCCTGGCATGTGTTATATTTGTACAGAGATCTTTTTTTCCTGGTAAAGGGTCACTAAAACAGAAATTATGTTATGAGAATCAGGTGCTCAACATTCAGAGTTTCTATCTATCTATCTATCTATCTATCTATCTATCTATCTATCTATCTATCTATCTATCTATCTATCTATCTATCTACTTATTTATGACATTTCTATCCCACATTAAAAGTCTTTTTTTTCCTGTGCCTAGATCAAAAGAGAAAGATGGTTTGTGGGAACTTGCTCCTTTTGTTTTGTGGAATGCATTGGTATATTATGAAAATGCACTTAATATTGTTTATTACTACTATTTAAAGAAGAGATATTTAATAATAAGGGCAAAGCTACCTTCATTCAGAAGTCTAGAGTCAGTCTAAATGTGCCAACATTTTCCAGTTCTGTGATATGTATTTATTTCTTCCTCAAGTCTGTTTGGTTGAAAAAGGCATTTTTGTTTTTTGGGAGGGGTGGGGGTTAATCTTTGTCTCCTGGTTGTGTGTTTGCATATAGATGAGTCATGGGAATAATTATGGCTAAGGGAAAGCATTTGGAGCTGAATGACATTAATATTCATACAAAGTTAATTATTTTCAGTGGAAATTAAATCTGTTGGCTGCCTGCTATTTGAAAATTCCATCACTCTTTCATTATTGCTACCAACTATTACATATTTAGGGCATATGCCTTAAAAATAGATTGTTTAAATTCATTTATCTAGACCTTACATGCACATGGTATTACTTGTTAAACCCAAAGGCAAAACCTAAGAGTGGTTAAACAATTTGGTATAAACTGTGTTGTTTATGACTCTATTTGTTTTGTACTGCTTTGGGTCCTACTGATCTGTACATCTGTTTTATTTTGGTGGGTGGAAACAGGTGGCCTTATAGGGAAGGAGGAGAGTACAGGAGGGGAAGGGTTCTTGGGGTATGTTCTCTGTAAAAGTTTATATTGTGCCTTATCAGATGGTTCATTGGTTTTTCTTGTTCTATATGAAGCTTATCAACCAACATGTTTTGCTTTTAATAAAGATCATTAAAACATAAAAAATAAGTTTGGGATATTACTGAATTCTATTATTCTGTCTCACTGTATTTCCAATTTTGGCATAGAATAAGCCATCACAAGAACAAAATATAAGAAAACCAATGGATTGCATTAGGGGCTTATAGCCCATTTAGTTATGTTTCAACAAATGAGTGATTTGTTTGAAAGAAAATGTTTATTTTTATTATTTTGACTTAGAAACCTCTTGTCCTTGAAACATGCTCAAACAACAGAATAATCCATTTATGTATCTAAAATGTAAACTTTTACAAAAGATGTAGTTGTGATTCCATATTTCCAATGAATGGAGAGTTTAATTTACTTCCATTTAATTTCAATATATTCCATCTTTATAACACCAGACTTCCCAAGGCAGATTACAACAACAGTTAAGATGAACCCATCAGGAAACAGGATATCCTCACTGAAATTTGGCCATCTATATTGTATAGAACAGTGTAGAAAAATGAGTACAAAATACAGTTTGTAAGTGATGTTTCTACCAGCTACAATAATTTTGTAAGATGTTTTAGTGATATTCAATTTTAATTTCATGATATTTATATCTAGATATAGGAAGCTTTCAAATAAATTAAAAAGCTGTCAAATAAGTAAAAAAAAAAATCTTTTGTCTTCTACTTTTTAAGGCACTGCCTATCCAACTGGAACAGCTTTAGACTTTTTACAGATAGACCAAGTATAGGCAGTCACTTATGTCTAATAATCTTTGGCTATTGTTTTCAATAGCATTTGCTATTGTTTTGGGTGAAGTAAAATAGCATTAAGCTCTGCCTACTGCTTGGAAGCTCCACCTACTTGCTTCAGCTCATAAAGGGGCCATTTTGCAAAGGTGTGTTAGGCTCTACATGAATGCAGTGTGCACCAAAATGAGACTACCGCCAGGCTACCACACCCCCCCTGGTGGTAATTTCAGATTTGCTGTGCACCCATAATACCTGGATGATTTATTTCCTCCCACGCTGTACTGCTATGGATTTTTACAGCCTGTTTCACTAACACAGACTACACAGTAATTACTGTGGATTCTTTTGGATTCATATTAGGTAAATGAGACTTATTAGAGGTGCTAAAATCTACAATGATTAAGATATATATATACAATGATTAGCTATATAACTGAAAAGAAACAATGCCTATAATCAGTCTATCTATAATTGAAGAAAACCTATCTATAAACAATCATTACATCACTGGTTCCTACATCTAAGCAATGCTAGGAGTTCCTAGACCAGGAAAAGAAGCAATAAAACAATCATCACTGGTCCTTACATCATCCAGGCTCTTATCAGCTGGGGGGCCCTGTTCACAGTGAAAGCCAGGAGCTTCTTTGACCAGGAGTTTGGTTCTACACGGTGCGTCCACCCATAGATGGGCTTCCCACTTCACTGCCAGAGGCCCCCCTTTTATATTAGGTTTAGTGCTCATGTTTAGAGCTAAGGAAAATTACAGAATGCTTGAGAAACAAGCCATACTGTGGGAATGTGGTCACATGTTTCCCAGTCCAGGTGGCCAATCTGAACTCGAAAACAGTCTCCCCCTTCACTTACCAAATTAATTAGAGCTGTGTTAACTATTTACCTTTCAGGAAAATGTTAAAGTCCCATTTTTTCAAGCAAGTTTGCTTTAATGGACCAGCTTAATTCCATCAGATCACCTATGATACTCCTGCTAAGACGTTGACGCTTACTCTGACCCCAATGTTATACTCAATCCCTCATCTTCTTCCCTCCATCCTTTACCATTTCCCTCCCATTCGCCTTCCCTTTCACCTATCATATCCTTGTCTACCTTCCCTATTCTAGTTCATTACGTTCTTTTCACATGTCCTTTGTAATGCCTTTCATAATGTAAGTAGTTATGATCATCACAATTTGTAATACTGTTCCTACATTTCCTTGTTTTTACTGTATTTTTTTACCATGTAAGATGCTTTCTTTTACTATGTAAGCCACACTGGACCTGCTGTATGTGGGAAAGAGCGGGGTACAAATGTAATAAATAAATAAATAAATAAATCTTCTACAATCCAACTTATTTTAATAAAATCAAAGTTAAAAAATCATTTTTAAACAGAATTACTTCTAATCACAAATACAGACCCCAAGTGCACTGGTTGGTCAAGGCAGAGTTGAAAAACAATCTTTAAAATTCACTTCCACTACACTCGCATGGCCTTTCCAGCAGTAATTGGCAGTTGGCATGTGCCGACTAGTTACTGCGCATATAGCATGTGAGCCCTTACTGCTAGATCAATGGGTTTTAGTTTTACTGCATTCCCTTTTCCCGTCCCATTTTAAAAAAGCCCTTTTATGCAGATGCGGTAGAAACTGGCCCAGCATGCACCCAAAACACATGCCTACACTGCTGCAGGCCACTTTTTACTGTGGCTTAGTAAAAGCCCCCCCCCCATGGACAAGCTAGGTTTACTTTGTCTCCTGTTCATCCAACCTCCTTGCATACTCCAGTTAGGGTAAAGTAAAAACACAGAACAGGAAGATCAGGAGCAGGACAGAATAGCCCTCTACAAGTTAAGGGCAAAGAACCAGAATTATGGCCAATGCTGGAAAGTTTTTTTTTTTTTTTTAATTACATTTGTACCCTGTGCTTTCCCATTCATGGCAGGCTCAATACAGCTTACATGGGGCAATGGAGGGTTAAGTGACTTGCCCAGAGTCACAAGGAGCTGCCTGTGCCTGAAGTGGGAATTGAACTCAGTTCCTCAGGACCAAAGCCCACCACCCTAACCACTAGGCCACTCCTCCACTCCAGTTGAAGATTGTGAATTGCTGACCTCATGGCTTACCAGAAGCCAGGCCCATCCTTGTTTGTTAAATAATTTGATACTTTTGAGTACATGTTGAGTAGCTATAGTCTGGAAGGAACCATTCCCTTTCTAAGTCAACACAGTTACAAGAGGATTATGTTTGTCCCTAAGTTACCAGGCCTTTGATAGGAACAGGCCTGGGTATATAATTGATGCACCACCCAATAAAGAGGTTTGTTCTGTTTTACACTGTGAACCGGCTGTCGGCTGTGTCTGTAGAGGGTCTGTGCACACTTATGAGCATATATGCCAGCATGCTACCTAAGTGCTTTTCTGCAAATAATCACATAGCTTGTATTTGGAGGGGGCATACACAGGGACAAAGCATGGGTGGGACTTCCATTCACATGTGTCATTTATTGAAAATACTGTAAGTTATGCAAATATCTGCAGTGCTTAGGCACCAACAAGCTTTGCAGTTGGTGTTAAGTGCTTGTGCCTAAATGTTAAGCACACATATACCAGCTTGGAGAAGAGGCGGCTGAGGGGTGATATGATAGAAGTCTACAAGATAATGAGTGGAATGGAGCAGACAGACGCGAAGCGTTTGTTTACACTTTCTAACAATAATAGAACCAGGGGACATAAGATGAAGCTAGAATGTGGTAGATTTAAAACAAATAGGATAAAGTTTTTCTTTACTCAGCACGTAGTTAGACTCTGGAACTCGTTGCCGGAAAATATAGTGACAGCAGTTGGCATTGCTGAGTTTAAAGGGGGTTTGGACAGATTCCTGAAGGAAAAGTCCATTGAACATTATTAATTTAAATTTTTGTTTTGTTTTTGGGTTTTTGCTGGGTTCTTGAGGCCTGGATTGGCCACTGTCGGAGACAGGATGCTGGGCTTGATGGACCCTTGGTCTTTTCCCACTATGGCGGTGCTTATGTTCTTATGGTTATATTTATTTATTTATTTGTTACATTTATACCCCTTATACTAATATTCTATCTTGAGTAGAGAGATGTGGTAGCCGTGTTAGTCCACTTTTAAAGGTAATCAATAGAAACAAAACAAAATAAAACATAGAAAAGAAAATAGGATGATACCTTTTTTATTGGACATAATACATTTTTTGATTAGCTTTCAAAGGTAGCCCTTCTTCGTCAGATTGGAAAATCGATCTGATGAAGAAGGGCTACCTTCGAAAGCTAATCAAGCGCCTACTTTCCTTTATAGAAAAAGTTCTTAACATGAGCCCTCTGGGCACCTAATTCTAGGAGTCCTGTTATAGCATTGCCTCCCCCTCCACCCCCTGGAGTCACATTTGCACAATGACTGGGGCTCATAGCATTAATAGCACTGGCCAAGCTGGGACTGGAAGAGCTGAGCTGGGAACCGAACCAGTGTCCTTCCGCATGGCAGCTCCATGCACAGCTCTGCCAAAGGACTGGCTCTAAGTTTCTTTTTTTTAATCCTTCTTCACTTGCAGATCTCATGCACAGCAGCACTGGAAAATGTGTCAGTGCCTGCAAAATGGTAAAGGTCACAGAACAATAGACATTGTTCAGTGTCATACATTTCAAAAAGCTCTGCCGACTGCTGGGAGCTGAACAGTGAAGCTGACCTTAGTGTCTAAGGGGGCCCTTTTACGAAAGGGCTGGTGCACGGCAATAGGTTTGCTGTTTGCCAATCTGTAACTACCACCAGGCTGCACATGCCATTTCCGGCGCTACGGAAATATATTTCCGTATTTTTACTGCTGGGATTACCCGGTGGTAATCGGGCAGAGCTACACGCTACCCAGTTGCTGCCGGGTTAGCATGGGAGCCCTTAGCGCCACCTCAGTGGGTGACGGTAAGTGCTCCGCCCTGAAATGGCAACGTGGCAAGTGTGAACTTACCGCATGGCTATTTCTTCTTTCAACCTTTTTACCCTCTGCGGTAAACGGGGCCTTGACGCAGGGCAGAAACACATGCTGCTGCTGCTCGCAAAGGACCCCTTTTACCACAGCTTGGTCTAAAGGCCCTTAAGTTTTTTTTTTTTGTACCCTGCGTTTTTCTCACTCATGGCAGGCTCAATGCGGCTTACATGGGGCAATGGAGGGTTAAGTGACTTGCCCAGAGTCACAAGGAGCTGCCTGTGCCTGAAGTTATCTGCAACAGGTATCTCTTTCAAAAGATCCCTTTAGTGTGGCACTGACCACATGCTTTATATCAGGGGGTGGGGGTGGGGGACTGAAACCAGGACCTGCCGAGTGCCTTCAGTGTTGTGGATGTTTTAGGTATGAGCTGTTGAACTTTTGTGGTAATAAGACATTGGATACAGCTGCTGTGAACAGCGATCAGGTTAATGTGAGGCCTAAGTAATATTATGTAAGGTGCAGGAGCAGTTTTTCCATTAGAACTGCATAGAGGATTATCCAGAGTAAATTGAGGGGTGGGAATGGCACAAGAGCTTTGATATGGCTCTTGGCCAGTGAATCTCAGGCAGCAAAAGATTAGAGATGGGCAGTCAGAAAATTTTCGTTTTGTGTTATTTCCTGTGTCATTTATGGGAATATTCATCTTATTTAATTGTTGTTTGGCCATTTTGTTGTTTTGTCAGTTACTAATAATAGTAGGCACTCTTTGCAAATTGTACACACTGTCCCCTGGATTCTATATCGGTTGCCAAATTTGGGCCCAGATCCCATATCTGCATGCAAACTAATCAGTTAATAAGCTGTTAATAGTCAATAATTGCTGTTAATTGGCACTCATTTGAGTTTACATATGAATCTATCCTGTGCCCTATTATATAAATGTTTTAGCTTGTAACTGAAGAGGGGTTGTGGTCATGGGCAGGCAATGGGTGGGGCATGGGTGGGTCAGGAGCATTCCCAGAAATTAGGTGCAATGTTATAGAATAGGGTCATTTATGTACCCAGCTGTTTGAACAGGCCTATGGGTTAGAGTACAAGTCATTATGGGGTTCCTTTACTAAGCTGCAGTATAAGGGGGCCTGCGTTAGTGTCAGCACCTGTTTTTGACATGCGCTGAGGCTCCCTTTTACCACAGTGGGTAAAAGGCTGTCTTTTTTTCGGGAAAAGAAATGGCTGTGTGGTAAGTGAACCATTTGCCTGTTCCTGTTATCATTTTCAGAATATATGGTAAATGTATTTACTTCCTATATTGACTGGGAACCCCAGATTTAGAGCAATGCCCTATTTGCAGTGTGGTACCTCACAGGGAGATAGTGACTTGCCTGAAGTCACACAGTCAGCGGCAGAACTGGGATTAGTTCAGAGTCACAAGGAGATATTGTGACTTTCTCTTGCGACATTTCTCCAGACTCAACCAGTGTAGAAATCTTGGCAGGTTTCACCATGGCTAAAGTGAGGGGAAGCAACTTTTTTGTAATGAAGGCTTTGAAAGCAAACAGATTACATGGGCCTCCTGTTCTCTGAGAAATATATGTGTGTATATATATATATATATAAAGCTGTGGCAAAAAATGGTCTTGGTGTGCCCTTACATGGGTCTTTCCCCATATGCCAAGGCCTTTATTACTATAGCCATAAAATGGCCAGTTTTCTATTTTCCCCATTAATGACCATGTGCTAATGTTTACAAGATCACAAAAGAGAGGATAAAGCAGTATACAAACCAATACAGAAACAAAAAAAGCAACACTGGGCCTTCAGGGTTGGGATAAGCAAAGTCCTCCTTTATTGAAAAATAGACCTGACACGGGCTACGTGTTTCAGCACACTAGCGCCTGCCTCAGGGGTCTAATATAAAACAACATAAAAATATATCAGTTATACATAATCATAAATAAGAACATGCACATATACCAAACACTAATAATCTATAAAAATATTACAGTCCAACAATAAGTAAGGTATACGCTAGTGCGCCGAAACACGCTGCCCGTGTTGGGTCTATCTTTCAATAAAGGAGGACTTTGCTTATCCCAACCCTGAAAGCCCAGTGTTGCTTTTTTTGTTCATGTGCTAATGTTGCCATTAATGTGTGGCCATTTAAAAAAATTACCGCGTGAACACTTACCGCCATCCATTTTGTAGGCTGTAAGGGCTTACTTTAGTATCCCTGTGCTAACCAGTTATCACGCGATAATGTAGATGCACTAACTGGTTAGCACAGGAATGCTCGCTCTCTGCCCATGTCTTGTCCTCTCAAAAAAATTAAAAATATTTTTTTAATGCACAGTTAGCATGCACAAAGTTTGGAGTTACCGCAGGATGCCTGAGTGCATCCCATGGTACTCCATTTTTAGCTGCATTAGACATGCAATAGTGCCTAACTCAGCTTAGGAAAAGGTCCCCTTATTTAATTATTCAGAATTTGATATACTGCTACACTTTGAAGCAGTTTACAATCCTTAAAGAAAGCAGGGATCAAGTAATAGAGAATCTACATAAAACCAGGCAAAAAGAAATGGGCGGACACAGAAGGAAAGATGAATAGCACAACCATATTTATCTAAAACTGAAGAGCACAGAGCAGTCACACATAAGGGGGAAATATTTAAAAAATGGGGGATAGGGAAGTGAAAGGGAAGGCCCATTAAGCATCAGCAACAATGCTTTTAGTTATTTATTTATACCAAAATTCCTCAGGCCTTTAGTGCAGACTTGAATTTGTGTTCACTAGGTTCCAAGTGAAAGACCTTTGGTTGAGAATTCAATAAAGTGGGCACATCATACATGACAAAAATGTGGCATGGGAGCTATCTAACTGCATCTTGATGAAAGTGGGTATCACAAGAAGGTTGGTATTTGCTGATCTTAGTCAATGGGCATAAGGATAGAAAATCATTATTGAAGGTAGATAACATGGCAAATGAGACTAAAAAGACCAATGTGCTAGCCTAAGAAGTTGAATCCCATATTTAACTGGAAGCCAGTGCTGCTCTACCAAAAGCGGAGTAACGTGGTCTGATCTTTTTGCTCTATAGATGAACTTGACTACTGTGTTCTGTACAAGCTGAAGACATTCAAGTGAATAAAGCAGTAACCAAGTCAGCAGTGAGTTACAGTAATCCAGGTGATTTAAGGTGAATGCATGTAGTAGAATCTTGAGGGCTTTGTCCTCCAGATAGGGTCTGAGTGATCTGATTTTCCAGAGAATACAAAAAGATTTTTTAACAGTTTGAGAAACCTAAACACTGAAAGATAACGAGTCTTCAAAAAGCACTCCTAAGGAAAGCAGTTGTCTTAATCAGTATTGGTGTGGAACAGATAGATGGATAGAAAATAGATTAGATACTTATAATGGGACAACCATTGTCTAAAGAGGGAACAAGGAAGCCCTGGATAGCACACCAACATTTCCATTATATTTTGAAGTGTGTTTTAATACCCTGTAATTTTAGCTGATCCTAATTCACAAGGGCAAATCCTACAGCACTTTTTTACACAAGGATTTTTCTGCTGGATTGTTTTTATCTTCATAAAGATAAGAAGCATAGCCTAATGGCTAGTGCAGTGGGGGGGGGGGGGGGGGGAACTGGGTTTGATTCCAACTGCAGCTCCTTGTGACCCTGGGCAAATCTCTTACCCCTGGATTTTATATAGTGTGCCTAGAGCTCTGTGCTGAAATCCAAGCATATTCTGTAACTATGTGCAAACCTAATTGGCTTAACAAGCTAATCAGCATTGTTAAGTGCATCTTACAAGCAATTATGAACACTAATTGGCAGTAATTAGAATTTATGTGCACAATTCTGTAAGCGTATTCTGTAATGCAGAGTGCCTAAATTTTAATGCAGTTAGACAAAAAGGGACATGGTTATTGGCAGGGAAATGGGCATTTCAAAATTTATGTGCATTGTTATAGAACATGTCCCTCTGTGCCTAAATCTATACTTAGATATATATATGTATGAATCATAGGTATATTTTTTATGCTATATTAATTCATTATACATAGGTCATATATTTTTATTTCACATAGATAGATAGATAGATAGATAGATGGATTGTTTATTTACATATGACATCTCTCATTTATAATTATGTGCATGTGTATAATTGTTATGTTATTTTTATACATTTTCAGGTTAACCTTGATTTTTTGGCAATATATGTTTCATGTTCATTTTTTTATTGATGTTTTTGTTTGTATATTTAGAAAATTGTATATCTCGTAGACTCCTGAAGAAGGCGCTTTTGCGCGCCAAAACACGGCTGCTGTGTTGAGTCATTTTTTTTGCAATAAAGATTTTAATTCCATCATCACACCTCCTTGGTTTTGGAGAAGAGCCAACTCTTCCTACTTTTTGCTTCCTAAATCTATGTGCCAGGATTTACACCATGTTTTCATGAATGTAAATGGAGGCACATAATTTTAGGCACTGGGATATCAACTAAGCATATTCTACATACTATGCCTAAATCTAGGTGCTGCTTATAGAATATGCTTAGGTGGAAATGTTTTCCATGCAGATTTTCTAGGCGCCATATATAGAATCTGGTCCTTAACCTTCCATTGCCCCAGGTATAAAACTTAGATTGTGCACCCACTAGGGACAGAGAAAGTACCTGCATATAATAAATGTAAACTGTTTTGGCTGTAGCACAGAAAGATGGGATATCAAATGAATGGCTCCTGAACCTTGAGGAAATAAACACAAAATCAAATTCAAATGAGGCACTGCAGTTGCCACTTTTGCTGGGAAATTTAGAATTCTATAAGATGTAGCTGTACATCAGCTTCTTTCTGGGATTGCTCATTGATGCATAATGTGTCATATTAAACATGTCATTGGTAGGACAAATTCAGTACATCAGTCCGAGACAATTTGCCACTGTAGCAACAACTTGTCTTCCAGTGCTGAAGCTGATAACTGTAGTACTGATGGCACTGCTGTAATTACGCCTGCCATCATTTCTCTTAAAATGAATCCATTTTTCTCACTACCATCTTGCTCTTTTCAAAGGACATTGGGATATTGTAGGGGGAAAAATACTCTTAACAGCTTTTGCTTTCTTCATAAATTCAACTTTGAGCCTGTCACTTACTAAGGAACGCATGGTTTATTAAACAGTTTCACTTCTCTTCAGCACCTTGGACAGCTCCTGTTACCCAAGACAGATGGGCCCCTGTATTAAGCTGTGCTAGTAAATGTTTAGTTTGTTGAACATTGATATGCTGCTCTTCACAAACAACCAGAGCGGTGTACAAAAATGCAAAATTCAGAGAACTGGAAAGGAACTACCCTTATGTGGGTCTTTCCAGTGCACTAAAGCCCATTTCTAGTGCACCCGTAAAATAGCCTTTCTTTAACTGTTGAATTTCTTGCTGTGCACTAATGTTACCATTAACATACAGCCATTTAAAAAAATTAACATGGGAGCTTTTACCACCTATTTTGGAGGCAATCAAGGCTCCTGCTTAAAGACTGTGTTGCATGCATTGATGTCAGCACACTAGCTGAGTAATGCTTTCATGCCTGTTCTCTGTCCCTGACACCCCTTTCCCCCACACCCCAAAATAAATACTGCACATGTAGCACACACAGGGGTCCTTTTACAAAACTGTAGTAAAAAGTAGGCTGCAGTAGTGTGGGTGTGTCATTTAGGTGAATGCTGGGCTATTTTTTTTACCGCAGCTGGGAAAAAAGCTATTTTTTAATGGGCTGGGAATTGGGCCTGCGCTAATATTAAAATTAGAGCCTGATCCCTTATCACCACCCACTGATCTAGCAGTAAGGGCTCATGCACTACCCATGCAGTAACCATGCAGCGTGTGCACACGTGGGTGTGCTGCCGGTTACCGCTAGGAACATCCCCCATGGTAGAAATTAGAAAATTATTTTCTACCATGGGATTTGGCATATGCCAAACTCAGAATTACCACGGGTGCACGTACTACCCTGGCAGTAGTGCTGATTGGGCATTCGCTACCCACACGTTAGCCCTCCCACACCTTTGTAAAAGGGCCACAAAGATATCAAAAGTAACATGGAATGCTTTAGTGCATCCCATGTTAGCTCATTTTTGTTGCATTAGGCTGCATTAGCACCTAACACAGCTTAGTAAAAGGGCCCCAGAGATCCACATCATAACCAACAGCATGTTTCACATTTTTGAAACAGGCTAGAAAAGTTACACAATTCTATAGTGTAGATAACTGTTTCCCCAAGTTCTGGACTACGTATGGGGTCCTTTTACTAAGCTGCAGTAAAGGGAGCCTGTGCTAGCGTCAGCGCGTGTTTTTGATGCACACTGAGGCTCCCTTTTACCCCAGCAGTAAAAGGTTGTCTTTAAAAAAAAAAGAAAAAAAAGAAATAGCCATGCGGTAAGTGAACCACTTTCAGGGGGGAGCAATTACTGCCACCCATTGAGATGGTGGTAAGGGTTCCTGT
The DNA here is from genome assembly GCF_901765095.1 of Microcaecilia unicolor. Classification (NCBI taxonomy): domain Eukaryota; kingdom Metazoa; phylum Chordata; class Amphibia; order Gymnophiona; family Siphonopidae; genus Microcaecilia; species Microcaecilia unicolor. The sequence goes on along the minus strand of NC_044034.1, from coordinate 324,239,843 downwards.
GCTAACCTGGCAGCATGCAGCACTGCCTGATTACCACTGGGTAAACACTGGCCGTACAAAAATAGAAAATATTTTTGTAGTGCCAGAAAAGGTTCACACTAGGGGTGGGAACTACATCCAGGCTGCTGCGGTAGCCCGGCTGTAGTTCTTATTTGGCATGTGGTAAGACCGTGGTGGGCTTGCTGCCACTTAGTAAAAGGGTCCCTATGTTTTCTTTCTTTATGTGCATAAATAGCTCTGCCATATCTGTAGAGATTGCAAAGAGCCGAAATGCCTCTTATAGTCCCGCCTTCGCTATGCCTCCGACACGCCCCTCTGAACTTTGGTTGTCCTCACGATGGAAAGCAGTTGAGGATGTCCAAAATCGGCTTTCGATTATGCCGATTTGGGCGACCCTGTGAGGACGCCCACCTTGCAATTTGTGTCTAAAGATGGGCGTCCTTCTCTTTCAAAAATGCCCCTGATAACATCTTAATAGACAACACAGGGTATAAGTTCAGGTGGGACGTACTTTAAAATCTAAAGAAATATTTTTCACTGCCTGGGTTACAAAGCTCTGAAGACATTTTTCAAATCTATGCATCAAACTGAACTGGTCATATTTATACAACTGGGCATAAAGATGGAAAATCCAACAGAAACAAGCATGCAGACACTCAACAAAGGCTGAAAAGGACAGATAAACATTTTTATTGAGTCTCAGAAATGCACTGCAATATTAAAGAAATCTTTGTCAAACGGAAGGAGCCTGGTATGGCCTCTACTGAGCAAGACTTGCTCAGACTTCATACTGTACCTCTGCAACCATAGTATTCTCAGCAATATAACATGCACCCAGGGCTTTTTTTGAGGGGGTACTTGGGGATACTGAGTACCAGCACCTTTTCCACTGTCTGCTAAAATTGACCCATGGTCCCCAAGTTTTAATGAAAGAGCTCAGGCTCTACACAGCAATTCTGCCTTGTCATAGATTCTGTGACTGGTTGCAGGGGGCCTGGTTATTGTGGGGTGTGCCCCTCAGTGATCACCCCACCCCTGAAGGGTGACCTGTCATTTGAGTACCGGCACCTTTTTCACTAGAAAAAACGCACTCATGCACCTCACTCATGCACCTCACCAGTGGAAAGAAGCTTTCAACACAGTACATTCAGCCTTCATCTCATACATTTTTATAAGCAATCTGACAGGTGCTGGTTCTCTTCATTCTTTCCATTCCCAGGAAACACTGAAGGAAGTCAATTATATCATAAAAACATGAAAACAAACACCATAATTTCCCCATTTCTAGCATTTATCTTTCCTGCCACTATAGATAATTGAAGAAAAGGATATTTCAAGGTACTGTTTAATTATAATACAAGGTTTCTGTTTAATTCTCCCCTTCCCCTTTCTTTAGCAATATCTGATTTTTATGTGGGAGAAATAATTCCAGATATGTATTAAAGTTTAATTTTCAATTTTTATTCCTCACCACTGGCTTGTCCATCAGGGGATTTGTGCTGTAAGTCTGAAGACATAAAGATTGTGGGAGTGTAAGTCTGTAGAATAGAGCTTTTGTAGATATGTTGATCCCAGAGATCTTGGGATTCTCTTATGGGCTGTCATGCTGCCTATGACACCAACATAAGAATTAGCTGAAGGTACGAAAAGGCATAAGGTTTGGTAATCTGGCACAGGCCCCTTCTTTATATATTTATGTTCTTGAAAGCCATCTAGCTGTAACCACTCTGAATCATTCTACTTGGGGCAACAAAATGTATCACAGCCCTGTGATGAATCTAATGTACAAACAATGATGTTTTTTTTTCTATCTCTTTCTATTGGGAGGAAAGAATGAATTATTCATCCTTGTAAAACCTTGCAGACTTGTGCAGCAGCTACTTGAATACGACATGTTAACTGTTTTTCCAGTATCATTATTGGGATTACTTCACTGTTAAGTGACTTTGGAATATATCTACCCAATATTCAAAGTTAACTGGGCTGTGGCACTAGTTTTCCTGTTACCCCTTTCCTCCCCCATGACCCCGATCTCCCTTCCCTCCTACTCTGCTGGTAGGTAAGGGCCAACTGAGGCTCCCCTGCACAATCTCCACCCCCGTAGGCCCCTGGGTCTACTTTTTTTTTAATTTATTTTTTTATTAAGCTTTTTTAACAATCATAATGTCACATTAATGAATGATAATACACAATTTGGAAAAAAAAATTATACACAAGTAAATTATTTTTAAGTTTCAAAACCTTTTTGACCACAAGAATAAGAAATCAATCCAAGATGTAAGATTAATCATATAATCTAAAGGAAATAATTATACATTACAAATTATATTAAATGAAGTGTCATGTCCCAAGTGATTCACTCCAAGGCTGTTAAACAGTGTACATATGGGATTAAACGACTACATTTCCCTCTTCCCTACTGACTAGAAATTCCTCTAGCTGTTTGGGGTCAAAAAATTGAAACTGTTTAGATTGAAATATAATTCTGCTTACACAAGGGAATTTCAATAGGAAGCTAGCTCCCATTGCCACAGTTTTTGTGCGCAAAGCCAAAAAGGCCTTACACCTCTTCTGAGTCTCTCTTGATAGATCCAGATATATTCTTATTTTTGACCCCCCAAAAACTGAATCCAAATGTCTTAGTGAAAGTCTCAGTACTGCATCCCGATCTATTTCTAAAGCAAATGTGACTAATAATGTTGCTCTTTTTGTTATAATCTCCAGATCCTGGGTCTACTTTTAAATACCTGGTAATCCAGTGGGGTTATGTGGGCAGGAGCAATACCCACTCACTTCTGTCCGTTGCAGCAGCTAGTATAAAATGGCTGCTGCAACCTCTAATGGAAGTCTTGTAATACTAACAACTACTGCTAGAGGTTGCAGCAGCCATTTTACACTAGCCACCACAACGGACAGTAGCGAGTAGGCATCCCTCCTGGCCATATGATCCCACTGGACCGATGGGGCCTTCTGGCGTAGTAGGGCCTCAGTTAGCCCTTACCTATGTGCAGGGTGGGACAGAGGGGGATCAGGGTCACAGGAGAGGGAGGAGGATTCGGAGGAGTAGAGGCCACCTTATGTGGGTCCTGGCCAATATTAAGCTGGGATCCACATATGCCCGGACAGGGCCTGTCATTGAATATCTGGGGCTAAATCTGCCCACGGTGGTCATTATTTAAAAAAAAAATGCTGACTCTTGTGGACTGAATATTACGTTACATTATGGTCTTATTGCCCACTGTAACCAACAAGTTCTAAGCGGGTAACATCAAGAGAAGGAACATACTCCAGATAATTATACAAAGTAATCATAACTTAAACTCAAAGCAAAAACTATGAAATTGGAGCATATTTTATGAAAAGAAATGTCTTCAGTAATGTCTAAAACTTGAAATAATGTTCAGTATGTCTTAAAAAAGACGAAAGAGGGTTCCATTTTGAAGCAGCCTGATTAAGTCAAAGAAGACTTTAAAGGGCGCCAAGCTTTTATTTTACGAACAGTGGGAAAATCTAACAGAAAAAGATTTCTAGTAACACTCTCATGGTTCCTATTAAGAAAAGCAAAATGATCAATTAAATAGCCTGGAGCGTCCCCATGAGAAACCTTAAAGGGCAGAACTAGCTGTGGTTTGATAGAAAATGTTTGTCATTGCCATGACGGCCTGAGGTGTTACCTATTTATAGGATGATGCCCAGTCTAACAGTGATGAAAACTATAACCATGAAATTTTGGTGAACCTTGCTTTACAAGGTTCAAGGGAGGATTTGTTAATAATAATGAACATGCTACATAAATATAATGAGAAACCGTTGAACAGTATAAAGTTCCTATGGTCAGTGAAGTGCAAGTATTAAGGCAAAAGACCTATGAGTCACAAACCTGTGAAAACAATGAGGGAGTCATAGAATCAACCTTGAGCAGCCTGGTGTGAAGCAGAGACAGAGAGGCTGTGTGCAGGGTAGCAGAAGGAATGTTGCTTGCAGACATTTGTAGATAAGGAATGTGAGAACAAGCTTCAAAGAAAAAGGGTTGCTGACGTGCACACATTGGGTGCAGTATGAATGTAAGTGTATTTAAACTGAGGAAAAGATAAGTATCTTAAGCAAAGCAAAGCAAAGCAAGAGCAAAGCTGAGCAAGCATATATCTCTGTATTACTGCTAAGCAAATATATCTCTGTATTATTGCTAAAAATATATTATGTAAGCAGACTTTGCTTCCAGTGTGGTGTTCCCATGCTGCCTCTGTCCGACGGAGGACAGTTGAAAAAATAAAAAATTTTTGATTATTCTTTTTATAACAGGTGTCAGTTTCTTTGTTTACACACATATAGGGTGTAAATCAACAAACTTTAAAATGTAGTCTAGCCTCGACTGGCAATGCAACTGCAGCATAAGTGGAGAGATAGAATCATATTTACCTGCTGCAAAGATGACTCTAATATCAATGTTTTGTATTCTCTGCAGCTTCATTATTAGAAATTTTGTGCAACCAATATAGATGGAATTACAGTAGTCCAATAGTGGCAGTTTTAATGACTGCACTGCAAGACGAAAGATCATTGGTTCGAAATATTTGCTAATGTCTTAAAGCTTTTTAAGTAGAAAAAAAGATTTACTGACCACCTTGTTAATCTGATTGTTAAAAGAGAGTTGACTATCAATTTCCACCCCCCCCCCCCCCCCAAACTCTTGAAACTGAATCAAGAATTAGGTCAAAATTATCAAGTTTAATAATAGGATTGACTCTCAAAAGAAAATGAGGAAACCAATCCAAGGAAACTTATTTTTTTCTTTTTTCAATTTCAGCCTAAATGCACGTACCCAAACATCAACGGCCTGTAGGCAGTGATTCATATTAATCTCATGGGAAGTATTAACTGAAGTAAAAGGTATTAAAACCATGATATCGTCTGCATATATACAAAATTGCGGCGTAAGTGAATCTAAATAATCTGCTAAAGGCCGACATTTTAAAATCTGTCCTACACCTACGATCTTTCCTGTCTCTTGCTGCTGTTGAAAACTAGTTTCAAATATATTAAGTTAGTGCAATAAAAAGTTTTGACCAGTCTCTTGTCAAGATCTCCTGTCTTGTAGCTTGAATTTTAGATATATTACTTTTTTTTGCCTAGTCTAAGTCTGAACGTAAGGCAAGTTACAGTCAGATGCACAAGTTATTTGTCTGCTCCAGGTAGCTTACAATGTGAGATTTGCTTTAGGCAAAGGAGAAACACAAGGCTTACCCAATGCACAAGGACAGAAAATGTGACAATTAGGATCTGAACCCTGGTTTCTGATATTGACACCAATATAACGCTGAATATAATTAGAACAACCTTAACATTGAAATGGAAGTGGTGTCAATTTGAAAACGTTTTTGGTTTATTTATAGTGAAGAAAAAGACCTCAACAGTCAAAGCATGGCAATATGACATCAATATAATTAATGCCAGCATTTCATTGCAGAGTGAAACGGAGAGCCCCGTTAGGCATTATAGCATAAGCTAAGTAACTTTTTTGTTTAAGTAGGAGATACATATCACGATCCAGTGGAGTTTTTTATGACCTATGAAAATAATGGAGTCAATGAAATGCTGGCATATATTATATTGATGTCATATTGCCATGCTTTGACTGTTCAGGTCTTTTTCTCCACTATAAATAAACCCAAAAAAGTTTTCAAATTGACACCACTTCCATTTCAATGTTAAGGTTGTTCTAATTATATTCAGCTATATATTGGTTTATCCACCACGGTTTTTGCTGAATTTTTTGTCAGTACTGTCTGTATTTACAGCTGATTCTGTTATTTATAGCCTGCTGCTGTAACCACTAGACTATTCCTCTCCTGTCTCTCCCCCTCTACCCCACACACTGTCTACATATCTACAGTCATTTGTCTTTAGTAGTAATTTGTTAAATGTACTCTGTAAATATTTAATAGAGCTAGGAGTTTCCATAGGTCAGCCACTGGCTAATGGTGCAGGTGTGGTGCATTGTGGCCCACATCAAGTGTCGGCCTCAATTAAATGCCTCTGACATGCTTTGTTCACTTTGCATAAGTAGAATTGCTGCATATTTCAGCTTAATATAGGAGCCAAGAACAAGAATGTAAGAAATAAACTGTTGCCCTGTCAAGGAGTTTGTACTAAAGTGAGGCATCTGTAATTCACTGATCTTGAAGTCACTTAAATGAAATCACATTCTGTGTGCCCTGTGGACTGGATAAAACAAGACACAGTTACTTGCTGAAAACAGGAGGAGGCAGGCAGGTATGACATTGACGACCTGTTTACTAAAGTGTCATATATTTTTGCACTTTTCACATGTTAAATGCAAAATTTAATGTGGTGAGTACAAAAGCTGTGCCTTAACTGTTGGGTGTATGCAAAGTGGTCGCAAAGGCTCATTTTACTCTGGCACCTCCTTCAAATTCTATGGCCTATCATTACGCAAAATCTTAAATAAAAGAGAACAAGTGGGAAAGTTATCAACTTGGGCTACTTTTAATTCAGGTTATTCCAGGGTGGCTGATGGGGGAGGGTGAAATTCCCCGTGCCTGACCTCCAAGGGGGGGCCTGGTGCCAGCAAGCTTCTTCCGAGTCTGTCTTTTACCTGCTCCTGTGTGCCGGCCAGGATCCACATGATTGCGTTAACGCGATAACCTGGGTAACCCTGGATATCGCGTTAATGCAATCATCTGGGTCCCATCACACAGGAGCAGTCAGACACAGAAAGTAAGGGAGCATGTGATGTGAATGTGTGTGTATGGGGGGGGGGGGAGTGTGGGGGGAGGGGGCAGCACAACAGTGACCCAGGTGTGTGTGTGTGGTGTCCGGTTGTGTCTTTCGGCGGCCCTGGGTTATTCTACCACAAGTTAAGTTATTTTAGCACAGGGTCTGATGCATTATGGGACCTGTAGCTAGAAACAGAATACCACACTATTTGGGGATGTAAGTTCAAAACCAGAACTAGCCAAAGAATCTCTCTCTGGGAACTGAATAATTTGGTAGTTCTGGTATAGAACAGACAGACAAAGAAAAAGAATGGAAGGAGCCAAACATCACAAGTCAGGATGTCATAAAGTGGCTCAGTTTATTAAAAAAAATTCCTCTTCAAGGATCAAAATGTCATACAAACAAGAAAGGTAGTATACACTTGGTACTCCAAAATACATAAATGACCCAACACTGCAGTGTTTCAGCAACAACCTTTGCTTTCTTCACTGGTCCTATTGTGAAGTACCCATTGTATGTATTCTACCAAACAAACTCAAAATAGAAACATAGAAATATAGAATCATGACAGCAAATAAGGGCCAAATGGCCCATCCAGTCTGCCCTTCCTCAGTAACCACTAGCTCCTCCTTTTCCTAAGGGATCCCATGCTTTCTTAAATTCTGATACAATCCTCGTCTCCACAACCCCCACCTGGAGGCCATTCCACGCATCCACCACCCTTTCCATGAAATAGTATTTTTTCAGATTCCTCCTAAGCCTATTTCCTATGCCCTCTCATTCCAGAGTTTTCCTTCATTTGGAAAAGGATCACCTTCTTTACATTAACAAGAGCCCCTGAGTGCCCTCCTGGCCTTGGAAATATCTTCCCTCCTTCCCTCCACCTCCCCCCAGGGTCCTGCCATGCATATTTCCTACCTCTTCTCTGAACTACCCCCCCCCCCAACCCCCAACCTCCCTGCTGTCTAGGTAGCCCTCTGGGACTACCTGATAGCACTGGTGGTCCTAGAGGGGTCAATGGGGGCAGGATCAAAGCCTCCTTGCTCCTACCCTTGTGGCTGCTGTCTGAAAATTGCTGCATGGAAATGGCTCGGCACTGAATATCTAGGGATAACGTAGCCGGTGAAGGTCAGCGCCACCAGCTGACTATCGGCCAGTTAGTGCCTAAGGGGTCCTTTTACCAAGCTGTGGGAAAAAGGGCCCCACACTAGCACTGGGGGTCATTTTTCCCCCGCACCAGGGCCCTTTTTACCTCAGCAGGTAAAAAGTCCCCAGACAAATATGGCCATGCAGTAAGAGAACGCTTACCACGTGGCCATGTGGCGGGAAGCCCTTACCACCACCCAATGAGGTGGTGATAAGGGCTCCCGTGGAAACCTGGCAGTAACCAGGTTGCATGCAGCGATGCCTGATTACTGCCGTGTTACCACCGCGCAAGTCATTTCTGGGGGTTTTCTTTTTCTACAATAATCCAAAAGCAATTCTACAATTAACTTTGAGTGTTCAAGAGTAGATGGAAATCAATTGAAAAAAAATGTGGAGAAAAAAAAGACCTCAGTGAAAACCGGATACACCTCTTTGTAAAGGACACACCTTTTAAATAGAGAGGGAACCTCTTAATCATTAGTCTTTTAAAAAAACTCCACTTCATTTACTTTCATATTCATAATGCCATCTCACCCTTAAAAACACTCATTCAGGGCGGACACGCAATGCTTCATATCAACAAAGTCCAAAACTTTAATATTACTTATCTTGGACGGTGATCATTTCCATCTGTGAAACTTCACGAAACATTTTCTTTTGCTTCTCTTTATCTTGTCTTTTAATAATTCCCGACAGGGAAACCCTGTTTCGCCACTGTCTGGCTGCTTCAGGGGAAAATATGTTTATCCAACACCTCCAAGAGCAATTGACTCGACAGCATACTGTCCTCTGGCTTCTACATAGAAATGGCGGTCGGCATCTTAGTTGAAACATCCAGATTAAATACGCAGCGTGTGACGTCATTCCGTACCCATGACATATATTCACAGGAACACTTTCCATTTGATAGATATATTTAGATCTTTCGGTATAACAGTTTGTAATGTGAAAATCCACCTCTGCTCCTTTCTTCTCAACACATTTCTGATGTCTCCCCTTCTCTCCGTAACTTGAACCTGCTCGATTACCATGCATTTCAATTCGGAAAAATCATGCTGCTTATCTACACAATGAGTTACCATAGGTTCATGCACTTTATTTGACTGTATGCAATGTCTATGTTCAATCAGTCTAGTCTTCAACGCCCGTGAAGTCTGCCCCACATAATTCAATCCGCACGGGCCAGTGATGACATAGATCACATTTATCGATGTACAATTGGTGATAGCGCGACAAGCATACACCTTTCCGGTATTCTGATCAATAAATTCTTTAGTTGTCATCATATTCACACATACAGAACATTTCCCACAGCTACTATGCATGCCTTCATAAGTATAACCCATGCGTTGTCTATTCCAAATATCTGCAGGGCATAGGATATCACTTAGATTGCTGTTCCTTTGATATGCAAATAAGATCCTCAAATTTTGCAAGCAAGGATGAACCTGTAAAAGGGGTAAATGTTTTTTTACAATCTTAGACATGATTTTCGAATGCGAGTTAAATTTTGTCACAAATGTCAATATCTCTTCATCCGATTGTGATTCCACTTTTGGTTGAAGCAACCACTCTCTATGATTATGATATGCTCTCTTTCTTGCAGAGGATACCAGCTTGTTAGGATAACCTCTATCTAACAATTTCCTCTCCAGCTTATTTGCATGCTGGTAAAACTGGTCTCGAGTAGAGCAGATACGCCTATATCTAAGGAATTGAGCAAAGGGTATGTTGGATCTACAATGATCTGGATGCATACTCTTAAATTGTAAGGTGGTATTTCTATCTGTAGGTTTTGTATAAATAGATGTCTCCAACTTCTCATTCCGAACTTCCACCCATATATCTAAAAAGGCAATACCAGTACGACTATATTGCGCTTCAAATTTAATAGTATCGTGACAGGTATTCAATTCCTCCACAAATTGCATCAACTGGAACTCTGTACCATCCCATATCATAAAAATATCGTCGATGTATCGGAGCCAGCATACTGCATGCCCAAACAATTCCAGCATGTATATCTGTTTCCTCTCTAGATCTTCTATAAATAAATTTGCAATTGTAGGAGAACAAGCGGCTCCCATCGAAACACCCATTTTCTGAATGTAAAACTTACGATTACATGTAAAATAATTCTCTGACAGATTAATCCATATCAGGTCTATAAGGAAATCAGTGGGCACCAGCTGAGGACGAGGTCCCCCATCCAAAATATCTCTCAAGGCTTGCAAGGCTTCTTTTTGCGGGATGGATGTATAGAGGGCGCACACGTCTAGCGTCACAAGTCTCATATTTGAAGTAAATCGCTCTTGTAACTCGTCCAGCAATCTTAAAAAATGAGAACTATCTTTTACAAATGATTTAATTATCGATAAATAAGGTTGTAAAATTCTGTCTATATATTGAGCAGAGTGTTCCAATAATGATCCTTTTGCCGATACGATAGGGCGACCCAGAGGTTGCTGTGTACTTTTATGAATTTTAGGTAAAGTGTAAAAAACTGGCACTTTAAAAAATCTAAGATTCAAATAATTATACTCTTTCTGAGTCAAAAAGCCCAGTCTTCTGCCTCTATCTGTCAATTTGGCAATATGTTCTTGGACTATATCAGAAGGATCTTCATCCAGCTCTATATAGGTATCCTTATCTGCTAGTTGTCGCTGGATTTCTCCCAGAAATGGCGCGCACTTAGGGCGGAACTACCGCTGGTGGCCGCATTGGGCCAGCGGTAGTCCCGATTTAGTGTTCAGTAAGGGCTTACCGACACTTTGTAAAAGACCCCTCACAGTGCTACATTGTGCAACTAAGTAGAGGGACATGCTTATTGGCAGGTCAGTGGAGTGTGTTGCAGTTGCATACATAAGTTATAGAATACTATGACTTAAACCTACAACTGCCAACTTTAGAAGTGACCATTTACACCAGCCTTTGACATGGCGTAAGTATTCATGCATGAAGTCAGGTATGTGCATGCCAACTTATGCTCTATTCTATGATGGGAATTTTACACACAATTGCCATGATAGACTTGGCGCTTTGCGTCCATATTTTCTGCACCTAATTTTTGGTGCATTTTATTGAATCTACGCCTTAAAGGGCAATTCTATAACTGGACACCTAATATTAGGCACCAAGAGGTCCTTTTACTAAGCTGCAGTAAAAGGGGGGGGCCTGTACTACAATTAGCATGTGTTTTTGATGCATGCTGAGGCCCCCCCTTTTACCGCAGAGGGAAAAAGGATGTCTTTTTCTGAGGAAATCGCCATGCAGTAAGTGAACAATTGCTGCATGGCCATTTTGGGGGGGGGGGGGGGGGAGAGCACTTACCACCACCCATTGAGGTGGTGGTGGTAAAGGTTCCCACACTAACCTGGCAGTAACTGGGAAGCGTGTGGCACTGCCCAATTGCCACCAGGTAAGCAATGGCACTACAAAAATATTTTCTATTTTTGTCGCGCTAGAAATGGCATGCACTGGGGGGGGGGGGGCACGTGGGGAACTACTGCCAGACTCCTGTGGTAGCACGGTGGTAGTTCGGGATTGGTGTGCAGCACTAATCCTTTAGTAAAAGGACCCTGAAGTGCATGCATATGTCACAGAATAATAGCACTTGTACATGTCAGAGGTGCTAATAATTGGCAGTTAGGCGCTATTCTATAATGTACATGTGAAAGATGCTTAGCATGTAATGAAAGGGGGTGTACACATGGGCAGAGCATGAGTGGGCTATGGACATGTCGCCAAGCATGCAACATAGAGAATACTATCAATTGTGCGCATTGAATGGTGCACTTAGGTGTGCCAGCTTATGCCAGTCAGTGACCTGTCGTAAGTGGTCATTCCTAAATTTTGGTGCGCAACTGCAGCTTTGTACTAGTATTCTACCCGAAGTCATTATAGCACTGGGGCTAAGTTCACCCATTGTGGCACCTACATCTTGGAAGCATGGTACAGAATTGTCCTGTTATTGTTTTGCTCAGGCTTTTGCAGGAAAGATATCTGAATTATGTCTCAATGAGGCTTACTTTTCTGAGTATATTTATTTTTTGTGTTTATTATACCCCGGATTCTATATAAGATGTGGCAAGAAGTGCACATTAAATTGTACATGCAGCCAATTTGTGCATGCTACTCAATTGAGTAACAAGTCAATCACTGATGATAATTGGCTGATAACAACCAATTATCATCACTAATTGGCAAAAATTTGAATTAATGCGTGCTTCCTTTTAGGCATAGTGTAAAAAGAGACTCACAAAAATTCTAACGTGAGTAGCTGAAAAGGGGGTGCGGACATGGGAGGAGTGTAGGCATGTCAGGAGCATTATTCAAATTTACACATGTTATAGAATTCGGAGAGGACACACCTACATTTAGGCATGGTTATTTATGCCACGTTTCAGTGGCTTAAATGGCTATGCCTAGATGTAGGCACGCTTCCTGGTCCTATGCACTATTCTATACACTGTGCCTAACCTTAGGTGCATTGGATTAGATTCTATATGTGGTGCCTGAAATACCCGCATTGAATAAATTTCCACTTAAGCGTATTCTATAAGTGGTGCCTACTTTTAGGCATGGTATAAAGAATATGCTTAGTTGATATTCCAGTGCCTAGGACTAGATGCATCCATTTATACCAAGGGAAATGTGGCATAAATATTGGTGTGTAGATTTAGGCACAAAAGGGTATATTGTGTAACAGTGCACATAAATGCCCATGAAATGCTCATTTCTCTGCCCCCTTTTTGGCTCTGCACATTAGAATTTAAGTGCTCTGTATTACAAAATACACCTAGCGAGTTATGCACATAAATTCTAATTATTGCCAATTAGTGCTCATTATTGCTTGTTAAGTGCTGTTAAACATGCTGATTGGCTTGTTAAGCCAATTAAGTTACATGCATTGTTATAGAATATATGACACCAATACTGTACCAGAAGTAGTTAACATTGAACTACTCTTTTTTGGGTTACTTATTACAGTGTTATTATTGAACGCTTTTCACTACCCTTGTTCTCAAATACCTGAAATGAATTGTTTATTTATTTTCTTCTAATTTTATTGTGTATTTTCTAAATTCTTTACTGGAATATTACTCTGTATTTCTATTCCGGAAATGGCGATCGCCACAACGGTATTTGTAAGCCACATTGAGCCTGCAAAGAGGTGGGAAAATGTGGGATATAAATGCAGAAAAATAAATAAATAAATAAAATAGAATATGCTTGAATATCAGCACAGAATACTAGGTGGATTATATAGAATAACGCTAAGTGCTTTAATTGGACGTGTCTAGATTTTAGACGCCATTTTCAGAATCTGGCCCTCTATGTTTGTTTTAAACCATATATTCATTTTATGTTATGCCAACATTTCTTGTGTTTTTGTAATACTACTTAAAACTGTCAGTGATTAAGGGAATATAAATGTTTTTCAATAAATTCTGCACCTGAGGCAATACAATATCCTTGAGATTTGGGCCCTGACTTCATTAGTGTTCAACCTACAGCTCCAACTACTAGGCTACTCCTCCACTGCAGTTTCATGGAAAATTAATGGAAAAGCTCACTGTTCTAGCAGAAAGTTGTTTGCCCCAATGACTTCAATGGAATCTAATGAAATGAATCATTCAGTGTCTGAAAACTAATTACATTTTTACAATGTGCATTCCTATCAAATACTACTTCAGGCTCCTCAATAATATTAATTTGTAAAAGACTGAATTCACTACAGATTTCACTTCCTTTTTCCCAGAGAGATAAGAATCCAACTTATCTTCCAGGTTCTGTACCACAGAAGGAACTGGAATAGGATCATCACCAAGTGTAACTCTACCTAAATCCCCTGATGGAGATTCTCAACCCACCCACAATATTGGGGTCTTCTTAATATTCAATATTAGCTTATTCTTCATCATCCAATTGCTGACAAGCCCGAGACAGCTGCCCACTAACTCCCTAATTCTATAAAAGTCGCCAAAAATTGCATGCACAATTTAATTGGATAATGAGCTAATTAGTACCACTAATTGGCTTTTTATTAAACAAGTATTAGCACTAATTAGATTTAATTGGCATTTAGGTATGTACATTTAGGCGGGACCTACATCTAAAATTTACACGTGATCTGAAAAAGGGGCTGCAGAAATGGGAGGGTCATGGGCATAATGGAGGAATTCCTAAAATTAACATGTGTTGTTATAGAATAACGGGGATACGCACCTAATGTAGGCATGTACATTTGCACCACATTTCAGTTGATGCAAATGGGCGTGCCTAAAGTTAGGCACAATTCCCGGACTTAAGTACTATTCTATAAATCACGCCTAACTTTGGCGTCGATTATTTTGGCACCATATATATATATATATATATATATATATATATATATATATATATATATATATATATATATATAGATAGATAGATAGACAGAGAGAGAGAGAGAGAGAGAGAGAGAGAGAGAGAGAGAGAATCTAGTACTAAGGATATAATTTCCTAACAGGAATAGTCACCTAAACATTATCTGCATATATATGAACTAAATAGCATCTTCTTGACAGAACAACAAGCAACTGAATATAGATATTAAATAAAAATTTTCATTGAGGAGCTGCTAACTCAACCAGCTTCTAACCTTATTCCTTAGTTCCACATACTGCCTTCTGAGACTTCTTTGTAAAAGGTGTTTGAAATCAGCTCAGCACCATGTTAGCCAACTCCATACTCTACAGCTGAGATGAAAGAATGCCATGCTGTTACTTTTAATGTGATGCCGAAAGAAATCTTGCTCTAAAGCCAACAAGGTCTCAGTGCTATCTTCCTTTTAAAAACCACTTTCCATAACACATTCATCTACTAAATCATTCAGTGGCCCCAACACACACTTCTCCAATACCTTTGTAACACCGGCAAGTTAAAAACTGGGCAGTAATTTACACATTTTTACAACACTCTTTATCTGGAAAAATATAACTCACAATACTTTCAGATATCAATGATGTTACTGAAGTACAAGAAAACCTCATAGGGGAAAAAAGCTTCAGAACACTTCCTCCACTTCGGTGTGTCAGAAGACAATATGGTAGGATTTTACAGGGTTAAATTATTTCACCGGTATAAAAACCCCTTGAGAATTAATTTGTTAAACTTCAGTGAAGTCAGGTTTCATGGATCCAAAACAAACCGTGATGTTATTAAAACTTTCAAACTTAACTGAAACATTCATTAAATTTTTGCTTCCCACTTGCACTGACTGTGGCCAAAGTTTTGCTGGACAGGTTGTGTCAAGGTGTGAACTATGAATCTACAAAACAGGAAATAATATATAAACTTATACCATGAAGGAGTAATAAAAGACTACATACGTGATCAAGATGTGCCATAAAGAACTTATGCATTAATGTATTGATTAAAATAAGTACATACCATCACCGGACCCCAAAGCATGGCATTGGAATGCCTTCTTTATGCCCACCAGAAACTGACAATGCAAAAACAGAAGTAACAATTCTTCGCAAAAAAAAAAAAATAGTGAAGAAGACTAAAAATAATATAAGGACGACGCTCCAGATAAAAATCCAATATTTATTGATCGATGAACAAGACTCGACACAGCTGTGTTTCGGCCTACAAGACCTGCATCAGGAGTCTTCTTGATCTGATATAGCAATTCTTGTATTCTTCATACAAATGTTGATCTTGTGATGGAGCTGCAGTGTCTCTTGTATCAGACTGAAATAGTGCTTTTGGTAGCTTTCTAATCTCGAATCATTTTCCGATCTGGGTTTTGACTCCATTTTTGTCAGAAACTGACGTCATCTCCAGAAGAATATACATCAATGTCAGAATTTAGCGAAAAGAGAACATAGAGCACATAGGACCCTGTTTACTAAGCCGTGCTGTAGATGCGCTAGCTTTTTTAGCACATGCTAACACTAGAGACACCCATGTATTCCTATGGGTGTCTTTAACATTAACGCATGCTAATTTTTAGTGCATGCTAAAAACGCTAGCACACCTTAGTAAACAGGGCCCTTAATGATTTGCATAATAAATCTCACATTCGCATATGCAAAGTCGACAAAGGGAAAGCTACAGCTGTCTTGAACGGCTTACGACAATGAAAATGTGGGTGTAAATCCTTGTGCGTAGATTTACATGCACGGCCATATTCTATAACTATGCGCATAAATTTTGGAAAACTTATGAAATGCCCATTTCCCCACCCATAACCATATGCCTTTTGAACTGCGTGCATTAGCATTTAGGTGCAGTTCATGAAAAACTGGAAGGTAAAACTTACAGCTCTCCAGAAGATGGTGGCGTGTTTGTGAGCACGCTGCCATGTCCTGGAGAGCTATAGATTTTACCTTTTGGTTTTTCTGAGTATTGTTAAATTTATTTTATTTTTGTTACATTTGTACCCCATGCTTTCCCACTCATGGCAGGCTCAGTGCGGCTTACATGGGGCAATGGAGGGTTAAGTGACTTGCCCAGAGTCACAAGGAGCTGCCTGTGCCTGAAGTGGGAATCGAACTCAGTTCCTCAGGACCAAAGTCCACCACCCTAACCACTAGGCCACTCCTCCACTGTGTTACCATTTTGTTGGTCTTCTATGATGCCTTATTAAATAGTGACCTTGGTGTTGAAACGTTTTATGCACATCACATAGTCCCTGATGCAGCCCTTGTATGGATGAAACACGGCCTATGTCTGGCATTACTTTGGTTTGTGTTTCACCAATAAATATTTGTTTGTATGTCCAGTTGATGCTGTTTTGTTTGTTTCCACTTTGCAGTTTGCAGATCAACTGCCCTAGGTTCTGTTATAGAACAAGAACCTACCACTTAATTTTGTGTACCTAAATGGAGGCACTCAGTTCTAGAATTTCCCCCATAATTTCAAGTTCTCCGGCTAGAAAGTTCTAATATATAATAAAAACATGTTTATTAGTAAAAAAAATAATAATATATACAGTGGGGGAAATAAGTATTTGATCCCTTGCTGATTTTGTAAGTTTGCCCACTGACAAAGACATGAGCAGCCCATAATTGAAGGGTAGGTTATTGGTAACAGTGAGAGATAGCACATCACAAATTAAATCCGGAAAATCACATTGTGGAAAGTATATGAATTTATTTGCATTCTGCAGAGGGAAATAAGTATTTGATCCCTCTGGCAAACAAGACCTAATACTTGGTGGCAAAACCCTTGTTGGCAAGCACAGCGGTCAGACGTCTTCTGTAGCTGATGATGAGGTTTGCACACATGTCAGGAGGAATTTTGGTCCACTCCTCTTTGCAGATCATCTCTAAATCATTAAGAGTTCTGGGCTGTCGCTTGGCAACTCGCAGCTTCAGCTCCCTCCATAAGTTTTCAATGGGATTAAGGTCTGGTGACTGGCTAGGCCACTCCATGACCCTAATGTGCTTCTTCCTGAGCCACTCCTTTGTTGCCTTGGCTGTATGTTTTGGGTCATTGTCGTGCTGGAAGACCCAGCCACGACCCATTTTTAAGGCCCTGGCGGAGGGAAGGAGGTTGTCACTCAGAATTGTACAGTACATGGCCCCATCCATTCTCCCATTGATGCGGTGAAGTAGTCCTGTGCCCTTAGCAGAGAAACACCCCCAAAACATAACATTTCCACCTCCATGCTTGACAGTGGGGACGGTGTTCTTTGGGTCATAGGCAGCATTTCTCTTCCTCCAAACACGGCGAGTTGAGTTCATGCCAAAGAGCTCAATTTTTGTCTCATCTGACCACAGCACCTTCTCCCAATCACTCTCGGCATCATCCAGATGTTCACTGGCAAACTTCAGACGGGCCGTCACATGTGCCTTCCGGAGCAGGGGGACCTTGCGGGCACTGCAGGATTGCAATCCGTTATGTCGTAATGTGTTACCAATGGTTTTCGTGGTGACAGTGGTCCCAGCTGCCTTGAGATCATTGACAAGTTCCCCCCTTGTAGTTGTAGGCTGATTTCTAACCTTCCTCATGATCAAGGATACCCCACGAGGTGAGATTTTGCGTGGAGCCCCAGATCTTTGTCGATTGACAGTCATTTTGTACTTCTTCCATTTTCTTACTATGGCACCAACAGTTGTCTCCTTCTCGCCCAGCGTCTTACTGATGGTTTTGTAGCCCATTCCAGCCTTGTGCAGGTGTATGATCTTGTCCCTGACATCCTTAGACAGCTCCTTGCTCTTGGCCATTTTGTAGAGGTTAGAGTCTGACTGATTCACTGAGTCTGTGGACAGGTGTCTTTCATACAGGTGACCATTGCCGACAGCTGTCTGTCATGCAGGTAACGAGTTGATTTGGAGCATCTACCTGGTCTGTAGGGGCCAGATCTCTTACTGGTTGGTGGGGGATCAAATACTTATTTCCCTCTGCAGAATGCAAATAAATTCATATACTTTCCACAATGTGATTTTCCGGATTTAATTTGTGATGTGCTATCTCTCACTGTTACCAATAACCTACCCTTCAATTATGAGCTGCTCATGTCTTTGTCAGTGGGCAAACTTACAAAATCAGCAAGGGATCAAATACTTATTTCCCCCACTGTATATATATATATATATATATATATATATATATATATATATATATATATATATATATATATATATATATATATATATATATATATATATATATATATATATATATATATATATATATATATATATATATATATATATATATATATATATATATATAGATAGATAGATAGATAGATAGAAACAAACAAAAAGTCAGTAAATCAGAAAAAAGTGTTAAAATGAACTGTTTTCTCAGCCACATTCCTAACACAAGCAGTGTGGACAGTTGAAGAGTGGATCTTCATGCAGATGTCACCATATATATGGGAATTGTGACTACAGCAGACAGCCCAAGAGAGAATTCTTGGGATGGGTTGTGTGTAGAGGGGAATGATTTAAAACAAGGGAAGTTTCTGCCAGGTACTTGTGACCTGGCTTGGCCACTGTTTGGAAAACAGGATACTGGGCTAGATGGACCATTAGTCTGACCCAGTATGGCTACTCTTATGTTCTTATGAAGTGACCATAATAATAGGTGTGAACCTTTTTCTGATGAAATGTGTTAAAAATTTAAACATATAAGCGATAAATAAGTTCCATAGGAGAAAGTCTCAAGATGGAGGAGTAGCCTAGTGGTTAGTGCAGTGGACTTTGATCCTGGGGAACTGAGTTCAGTTCTCACTGCAGCTCCTTGTGACTCTGGGCAAGTCACTTAACCCTCCATTGCCCCTGGTACAAAATAAGTACCTGAATATATGTAAACCGCTTTGAATGTAGTTGCAAAAACCTCAGAAAGGCAGTATATCAAGTCCCATTTCCCCCCTTCCCCTAAAAATATACTTGATCATCTTATCTAGAAGTACTTCAGTGGTATGTAAGTACATGAATATTTATTGCTGAAGTGTTAATCTATGGTGACCCCATAACTCAATGTCATAAAGGGACAGTGAGCCAGACCTGCCGTTTCAAGTCAATGCATTTCTTTACATAGATTTGTAAAAGTTTGGCTTTTGCAAGTGCTTTATTTTTTCAAGAATCCAGAAGCATGTCCAGGATAGAGTGTTATATCAGCTTGGCTTGATGTGGTCTAGGAAATTGACCCCAGCACTGCATCAAGAACACAGAAGATGAGAGAGAGAGAGAGAGAGATGAGAGGAGAGAGAGGAGAGAGAGAGAGAGAGAGAGAGAGAGAGAGAGAGAAGGCAACGATAGATCCATGTTGGCACACTGCATCACAATAGAGTGAAACTGGAGGTGGAGAATGGGCTGGAAGAGGAAGAAATTTGGTGATCTTTGGTTTCCAAAGCTCCATTCAGTACCTTCAAACTACCAGAGGGTCAGTAATTCATTTTGGGGCCCTTTTACTAAGCTATGGTAAAAGGAGCCCTGTGCTAGTGGTGGCAGCTGTTTTTGCCGCTCGCTAGAGCCCCTTTTACTGCAGTGGGTAAGGCCAAAAAAAGAAATGGCCCTGCGGTAAGTTCACACTTGCCAAGTGGCCATTTTGGGGAAAGCACTTACCATCACCCATTGAGGTGGCAGTAAGGGCTCCCGTGTTAACCCAATGGTAAACCTCTGTGGTATTAAAGTTACAAAAATTCCGGCAGTGCCGGAAATTCTATACGCTGGATGAAAAAATTATCACCGGCAGCCGCATTGGGCCGCTGGTAGTTCCGGGTTGCCATGCGGCAAGACTGCAGTAGGCTTGCTGTACTTTAGTAAAAGGGCCCCTTTGTAATGAATTCTCAGCCCAGATATTAACATAAGAACATAAGCATTGCCATACTGGAACAGACTGAAGGTCCATCAAGTTCAGTATCCTGTTTCCAACAGTGGGCAATACAGGTCACAAGCACCAGAATATGCAGTGGATTTTCCCCAAGTCCATCTTAATAATGGCTTATGGACTTTTAGGAAGCTATCCGTACCTTTTTTAGACCCTGCAAAACTAACTGCTTTTACCATATTCTCTGACAACAAATTCCAGAGTTTAATTACTCACTGAGTGAAGAAATATTTTCTCTGATTTGTTTTAAATTTACTACTTAGTAGCTTCTTTGAATATCCCCTAGTCCTAGTATTTTTGAAAAGAGTAAACAAGTGATTCACATCTACCTGTTCCACTCCACTCAGTATTTTATAAACCTCTATCACATCTCCCCTCACCGGGTCTCTTCTCCAAGCAAGAGCCCTAGCTGCTTTAGCCTTTCCTAATAGGGACATCGTCCCATCCCCTGTATCATTTTCATTGCCCTTCTCTGTACCTTTTTTAATTCTGCTATATCTTTTTTGAGATGTGGTGACCAGAAATGCGCACAGTATTCGAGGTGTGGTTGCACCATGGAGTGATACAAAGGCATTATAGCATTCTCAGTTTTGTTTTCCATTCCTTTCCTAATAATTCCTAACATTCTATTCGCGGTCTTAGCTGCCTCTGCACATTGAGCAGAGGGTTTTAACGTATCATCAATGATGACACCTAGATCCTTTTCCTGGACTGTGACTCCTAATGTGGAACCTTGGATTGGGTTCCTCTTTCCCACGAACATCACTTTGCACTTGCTCACATTAAAAGTTATCTACCATTTGGATGTCCAGTCTCCCAGTCTTGTAAGGCCCTCTTGCAGTTTTTCACAATTCTCTTGTGATTTAACAACTTTGAATAACTTTGTGTCATCAGGAAATTTAATTACCTCAGTAGTTATTCCCATCTCTAGATCATTTATAAATATGTTAAAAAGCAGTGGTCCCAGCACAGACCCCTGAAGAACCCCACTATCTACCCTTCTCCATTGAGAATACTGACCATGTAATCCTACTCTCAGTTTTCTATCTTTTAACCAGTTTTTAATCCACAATAGGACATTGCTTCCTATCCCATGACTTTCTAATTTCCTCAGTAGTCTTTCATGAGGTACTTTGACAAATGCCTTTTGAAAATCCAGATACACAGTATCGGCTCACCTTCATCCACATGTTTATTAACCCCTTCAAAGAAATGTAGTAGATTGGTGAGGCAAGATTTCCCTTGACTAAATCCATGTTGGCTTTATCTCATTAATTCATGCTTATGTATATGCTCTGTAATTTTGTCCTTTATAATAGTCTCTACCATTTTGCCTGGCACCAATGTCAGGTTCACCAGTCTATAATTTCCCAGATCACCTCTGGCACCCTTTTTAAAAATTGGTGTTACACTGGCCACCTTCCAATCTTCCAGTACCATGCTTGATTTTAAACATAAATTACATATTACTAATGCAGAGTTAGCAATTTGAAGAGTAGCAAATCACCTGGACTGGATGGTATACATCCTAGAGTACTGATAGAATTGAAAATGAACTTGCAATTTTTCAATTCTATCAGTACTCTAGGATGTATACCATCCAGTCCAGGTGATTTGCTACTCTTCAAATTGCTCCATTACATCTTCAATGTTTACAGGGATTTGTTTCAGTTACTCTGATCTATACTTCAGCAGTGGTATGTCTATTTTCTCAGGCTGAAGTTGCTTCAAGTCTTTATGACATTTGCAAAAAGGGATATTAATTATTATAGTCAAGAAAACCTGATATTTTTAGATAGATGGTACAGCTCTGCTCATTCCTAGATGCCCTTTTTTATATCATTCTTTATTTCACTTTATTTTATTGTCAGACTCCTGAACTTTTCAGAAAATTCAGTTCTCACATACCATAAAAGTGCTTTCAGATTCAGAACTATACTGGTTGATTTCTTTTGTTAGAACCTCAGCTACTGAATATGCTGGCAACACCAGAAAAATCAAACTTCAAGAACTCATTTTTTGAGACACCAATAAAGTATGGAATACAGGTGTGGAAATACTGGAAGACCTGGTAAAAGGTTTGGCCACCGATCATTTTTTTCCTGTTATTTTTGTGCTAAAGAAATTTTTAGTGGATATTGAAAATTAAGATATTTACACTAGCATGTCTCCATGACCAGTTAGGACATTCATTCATTCATTTATGGATGGCTTGTAAATCAAATTGAATAAGGGTATTTTCTGTTCTTATACCTTTAACCAAACTTAATGGATGGCAGAGTGGAATTTGCTGAATCCTCATTCCTGCCATTCATTGTTGGTAGTAGGGCATAGCCAACAGGGCCAAACATAGTGGAGCTACTTTGGAAGGGGGAGAAGGCAGAAGGAAGAGAGACTTCACTATTCATGTTGAAACTTTTAAAAAAGCATCTAAACAAGCCTATTCCTCCCTGCCTTATCTGAAATCTCATTATGTCAGAAGCAAAGCTTTGCTCCAGTGTCTGAACTGACTTTGTTTCAAGAGGAGCATCAGTTTCTCTCAGAGAATCAAAAAGAGAAAGATCTTTATTAGCAGCTGCTTCAGAAAAAATTGCTTTGCTGAAGTGGGAAAAGTATGAAATAATTGAAAAATCACATCATTCAAAAATCATACAGCTCTGTGACTCAGAAAAACCTGTTTCAGAAGCAGAGATACATAAATTGTGACATTCTTTTAGGATTTCTGCCTCTGGCTGGCTGCAGGGCTTCACTCTAATTACTAGTCACTAGCAATTAGAGACAAACAGTAATAGCAGGGAAAGAGCTAAGGGGTCCTTTCACTAAGCTGCAGTAAAAAGTGGCCAGCGGTAGTACGGGCACGTGAAATCACTGCTCACAGAGGCCACTTGTCACCGCAGGTGGAATTTCCATTATTTGAAATGGCCATGCGCTAATAAAAATATTGGCACTTTGCAATTTACTGCCTGAGCCCTTACTGCCACCTATTTAGAAGGCAGTAAGTCACGCGCTAACCCGTGGTAATCAGACAGCGCACGGCGATGGCAGATTATTGCTGGGCACGCCAATACCGTGTCCCTGCACTAGAAAATAGAAAAATATTTTCTGACATGGGAAACACAGTGTGGCAAAGACAAAAATACCAGAAGCAGAGAAAAGTGAATTTTAAAACTCTTTTGGGTTTTCTACTTGTGGCTACCTGGCTGCAGGGGTTTACATTATCTGCATAAAGATCATCAATAGTCAGTCATAGACTGACACTAATGGGAGAAAGAGAGAGCACTGTGACAGAGACAGCCATCACTATATTTTCTCAGGAGCAGTGAAAAGGAACCCAGAGAGACAGACAATACACACAGGCATAGACAGATGGACTACTGATCATTTCTAAAGCACTATCAGGTGTATATAGAATTGTATAGCACACATAAGAGAGACAGTTCCTGTTCCATACAGTTTGCAATCTATTATGATTGAATCATAATACTTGGGAAGGGTGAGATTGGAAACGGTGGTAGAGCTAGATGAAGAAAAGTGGGTGAGAGCATTATAGCCAGCAGCGATATTAATGTAGAGGAACAGAGATGGCAATCCCCCTATAGTTTATTAACCAAACTAAAGAGAAATTTCTTTAAGAGGAGAGTACCAACAGCAATAGCTTCCAGTGCAACTGTGAGAGAGAGATTGTCTGCTTCCATTTCCATAGAAAGGCAAAAGAAGGTAGCGAGAGAGTTGAGGGTGAAAGGACAAGAGATCAACAGCAGGCAAAGCCAACTGAGTACCCCAAGGATCCCCACTCTCCCCTGTTTTGTTCAACTTCTTCTTGTCTTCTCTCAGCTCAATAAGCCTAAGATTAGGAGAGCTACTACTATCATATGCCAATGATATTATGCTCCTCCTACCACTGGCATCTTCACATCAAGACCCAGTCTGGTCCATAATAACCGAGATGAATATTATTCAAACATGAGCTTCGGAAAACAAACTGAAACTAAATGTGCAAAAGACTAAAATCCTATGGTTTCCAAATCAAGGTATTGAGGTCCCAACTTCAATAACACTACCCAAAGACAGAACTTTTTCAGTTGAATCAGAAGCCAAAGTACTTGAGGTCACTCTAGACTCATCCCTATCATTCTCATGCTACATCAACCAACTATGGATGACAATGATGTTTAAAATGAGACTATGTTCAATCAGATCACTTTTTGATCAAAAAGCCTTTGCGTTCCTTGTCCAAATGCTGATCCTACCACATATGGACTATTGAAATGTCCTATTTTCTGATATTAAAAACAATATCAAAATAAATTGCAGATTATAAAGAACACAGCAGTAAGATTAATCTTCAAACTGAACAGATATACTAGCGTGTTGACATACCTTGCTAAACTACATTGGCTACCCATAGCCAAAAGAATTAAGTTTAAAGTTGTCTGTCTAGTTTTCCAGACCCTTCAAGGTGCTACCTCTGAATTGTTGATTAATATCTCATCTCTTTGCATTGTTCACTCAAACAGATTGAAAGAACAATTGATCTTAGCCCCACTGTTCCATAATGGAATCCCGATTTCAGAAGATCTTCAACTCACTCTTCCCTGTATCAGGTATCTCTCTTTGGAACTCTCTCCCTCTGGACGTTAGCTCAGAGACTACCTCAGCTTACGGAAGAGGCTAAAAACCTTCCTCTTCCCAAAGACTGCTTTGGCCATCACTTTTTCTACCTGTTTGAAAGCTTTAAGGTTGTCAGACACAATCACCCCCAAGTCCCGCTCTTCCTTCACACGCTGAAGCACTACACCCCCTATACTGTACCGTTCCTTCGGATTTATGCGACCCAAGTGCATGACTGTGCATTTTTTGGGATTAAACCTTAGTTGACAAATATTGGTCCATTCCTCCAGCTTCGCTAGGTCCTTCCTCATGTCATTCACACTCTCCAGAGTGTCCACCCTGTTGCAGAGTTTAGTATCATCCGCAAAGAGACAAACCTTACCAGACAGCTGTTCCGCAATTTCACTCACAAAGACGTTAAAAAGAGCCAGCCCTAGGACTAATCCCTGCGGCACCCCACTGACGACCTCCTTTTGTTCAGAGCAAGCTCCATTTACCACCACCCTCTGTCTCCTACCATTCAACCAATTTTTTACCCAATCAGTTACTCTAGGTCCCGCACCGAGGGCACTCAATTTATTTATCAGTCGCCTGTGTGGAACCGTATCAAAGGCTTTGCTGAAATCCAAGTATACCACATCAAGCGCCCCTCCCACATCCAACTGTTTGGTCACCTAGTTGAAGAAGACAGATTTGTCTGCCACAACCTACCACTAGTGAAACCATGCTGCCTCGGGTCTCGCATTCCAAGTAGTTCAAGAAATGTCACAATCCTCCTTTTTAGAAGCGTTTCCATTAGCTTACTCACCACCGAGGTCAGACTGACAGGTCTGTAATTCCCAACCTCCTCCTTACTTCCACTCTTGTGCAAAGGAACCACATCCGCCCTTCTCCAGTCCACCGGGACCACTCCAGTTTCTAAGGAAGAATTGAAGAGGTCCGTCAGCGGAGCCGACAGAACTTCTCCGAGTTCCTTAAGCACCCTCGGGTGAATCCCATCAGGCCCCATCGCTCTGTCTACTTTTAGTTTAGCAAGCTCCTCACGAACACAGTCCTCCATAAATGGGTCTTGGTCTACCATACATCCATCCCCTTTAGCCTTTGTTTTCTGCAGCCCTACCCCCCGATCTTTCATTCGTGAACACAGAGCTAAAATAATCGTTAAGCATTTCAGCTTTATCCTTATCATCATCCACATATTTCTCTCCCTCAGCTTTGAGCCACACAATGCTATTATGGCACTTCCTCTTGTCACTTACATATCTGAAAAAGGTATTGTCCCCCAATTTTACTGTATTAGCTATCTTTTCCTCCATTAGCCACCTCGCTTTCCTGATAGTTTTTCCAGCTTCTCTTCGCTTATTTAGGTATTCTCTCCTGTCTTCATCTTTCTGAGTCATCTTATAACGTGAAAAGGCTAGCCTCCTTTCCCCTTATCTTTTCATCTACTACATTGGAGTACCAGAGAGGCCTTCTTTTCCTCTTGCTAGTGTTTTGGAGAGAGTAAAAGTGCATAACATGGAATTTGGAATAGGCTGGTTAAGATTGACAAATCTGGTTCAAAATGCCTCCCAGATAGACAGCATGGCTGCTGGACCACAACTCTTGCGAAACAGACAACAGATTTTACCCACCTTAACACAACTATGTTTAACATGCTAGGAAAAACAAGACAAGTGGCAAGAATTGTTTTAAAAGTAAAGGTTTCTCTTGAAGATAGAACTCACAGACTTGTAAATGAAATTAATTGCAAGACAATGAAGCCTCATTAGGCAAACAGATCTTGAGGCTAAAAATAACTCTGGTAGAGGAATCTCAGACCAGTCTCAAGTTACAAATTTGCAGGATAATAGCTCAAGACAGATACATAGGTTGAAAGCAATGATTTCTCAATCAGAGTCATGCAAGTTTCAACTAGCCAAGGAATGTGATTTATGGCATTTAAAATCAATATAGGTGCCCGATGATCAAAGGTTCATGGTAGTCTCTTCACTCTACCATGAAATTTGTACACAAAAATTGCTACAGCATGCTCAAAATAATGAGCATGCAAAGTAACGTTACGCTAAAATTGAGGCAGTAATTTGCACTTCAGCATTAAATATCAGCTTTCCTGTCAGTGCCTGAGTGACAATTGGCTTAGATACCGCCGTATTGCTGGGAAAGTTGACATTTAGAATTAAAAAAAAAAAAACAATCAAGAATGTTGGGGCGTTCATCAGCCCTTTACCCCAAACCTGCCACCTAATCCTACCCAGCCCAAACATATTGCTGGTGTCTAGCAGCTCTCACCCCAATTCTACATACCCAACCACCTCCTTTCCCCCAATCATTATAGAAAATCCCTGGATGGTCTAGTGGACCCTCTGCCTCCTCCTGACCAACCCCCCTTCCCTTATTGATAAAAAAAAAACCCTGATGGTCTAGTGGAACCCCAGTTTCCCTCTCTCTTCCAGTCCCTCTCTTCCCCATCCCCCCCAAAATCACTGGTAGTCTAGTGGGACCCCACCCACCCCAAGTCTAGCCCTCCCTGCCCCTGAACTTTGAAGGAGGTCAGAGGGATGCCCACTCACTCCTACCTCCGGGCTCTGCCATCTGCAAACTGGTGGCACCCCACTCCACCTGATGCATCCTGGTACACAGGCCCTGCCTACTGGGTGAGGGGGGCACCCCCATTTTGCAGATGGTGGCATCCAGAGGCAGGAGTGAGTTGGCATCCCTCTGACCTCCTTGAAATTTCAGGGGCCAGGGGGACTAGACTTGAGGTGGGTGGGGTCCCACTAGACTTCCTGGCCTCCTTCAAGATACGGGGCTGGGAGGGGTCTAGACTTGAGGTGAATGGGTGAGAGTCTTGCCAAACTTCCATGGTTTTTAGGGGGGCTTAGGGGGGAGGGAGAAGCTGCAAGAGAGGTGTCCAGACTTCAGAAGACCCCCAGGGTGTGTTTTTAACATTAGAGGGGTCAGCAGAGGGGTGGGGTCCATTAAACTATCAAGGCTTTTTTAAAATGGGGGGTTGGGAGGGAGGCCATGATCCACTAGACCACAGGACTTTTTTTAAATGGGGGGGGGGGTCAAAACGGAGGTCTGATTCCACTAGACCACCAGGGCATTTTTTAAACGTTTGTGGACGGGGAGGGGAGGTGCAGAATTTTTAAGCTGGGTACAAGAGTGTTTGGGTAGGTCAGTGCTGCTGCACAAAACAGTCTGGGGCAAGGTGATTGGGTTGGAGGGAGAAAATGGATGTTGCTAGACACCTCTCCTTTCAACCAACCCTTCTTCACTGCCTCGTTCCTGGTAAAAAGTTTCCTGTTCTAAACATACATAAGGAGTATTTTTTTAGCATGGCTGTGAGTGGATAATGACCATGTTAGCATGCATTTAAATGCATTTTAATGCGGTCTGCAGTAATTATTTCAGTGTGAGTTAATACCCAAGCTGAAACCATTTGAGCATCCAGTATATAATAATGTACATGCAAACCTGGTGTTAACCACATGTTAATGCTGGCTGTAGTTTTCAGCATTGGCTCCACAGTGTGCAGTAGAGCTAGATACCTTAAAACAAAATTTGCAAGCCTTAGAGGAATGCCAGTAAATACAGTATAAGTGAGCCAGTGTCAGAAGTTTTAGCTCTAAGGGCTGAAGTAGTGACTTTTTTTAAATAAAAGCTACACAATCTTAAGACAAAGCCTAATTTCTGCAAGCAAGAATTTACTTGCTGGATATCTCGATCTTGTCTTACCCATGAAGAGAAAGGTAATGAGAGGGCCATTCCACCCATTTTATGGTGAGAATATATATCACTCTCAACCACTAAAGGGGGGGGGGGGGGGGGTAAAAGCCATACCAAATCCAGAGCAATTAAATGCATAGGTACATTTTCTGATAGAGCAGGTCCAAATGATAAAAACTGTCACATAGTCACACCTTTTGAGAAAGGGGTGGGGAACCTCACTATTAATGAGTACTTGGCTTAGATACATTAGGTCTTCCAGACCCTGGGGATGTCAAGAGAAGATATACTAGAGTTGCTCCCCTGGTTGTTTTTCAGAAAGCTGCCAACAGTTCATAAGGACCATGACTGGAGATGCAAGGGGTAACCTTGAGGCTTTTGAGCAGGCTTTGAAAAGCATTATGGATGGTTTGCTAACTCCATCTCTGTCCAATAGGCTACATACAGCATGAATTCTGGGTATGACAAATTACCCCAAAAGTATGTCTACAAGCTAAGACAAACCTTCTTCCAGTGTGAACCAAAGTGGGAGAAGTTAGAAGTGGGAGAGTTTCAGCACTTGTTCTACCAAATCTTACCCCTTTCCATGCGAGCTTACTTGGCTGACAAAAGGAACAACCCTCTCTGTCTCCTGCCTCAGTGAATGTGCAGAGCAAATTTATGAGGCCTTAGTCAAAAATCCTGTAAGAGCAATGGTAAAGCCAAGGGTGAGAGCAAATCAAAGGAGCAAAACAAAGTGTCAGTGCTGTCTAAACCTCTTTATCTCTCGAAAATATCTCTTTCTGATTTACAGAATACTTCTACAACATCCCAGAAAGAGCAGGCTGATACTACAGGATTCAAGGATGAAACAAACAATCTGCAGTCCAAGTGAAAGAAATGTAAAAGGAGGAAGAAGCAAGATTTCAACAAAATTCAGGCCTTGAATTGCAAGATAAAGGCTTCACTCCAACAGACTATTACCACTGATGCTAATAAAAAAAGCTGGGTGGCATCAGAAATCCATGGACAAATCCTCTGGGCTCAAAAGCAGCTCTAGGTGTAGCACTGCCAAGGTGGAGCTGTGTGGTGCTCTTTTTTCAGACAACAAAAATGACTGCCTAACCTTGTTCAAAGATTCCTACTGCCAGTGTACATGGGAATAAAACATCTAAAGCCACTGGAGAACCTATCTCTTTGACCACAAGTGATTTACCATCAAACAAGGATCAGGTTCCATCCTTTGGCTCCATCAGGAAGTCCAAATACCCACAAAAAATATTCATGAGACAGATTTACATGCAATGGAGGCAGTGCATGCAAATCTCTGTTATGAATATTCATTATGGGTATCCTGAAAACCTGACTGGCTGGGTTGTCTCCAGGACCAGGTTTGGAAACCACTGGTGAAAGAGTTATAAGCTGATATGAAAGATATTAGAGCCCAGTCCATTTCTATCAAGGTCAATTGATTGCCTATGGTAAAAGCTTGCATGGTATTGTCACTGTTGTTAATCTCCATACCTGACAAATTGCTCAGGATCAAGCTGAACTCGCTGTGATCAATGGTTTACTGAATGAAGAACTTAATTTGATGCAACTAGTGTGTGAACTCACTTAGGATTTGTTTAGAACACCATACAAGGTTGCTGTGCCTTCAACCACCTCCAATGCTTTTCCTCTTACTTCTGGGGTGCCTAAAGGGTCTATTCTATCTCCTCTCCTTATTAATTTGTTTCTCTCTCCTCTCACCTCCCTCATTCAGTCTTTTTCTATGTGCTTTTATATGTACCCAGATGATATTCTACTTGATTTTCCTCAGAACCCCGTCTCTCCTGATTTCTCCCCACTTCAGCACTGCCTTGATGCAATTGGTTCTTGGCTTTTGCGAGGAAACCCCCATAGCTCTACCAGATTCAATGAGATATCTCGGTATTATCATTGACTCGCAACTCTCCATTTCAACTCACATTGCTTCTGTGATCAAGTCCTGTTTCTTTTCCTTACAAGTTATCTGCTCCCTGTGCAATTGCTTGGATGACTCATCCTGTGTCATGCTCCTCTACGCTCTTGTCATCTCCTTCCTTGACTATTGCAATATCACCTTCTCTGGCCTTGTACTTTCTTCCATAAAATGGTTGCAAACAGTTCAAAACATTGCCATTCGTATTCTAGTCTGTGCCTCCCATTTCAACCAAGTCATTCCTTTTTTTGTCCAACACCACTGGTTGCCAATCCAATTTCACATTCAGCATAAAATACTACTACTACTACTACTTATCATTTCTATAGCGCTACTAGATGTACGCAGCGCTGTACACTTGAACATGAAGAGACAGTCCCTGCTCAATAGAGCTTATAATCTAATTAGGACAGACAAACAGGACAAACAAGAGATAAGGGAATATTAAAGTGAGGATGTTAAAATAAAGGTTCTGAACAAGTGAACAAGAGCTAGGAGTTAAAAGCAGCATCAAAAAGGTGAGCTTTTAGCTTAGATTTGAAGACGGCCAGAGATGGAGCTTGACGTACCGGCTCAGGAAGTCTATTCCAGGCATAAGGTGCAGCAAGATAAAAGGAACGGCGTCTGGAGTTAGCAGTGGAGGAGGAGGGTGCAGATAAGAGAGATTTACCTAGTGAACGGAGTTCCCGGGGAGGAATGTAGGGAGAGATGACAGTGGAGAGGTACTGAAGAGCTGCAGAGTGAATGCATTATAGGTCAATAAGAGGAATTTGAACTGTATGCGGAAACGGATAGGAAGCCAGTGAAGTGACTTGAGGAGAGGGCTAATATGAGCATAACGACACTGGCGGAATAATAGTCATGCAGCAGAATTTTGAACAGATTGAAGAGGAGAGAGATGGCTAAGTGGGAGATCTGTGAGAAGCAAGTTGCATAGTCTAAGCGAGAGGTGATAAGAGTGTGGATGAGGGTTCTAGTAATGGGCTCAGAAAGGAAAGGGTGAATTTTGGTGATATTATAGAGAAAGAAACAACAGGTTTTAGCAGTCTGTTGATGGTGTCAGTATCTCTCAGCGTCGCACAATTAAGTATTAAGGAGATTTAAGTTTATTCATTTATTTGGATTTGCTCACACCTTCCAGTAGTAGCTCGAGGTGAGTTTCATTCAGGTACACTGGGTATTTCCCTGTCCCTGGAGGGCTCACAATCTAATTTTGTACCTGAGGCAACGGAGGATTAAGTGACTTGCCCAAGATCACAAGGAGCAGCAGCAGGATTTGAACTGGCAACCTCAATGTCAAGACCAGTGCTCTAACCACTAGGCCAAGGTTTTTTGTTTATATTCAAGCGAGTTGATATTATTGGAGGAGCTATTAGGTCTATAGCCTCCACTACAGAAGAATTAAAAAGAGAGACTTGATTAAAGAGAGATGAGTTGAGAAAATCGGAAAGAGGTAAATTGAGGTTAGCTTCCAACGTCTCTGATGACAGTTTAGTTAAATCACGATGAGTAGTCATTTGGAGTTGAGGTTTTGAGGGAATATTAAGGTTATTGCAGGACATAGTAAGGAAAAAGTGATCAGACCAGGGGACAGGGCTAACTAACCAAGAAGTGAAATATTTATCCACTGCAGAAAGGTCTAGAATACTATCCAATGTATGTCCAGCATTATGCATAGGAAGTTGTACAGATTGAGTAAGATTAAGGTCAGAGATAAGAGTCCCAAAGTCCATGGTGAACACAGCAGTTGGATCATCAAGGTGTATCTCTTCTCCCTTGCTTTTGGCACCTAACCACCTTCCCTATCCATGATACCTACACTGACTACATAGTTTGTAACCTTTAGATTGTAAGCTCTCTTGAGCAGGGACTGTCCTTCCCCATCTTAAACTTGTACAGCGCTGCGTAACCCTGGCAGCGCTATAGAAATGCTAAGTAGTAGTAGTATATTAAAATCCCCAAGAATAACTGGATAACAATTCTGTATACAATGATCAATAAGATGAAGTTGCAAGAGCTGGAATGAGAGAGATGAAGGAGAGGGAGGGTGACATAACAGAAAAGTGCAGAAGAGGTCATAATAAATCGAACTCCCTAATCCCTTATTTGTCCTGTTTGACCATCTTGAATAGATTGTAAGCTCTGTTAGGACTGTCTCTAACTTATTTGTGTACCTCTAGTAACGCTAAATAAATAAGTAGTAGTAGTAGTAGCAGCAGCCGAGACTCAGCATTACAGCAACCCACAGAGCTCCCTCTTCCTCATAAGGAAATTACCGCTTTTGGCAGGGAGATATGCCCTGCACTGCTTCTTCACAATAAAGGACCTCTACTTTCATGGCCCACAAGATCCTATATCGTTCCTCCTCAGTGTACCTGGCATCGGTTGTCATTTCTTATACTCCCTTGCATGCACTACAGTCTGCTCTCTCTAGCCAACTTTCTGTTCCGCCCCTCCATTTTTCCCACTTGGACTCTATCAGGCACTCAGCCTTCTTCTGTAGGACTCTATCCCTGTGGAATGCACTGCCCCTTGCAACTAGATCTGAGCAATCCTAACTTAGATTTAGATCATTACTTAAGACCCATCTGTTTTCCTACTTACTCTTAGGCCATTGGTTGGGCATCCGAGTCATTGTAGCGCAGCCTCTATGTTTTGTTTTTTGCTCCTTGTCTTCTTCTTTCTATGCTCTTTGTTCTTTCCTATCATTTTTTGTAGTTCCTCTCTTTTTTCGATTTGTTTATTGATTGTACACCACTTTGATTTTCTTTTAAGAAAGGTGGTTTATCAAGCTGTATTAAAGCTTTCATGACAGCAAATCATTAGCTGTTTATCCAAATCCCACAGGATCTTATCCATGCAGTCCATGAATGCATTTTGTTCCCCCAACCCTGGGAGCTCTTCACTACAGATTCCCATGTTGAGATCAGCATAGCTCTCTGCCTGGCCTCTCCCAGCCAATGTTGATCCCACGTTAATCCTCTTCCACTTTCTTGGACTCTTCCAGCCAGTGTTAGTGCTGCTTTACCCCTATTCTAGTACTTTGGGGTCTTCATTCTGCTGCTCATGCCACTTTGCCCTTCTGATGTTGGCTTGGAGTCTCATGCCACTGCTGGTGCCCTTTGCTCCTCCTTTAGTATCATGGACTCTTCATGCTAGCCTGGACGTCTTTTAATGCTGTTGCCTCCATTACAGATGCCTGCCAACAAGTTTTAAGCAAGTTTAATTGAAAATGGATAGAAAATCCCAGTGCTTTGGAAGAAAAATTGCTTGCCCCATTGGCTTTAGTTGCAACAAATGAAACAAAGATGGCGAATGATTTGGTATTCAAAAACAAACCAAATGATCGCTTGAGCCAAATATGAATTAAACCAAAAATGCTTCTTATGCACATCCCCACTGACCAGTAGTATACTTTAAATCTAGCAATATGTGTACAAATCTGGTTATACTGGATAAGGGTAAGTATTATGTCAGCTTAGCTTCTTTTTCCAGTTCAGTTTGTGATTCGGAGCTTATTGCTAGGAAACCAGTTTCAGCACTCAAACCACAGTAGGAGAGCAATGGATCAACACTGAGCTGAAAAGATATCAGGTAACTAGCTCTGCTGAAATTGGAAGACAGGATGACCTCTGAGCTGAAGGACTTTGTTGTTGTAGCTCTTACAAATGTTCTGTTTCTATCAGATAAATGAACAGAAGCAAAGTGCATCTATTCTTCTCCATCAGGAGGTTTCTGGGTACCTGTGTGCTAGAAGAGGATTCGGATGAGTGTCAGGCCTCTGTATATAAAAACAAAAAATCTTCACGTGAATGTGTGTGTATGGTTGTGATTGATTGCATGCAAGTCTTTTTTCACTAATCATTCAGTAAATGCCCTGACAGAAACATGTTCAGCAGAAGGAATAATAACGAGCAAATCCACAGATGTGCATGAAGGGGGCAGATATGACCTCTTAGGTGTTTTGGCTATTTTTCCTCTGATATTCAGCCCATGGCAGTCAGCATTTTTAGGGATGGGTAATCCACCTAGGTAGATGAACAACAAAATCCCACAAAACCAACAGACAGCAAAAAGGAGTGCAAAGTGGATCAATGACTCCAGAGACTGGGACAGCTGAGTCAAACTGAGAGATTTTATTACACAGATCTTTCACATATTTGGCTCCATAGAAAGAGCTGCATTATGCATTGTGGCGAGTTTAAGCCCCCAGGTCTTTTTCAAGACCTCTCTCTTTTTTCCAGTGGCATTTTATTTAATCGCACACTACAGAGACTCCTGAGGCAGGCCTGTGGCCGAAACACAGATCTGTGTCGAGTCTGTAAAAAAATCTCTCAGTTTGACCCAGTCTGGAGTCATTGGTCCACTTCCCACTCTATTTTGCTGTTAGTCAGCATTTGTAAAAACTGGCCACCATGGGTTATTTATACACAGATATTCTATGCCGCTATCCGGATACCATCCAGCATTAAACATCCGGGTAAAACTTGGCTCTTAGTCAACCAAGAGTGGGAAAATGGTTGCAAGGTTCATCCAGCTGTGCTAAGTTCCTATTGTACTGTTAATGTATAACAGTTAAAAGTTGTAATAGGAA
The DNA here is from genome assembly GCF_901765095.1 of Microcaecilia unicolor. Classification (NCBI taxonomy): domain Eukaryota; kingdom Metazoa; phylum Chordata; class Amphibia; order Gymnophiona; family Siphonopidae; genus Microcaecilia; species Microcaecilia unicolor. The sequence continues at coordinate 324,204,744 of NC_044034.1, read as the reverse complement.
TGGTTAATTCTTTTTATTTTATTTTTCCATGCATTTAACAATTAAACAAAGAAAGTATCTTTGCCAGCAAATTTAGGATAAACAAGATGAAATGATACAAAGGGAAAAAAAAAGTTAATCTACTCATTAGACACTGACAGAGGATAGAACTTTGATTTAATACTGTCACCTAATCTTTTAACTCGATAAAGATAGACCGTATTTGCTAAACAGAAACATTTTTCTTTCTCGCTCCAAGAAAAGTTGTTTAGGGTCCCAGAAAATATGATTTACCACCAAGTTCACAGGAAACTGCAAAAAGAACTGTCCAGGAATGGTTACCTCTGATCAATCCAAGAAAGTGGGGATCTTAGCTCTGAGAAGACCAGCTTTTAGGAAGGTTACTAAGGGACAGATGGCCCATCTTATAGATAGATTCAGAGTTAAACCTTGTGTCTTGCATCCCTGTTCAGTGAGACCATGTTGTTACCAATTTTTTTGTCTAATGTGAACTAGTTCCTCCAATTGATTCCAAGTAACCATCCCTATTAAAGCTTCTAACTGCTGTAATTAGGTAGTTCATTGAGATAAATTACCAGATTAAGTTAGGATAGCCTTTAGTTAGTGGACTGAATATTGTCATTAACCGAGAAATACCAACTCTGCCCACAGACTACCATGGAACTATCCAGATATTGTTGAGGCAGTCTGTACAAATTATCAATGGCATTATCCAGATAATGCCTCTGAAAATCCAGGTATGAACCCAGTGAGAGAGACTTATCTGAGTAGGAGATGTTCTTATCTAAGTCCCATTGAATATTGACCCCTTTGTGTTTTGTTCATGTCTTTAAAAGCTTGAAACAATTGGCCCAGTTCTTCTCAACTCTCTCCTGGAGGATTTTATAGATTATCAAAATGAATATGCTTCAGATAAATTTGCATATGCTGAAGACTCATTGGCTTGGTATGCCTCCAGGACAGGATTGAGAAGCCCTGTGTTAGCCTGTGTGAATACCCTTAGTTCTGGTTTTTGCCATCCTAATTCCCAAAATGTATTTTGCAGAGGTGGCAAATGAACATTTTACTGGTTGCCAACAAAGAGGAAAGCAATTATCAGTGCAGTCCTTGTCCAGTCAGGCTTTCAGGATATCCAAAATGAATATGCATGAGGGATATTTGCATGCCCCAGTATCTTATGTATAGCCATTCTGGATTTCCTGAAAACCAGACTGGCTAAGTGTGTCCTGAAGACTAGGTTAACAATCACCGTTATAGACTCACCCAATGTTTTCTAGCCCTTCCTGGAGGTACACCCTGACGCTTAGATTTTTGGGATTACCACATTGAATATGTATTAGATAAATTTTCATGCACTGAATCTTCACTGTATGCAAATCTATTCATGTATATTCATTATAGATATCTTGAAACCCAGACCCATCAGGTGTGCCTCCACAACAGAGCTGGGGAACAATGGACTAATCCAGTGGTTCCCAAACCTATCCTAGGGAATCCCCAGCCAGTCAGGTTTTCAGGATATCCACAATGAATATAAATAAGAGAAATTTGCATGCAGTGGAGGCTCTTACCTAAATACTGGAGGTACACAAGCAGGAGCACAACCAGTAATGCACTATTGTACCCTAGGACTTTATGTCAAACCCTAGCTGGATATGTAGTTCATATAGCTCTGTTAATTATGCCACATGGGAAACTGCTAACATTTTTTTTCCGTTATAATTAGCTAAAACAAGCAAGTGAACAATGGGGACAAAATACAGAAAGGAAAGGTAAGAATGGATGAATTTATTAAAAGGCGGGATAGGAGATAAACAAGGCTGAGAAGTAATTACAGGCATTGTCCTTTTAACTGTTCTCCAGTCCTCTGGGGGCTCTAAGTTGAATAATTCATGAGTATTGATTAATCCTCTCAGTAGGTGCCTGGAAGCTCAGTTGAATGGAGGGGATCAGCCATGGCAGGGTACCAATGACAGCTATGCTCAGGGGTCAGAGAAGGGGAGTTATTTCTATTTCTGTTGCAGCTTCTGCTTTTTAAGCCATGTTAATAGAATAGAATTTGAATTCTATCAAGAAACTCATACTTCTGATGCTGTTTTTTTTATTTTTTAGCTTTTTATGTCTTGAGCTACTGCAGAGAAATGGATACATTAAATACATTGGTTATTTCATTCCAGCAAGCACCATGTAATTCCATATCACGTAAGAAATTCCAGACTTGCCAAGGCCTAGAGGTGATAATTGTAGCTTACAGTTATTAACAACAATGAAAAGAAATGTTTTAATACCGAAGTGAAAAAAAAAGAGTAAAAAAGAAAAAGAAAACAACCATGAAAGGTATGGACATAAAGAAATAATGCTTATATATCAATAATCTCACACAACTGGGAAATACAAAATTTCCCATCTCTCAGTCTTCCCCAAGTACTTTAACATAACGGGGTTGGTGTAGGTCTGCTAGCTTCTAGGGGTGAGCACCCAGAAAGTTTCTCTTTCACGTTTGTTTGATTGTTCTGTGTAGAAATGAACGTTGTTAAGAGACCACACAATGCACTCATAGTACATGCTTTCTTTAAAGAGTGTGTGCTATTTGCATAGTGTCACCACTGCACATGCGTGAACCCTCTTCTATGCACGTGCATGTATATTTTATTGGTAAAGAACACACACCACGACAAACAGCGCATACTCTTTAAGGAAAGCACCACTATCCCCCCAATTTTATAAATGGTGCCTAAAGTTGGGTGAAAAAAATGCTCACCCAGTTACAGAATAGGGTCAGTTATACGCAACATAATTAGCTAATTGGCACTAAATTGGTACTTAATTGGAGATAAGTGCAAATAATTGGCATTAACATGCACCAATTAACACTAATTAGTAGTTGCACACATAACCAACTTACACCCCTATTCTGTAAACTGAGCACCTAAATTCTCTCGTGTACAACTCCAAAGGGATGTGGCCAAGGGAAAGGCATGGGAAGGTCATTGGTGTTCCTAAGATTTAGGCACAGTCTTATAGAATATTTACATTCCCACACCTAATTGACAGTGGTTAGGCGCAAGGATTTACCCCAGCCTTTGGCGAAGGTAAATGCTCATGGCTAGGGGGTCCTTTTACTAAAGGGTTGGTGCACAGCAACAGGCTTGCTGCATACCAAGCCGCATTGAGCCTGCCATGAGTGGGAAAGCGTGGGGTACAAATGTTACAACAACAACAACAACAAAAAAAACTACTGCCAGGCTACCGCAAGAGTCTGGTGGTACTTTCCATCCTCAGCATGTGCCATTTCCAGTACTACAAAAATATTTCTCTTTTTGTGGTGCTGATGCTTACCCTGCAGTAATCAAACATCGCCACGTGCCTCCCGGTTACCACTGGGTTAGCATGGGAGCCCTTACTGCCACCTCAATGGGAGGCGGTATGTGCTCCCTCCCCTGAAATGGCCGCATGGCAAGTGGTTCACTTACTGCACAGCCATTTCTTTTCCAGCAAAAAAGACAGCCTTTTGCCTGCTGTGGTAAAAGGGGGCCTCAGCGCAAGTCAAAAACACACGGTGACGCTAGCAGCATAGTTTTATGGTGCCAATTTTTAATGCCAAACCAAACCAAAGCAGGAAAGTGTTTCCACAATAATCCAGCCCAAAGAAAAGAGTGGAAGAGATAGTTCCAAGAACTACCAGAAGTTCAGTATCTTCAAATAAAAGTTTATTCTCCAATAAAAGTAACATACATCATCCAGACCCTACACGGGCCGTGTTTCGGCTGTGTGCCTTCTTCAGGAGTCATAACTATATGATAGTAACAAAGGCATAAACACAAATGAGAGTTCATTACATATGTAAAAATGTAAAGTGACACAATGAAGTGAGAATAAATAGTGAAAAAACTAGTAGGGTGCACATATGGGATGTGCAAAAAGTGTCAATAGTAAATATGTGACTAGAGGGAACTGTGACATTAATTTCAAATGACAGCCCATCCCTACTAGCTTCATTCTTTTATTGGTTTGGAAGTTGTCTGACCTTTGTTTATTTGTGTTCTTGGAACTCTGCTCCTCTTGACTAACCCTTTCTGGATGTAGGCTAGACTTCACAACACTTTGTTCCATTGTGGTGTCATGTCTGCACACTCCATATAGAAACCAAGGCGCTCTCAGCAGGTAAGGCCTTCTTGGCTCACCCAGCCTGCCCATAACCAAGCAATTTGGAACCCATGGCTAACTGAAATGGTGTACCCTCACCTGAACATAATACTATTTCCATGAGGTTTCTTCTTGGAAAGGGCATCCTAAAATGGAAACTGGCATTTTTATTGAGGAGCGGGAAGGAGTGCTTAAAGAGGGGAACTCACAGGATTTGGAGGTAATGATTGAATCTTTGCTAATTCTCTTTCTGCAATACTGGAGAAGGTAGATCTAGTTAGGCAGAGGACATCAGTCAGAATGAAGCATTAGGTGCCCTAGTTTTCTTCAGATTTAATTGTAGCTAGAAGGAAATTAAGTTGAGTGGAAAGCAATTGGCAGAAAAAAAAATCTTCCAAGATTAAGGGAAGTATATATGGAAGACCTACAATCTATTAGAGGATCAAAGCAATAGGAGAGAGGGAATCCAAAGCACAGGAAATGAAGATGACCACAAAGAGAATAATGGGCCTCATTTGTGTTGACAGACAAACTTTATTGAAGGACCCGACAGGGTGTTTTGGCAGAATGCCTGTGTCAGGGGTGGTCAATGTCAGTAATATAGTCTGAATAACAGCTTTCAATATCAGTGGGCAATGCACCACATATAAAGGTAAGAGCAATGTAGCCAATTCTCTGAAATGAGGAAAAAAAAAAAAAACACTGCCGGTGCTCTCTACTGAGGCAATAGAGCATTAGGTGAGAGGTTGCAACAGTCATTTTGTTGCAGCAGCTCCTAGGGGCAGGAGTGAATGGGCTTTGATCCTGCCCTCACCTCCTTCACTGGACCACCAAGGATCCCAGGTAGGCCTGGGGGGGGGGGGGAGTGAGTGGCCTATTGGGATATGGGTGTGAGAGGGAGTTTCTTTCTTGCTGGGGGGGAGGAGGAGGCGGGATCAGAAGGATGGTGGCTGTTTTGGGTGGGTGGGAGGGAGATCTGAAGGGAGGGACATTCTGGGGGGGGGGGGATTTGGAAGGGTTGACTACTTAAAAAAGTTATGTGGGCCCCAAATGATATTCAGTCAGGGCCCACATAGCTAACCGGGTGAATTTTGGACAGCTTTGAAGCTATCCTAAATCCAACTTGCTAGCTATGTGGATACCAGCACTGAATATTGCTGGCACCTGCATAACTGTTGGCTCCTCCCCAGTTCCACCACATGTACTGCCCCTGATCTGCCCACTTTAAATGTGGCTGGTCAGAGCTGTTATTCAGCGAATATCAGCAGTTGAGTGGCCCCAAGCAGTTTAAGTGGGAAGGAGCTTCTCCTGCCTGCTTAAATCGCTTTGAATACTAGCCCAAAATGCTTTACAAAATAACCCTCCAAGAGCAGAAACAGAAGTGCAAAATATGAAAATAGTATAAGAAATTTATATTCCTCACACTGACATATTCCACTATCTACAGCAGAAAGTAAAATGTTCTACTTTTTTTTGTCTGGACATTTTATTTGGTCCTAGTCTCTTTTTTGGTCGTCTAAGTACTTTTCCAGAGGTTCAATTTTCCATTCCTTATATCCACACCTCCACAGCTCTCCCATTCCTTTTTCTGTCTTTCACTCCTTCACACTCTCCCTAGTGCCCCACTCCACCCTGTGTACTTGGCCCCTCCCCAATCCTAATCTATTGTCTTCTGCCTCTTACCTGCTTCCCAGTTCCATTTTCTTCCCTGTCTCTCATTCCCTACCTGGCTTTCAGATCCTTTCTTCTGTCTCATATGACCTACTGACCTTCCATTACCCTTCTTTTACTGCCTCACTTACCATTTCTCATCACTTTACAGACACATACTTTTCCTGTCTCTCACTCGTCCCTAGAAACCCCTTCCTTTATCTCACCTTCTCTCCAGTAGGCCAGATCATTCAGACCACCTTTCAATCCTATGCACCCTATAGACTCCTTCTCTTACTCCAACTCATATATACCCTCATTTATTCTTCATTCAGACCATCTAGGTCCCACACTCATACCCACCAAATAGCCAAGTCCCTACTGTCTATCCCAAATTCCTGCTCAGTTTCTGAGTCCATCATCTCCCCAGTCATAGGTACCTGGCTTTTCTTCTAGTCTGTCTGAGTCTCTACTATCCCTTCCAATTTTGGAGTTCCAGCTCTCTCATGTTCTCCTTCATCCTCAATCCCCTAGTCCTTGTTCTTTCCCTATGCCCCACTCTATTCTTCCTCTGCTCTCCCCCCGAGTCTGTTCTTTCCCTGCTCATCCCTCCAAGTCACTGAGTCTACATTCATCTGTTCTCCCCTACTCTTGTTCTCTCCCATAAAGCACTCTCCTCCACCCTTCTCCAACAGGCAGCTCTTCTTCTCAATCAGGCACCCCTCATTCTTCATCAGGCACCCTCTTCCCTTTCCAGAGACTCTATTCCTCCTTGTCCTCCTAGAATTTGCACCTCTCCTCATTCTATAAGTTTTCTAGCCACTCCCCCTTTTGTTTTCTGTGGGGCAGAACTCAAGGGGTACGAGGTATTATATTGGGGATACTAAGCCCCGTCATTGTTCTGTGGTGGTGGGATATATTATATTAGGCCTGCCTGTGTGGCATAGACTACATAATTTCAACAAATGAAGTGGAGGAATAGCCTAATGGATTCAATTCCCACTGCAGCTCCTTGTGACTCTTAACCATCCATTGCCCCAGGCACAAAATAAGCACCTATATATAATATGTAAACTGCTTTGATTGTAACCACAGAAATGTGGTATATCAAATCCCATCCTCTTCTTTTGCAACCTATCATCTTCAGAAGGAGGTACAGCCTAATGGTTAGTGCAGCAGGCTTTGATCCTTGCAAAGTGGGTTCAATTCTCACAGCACCTCGTGATCTTGGGCAAGCCACCTAACTCTCCATTGCCCTACTATAGAAGCATAGATTGTGAGTCTACTAGAGACAGAGAAAGCATCTGCATGTAACGTGCACAGCATACATCTAGTAGCACTATAGAAATGATTAGTAATAGTAGTAGACCAGAACCTGACATTATTCAGCCCAAAACAATGAATACATTAACATTAGTTAAGGTACTAATGTTTAGCACATCTACTGAATCCCCTACTTTAAATGTCACTGCTCAGTAAAGAATGATCTCCTCTGAATGTCATTCCTTTCAACTTCCTATCATGGACCTTCTTTGTTAAAACCTGCCAGATATTTGAACTCATCATAGTCTGCACCCTCCAACCTTCCCACTTTCCTTCTTTCTTAGACAGTGCATTTGAAGATGTAACCGGTAACCTTGTCCATAGATGGCAAAGTTCTGGGTGCCGTCTTTAGCCTCAGGTGAGCATGAGTGGGCACATAACTTCAGTATTAGGTTAGAGCCCAGGCTGGGGCCAGAGCTGTCTCTGGTAGGTTGGAGGGCTTCCCGCCCATATCTCCAACTCTGTTGCAACAGGGTAGAAATAATTTTCCACAAACACAGAAGTTGAACTCAGCAATAACTTTACTGCTCCAACTTCATATGACACTGTTAACTCCCAAAATACAAAAATTAGTAAAGGCTAAATTCAAAAGAGCAACAATACAATTTTTTATTCAGTTATAATCTTTTGAGCACAGCATAATTCTGAAAACTAACTAGACAAGTAAAATACCTACTATTCTAAACTCAATAAATCATACTTAGAAGAGCATACCATCCAATTAGCAATAACTCATCACAGTTGCCGCTGAGGAACTCATTAAGTAGTCCATAACTGGTAAACTCCACCATAGATAGCTCCACCATAAGTTCTAAATGGGAAAGAACACAGTTCCTTCACTTATGGGTCGATTCAATAAGTGGAGAGATCAAACGGGTGCCTCAAACAGATGCTTACAATGCATATACTAGCAATGATCCAGTGCATATAACACCAGTTAACTCCAGACAGCAACAATGGCTAACTTTCCATTACACTATTTATATCTCTTTTCCACCATTAGGATTGCAAGCTTAATTCGCTCTAGAGTTTAACCAGTCAGTCTGTCCCATCCCAGACCTCTGTGGGCTATTAGCTTTATTTGTCTCAGGGCCCCTTCAATTCTCGACTGTCTTAAGATCCTCTTAGGGGGATCCAAGATGGCGGATAGAACCTGACGCTGATCTCCACGCTCCTTGATTGTCCGCTATGCCGAAACACAGAGGGAAATCGACAGCTGCAGCTCCCCCAAGCCGACCTACCACTCTGACATTGGGTACGTTAGATACCTTTTTGCAGAGATCTGGAGTTCCATTGAGGTCGGATAACAGCACGCTTGCAACGCCTGGAATAGGTGGAAGCTCCGAAACGTCGCCAGTGCATGACATCTCTCTGAGTCCTGACCTGCGTGCTCGTCCCCCTCAGCCCCTGGGCGTTCTCTCTCCAGCGTCGTCATCGTCTCCATTGCAACCAGAAAGTGTTTCAGCCGTGGAGCTACGGGGGAACATATAAAGCTCGCCGGAGAGTAAAAATGCTGAAGGAAGCTTTGCCTGCAGGAGATCCTCTGAGTGCAACAGGAATGCAATCAGTAAGTACTCCAGCTGAAGGGGCACAGACTTTAAACACTCTTGCGTTTCTAGAAGCTAAGCCAGCAGAAGTGACCCTGGAAAATCTGTGGCTTTTGATAGTCAAATAAGGTAAAGTCTTATGTCCTCAAGTTCAAGTATTAGAATCCCGAGTAAAGAAATTAGAAGAAACAGTAGTAGTTGCGGAAAATGAAAGGAAAGAATTATCAAAAAATATAAAAAATCAACTGGAACTTATAGAAAAAACACAGGAGATACAAACAACTGTAACTAAAGATTGTATTAATATGAGAAGGAAGATTGAATTTCTGGAAAACTCCCAGAGGGCTAATAATTTGAGATTCTTAAATTTCCCTAGGACAATAACAATTGCCCCTAGGGAATTGTTGAAAAGATATTTAAAAGAGACCCTGGGGATGCCGGAGGATTCTCTTCCTCCTTTAATTCAGGCGTATTATTTACCAACTTAGGCGCTTGGAATTTCTTCTGATCCTATACAACAGGTGGATCAATCGTTAGAAGTTTCCGCAATACTAGAGGCTCCAACTGTGGAATTAGTTTCCCCAGCAACATTGTTGGTAACAGTTGCTTTTCCTCCAGATAAAATTTGGATTATGAGACAATTTTTAAAAAATAAAGACAAAGAATTTATGGGATTAAAAATACGCATATTTCCTGATGTTTCTAAGGAAACACAAAGAAGACGTAGGCAATTTTTGCTTTTAAAGCCAGGAGTCCTCCAGCTGGGAGCCACTTTTTACTTGCGTTATCCCTGCAAGTGTGTAATCTGTTACCAGTCAGTGAAGTATGTTTTTTACGAATCCTCACAACTTACAGAATTTCTTGCTGCCAGAAGATCTTGAGGGCTATATGTTAAGTGAGATAATATTAACATAAATAGAGCCCAGATGGAAATTAGAACTCTTTGTTTAGACAGGTTCAATATGTCTTCTTCTTATTTTTTCTTTAATATTCCACATGTGAAATTCTTGGATCATAAATTGAGGACTTGAGAGTACTTAAATCTGGTAAACTATAACCTTAAAATTATACGAATGTATTTGTTTTTGTTCCTTTTTCTTGATGAAGTACCTTTCTGTTCAAGTGGAATGCTTGAAAAATAATGTAAAATAATTATAAATAATAATAATAATAATAATAAAAGATCCTATTAGCGCTAGCCCTGCCAGTGTTCCAGTTATTTCCCTCTTAATCAAGAGTGAGAATTTCCTCCTCTCCCATTCTCACTTCCCCGGGTGTCCTTTCCTGCCGGATACTACTCTCTCTTTCTTTTTTCCCTTGTCTCCTCAGTTCAGGAAGACCTGCTCCTTCTCCTTTGACAGCCTCTACCACATAGCAGAGGCTGTTTCACTCTCTCCCAAATTTAGAGGCCCCCCAGGTCTGGTATCCCCTCTCAGCACTTTAGTTACCTGACCCTCAGCAAGGGTCAGGTAACCAATGACCCTGGAATTTCCCTGATCATTCCTTGGGCTAAGTTAGCCAAATTCACCCTGACTGTCACCTCTCACTATTATCATCATCATCACCGTAGTAACCCCTGTTAATTCTCCAGAATTCTGACCTACAGTTAGAGGATTTACTGAGGGGTTTACAGAAATCCATGTTCCATAATACACAAGGAAGGGACTTGACCGAAAGCGGGGGAAGACCATTGGAGGACTTCATTTGTAAGGTGTTATGAAAGACACACCAGTAGTAGAACTGGTTGAACTGAGAGAGAGAGAGAGAGACTGGAAGGTAACAATAAGTGCTTCTTGGCTTTGATTGATGCTCAGTGTGTACCTGATCCTACTACTTCCCTCTATGCTTGTCAGACTGTGTTTGCAATTATAATTACATGAGCAAAGATGTCTTGTAGTCATAGACCCCAAAACTCCTCTGTTCATACATCTCATGCCAAATGTTTAGCATAGGAGAAATGTGTGACTCTTAACCTGACACACTTTCCCTTTCCTGATTATATACTGTCTCTGCAGCATTCAGTATCCTAATGATGAAATAGGTCTCACAGCAGCATCTCAGTTTCTCCCATCTCTGCCACCTCCTCCCCACCAACCTCTTTCTCTCTTTCTTGTTATCATCTCACTTTTCTACAGTAACTAATTTAGTGCTGGTGAAATGTGCTGGACTGGGAATATTAGGAGCTGAAAATCTTATCTGTGCTCACAAAGAACTGAGAATGTGGGTGACAGAAGTGCAAACCTCACACACACATGAGAGAAAACGTAGAGCATGTGCAGCAGCGGTGTAAGCTTCAGATGCACTCACACATGTACACACATGCATACAAACAAACAAACAGTAAGTTACCACAGAAAAGATAGAGCATATGCAGCAGCATGTACACACACACACACACACACACACACACACACACACACACCTACCACAGAAAAAGTAGAGCATGTGCATGCATTCACACATATACACACATACATACATACACACACACACATACACCTACCACATAAAAGACAGAGCATGCACACACACACACACTGCCCCAGCACAAGAAAAGTACCACACAGGCAGCAGCAGTGCAAGTTGCAGATATATATATTTACCCACACCCACACCTACTGCATCCCAGCTCAAAAGAGAGGTACAGCATGGGCAGCATTAGTGCATTTTTCTTGCATAAACTGTGCTGCTGCTAATGTACCCTGAACTCTGCTCTGAAGAAACCACATCTAAAGGATGAAAAGGAAGTTCAGTTTCCATGGTGACGTGGCCCTTGACATCTTTTCCAACTTGGGCCTCCTGCCCATATTGCTGGGTTCTGAGCTGGGATCAACATACTTTGCATAGGCCGCAATAATTTTTAAATGGAAATAACTTTTGTACTTTACCGACTTGAGCAGGATTTGAACTAGCAATATTTTAAGTGAGATTCTCTATCTATATGGCAGTCCACTTAGCCAGCTTCTGTAACAAGAAATGAGCCAATATGGAAAGAATTAACTCTTTCCATGGGCCTATTCTGTCCTGCCTTTATTTTCATGTTCCTTCTTATCTTTCCATCCCCACACAGTACAATCATAGGTGGTGGTAGATATTTCTCTGCTGCTGCACCCCTTGTTAGATGTGTCTATGTGTTTCTCTGACCCTGACATCTCTTTCCTCTTCAGATTCCATCTGAAGATTTGCCTGTTCCCTCTAGCCCACAAATGCTGATATTATCCTCATCTGTTGATATGTAATCTTTGGTGCTCATTTTCAAACAAGAAAAATGTCTCATAAGCAGCACAAAGTGGAAGATGGACTGTTCTCTTGCCAAAACGTCTAAATTGTTATTTTTGTAAAGGCAGAATTGGGACTTTTTTTTACTGAGTTCATTCAAATAGCAAATGCGGGGGTGAGGGTGGGGGTGTTGGAGGCTTGTTTTGGGTGGAACTTGGGCAGGCTTTAAATTTGGACATTTTTCTGTGATAATGGAATTGAAAAAAAAAAGGTCTAAGGTAGAAAAAAAAGTACATTTTTATCTAGACCTGTTTCTAACTGCCCAGCTGACCACTGGAGGGATTAAGGAATGATCACCCCTTAATCCCCCAGTGGCCACTGACCTCCTGCCACCCCCCCCCCCCCCAAGATGTGACAGTGGTTGTAGATACCAGGCTCTATGACAGCTCCAGATATTATAGCCATTCCTAAGAAAGCAGCAAAGTGGATGGAGTAGCCTAGTGGTCAGTGCATTGGACAGTAAACAACAGGATCCAACTTCAATTCCAACATAGAAATACCTCCTGTACATATAAGTACATAAGTAGTGCCATACTGGGAAAGACCAAAGGTCCATCTAGCCCAGCATCCTGTCACCGACAGTGGCCAATCCAGGTCAAGGGCACCTGGCACGCTCCCCAAACGTAAAAACATTCCAGACAAGTTATACCTAAAAATGCGGAATGTACCTAAATATATAAGTGGCCTGCCAGATTGAGGCTATTGTAGTGGTGGACCTTAAAGTACAGTAGTTTCCCTCTGTTCCTGGAAAGCTCACCATACAATATGAAGGGGTTTAGGTGGGCTTTGCATCTGGGTCCCTTTATGTGAAGTCCACCGCACTGACCTCTAGGCTGCCCCTCTTCACTGCTGGGATGTCTGTATGGACTGGAATGCTGCCAGACAGATGTCCCTATAGCTTGTTTTTCTGGTTTTTTTCCAGGGATTTTTATTTTTTTTGAAAATGATACAAATGGACATGTTGAGCATGAAAATGTCTAGCTCAAAGCTATAATTGAACCAGATATTTAGACATTTTTCTTGTTCAGTTATGTATGTGAGCTATACATTTCATTGATACGTTTTTGCAAAAGTCTCAATTCGGATTTAGATGTCATATTGAAAATGCCCCTCCACATATGATGGATTTTTAAAGTACTTTGCTACTCGGTTTTGGATGGCAGGTGAATAAACGTGATATTTTCAATATCTAAACCTGACATTTTTAATATCTAATCCTGCATAGCTCTCAAAAGTTGGGCATTCTAGGGGTCATTGTTGGGTTGAGTGGTAGGGAAGAAGGATATGTATCATTTAAGGTTTCAAATATATGCACAGCTTTTCTGGCACATAATTCAAGCCACAGATATGGCAGGTGCAGGATATGGGATTAGTTTTATACTTGCATAACTTCATTTTCAAATATGACACTTTTTTGTCTAATGACCCTCCTGCTATGCCACCTGCTCCTGGTGTCATTCATGATTTTGATGCTTCTTCCATTCCAGATAACCATCTCATCCCTAGAGGGTGTGAGAATCATACTGTCCATGAATGGTTCCAGTTCAATTTCCAACCCTCTCTTTACTCATCATCCTAAGCAGTTTCTCACCTCCTTCCTTCCTTCCTTCCATCCATATTATGGTTTCCTCTAGATTTAGAGAAGGCAGTTTCCCCTCTGTGTATAAACAGTTTTTCACCCTTGCTGGAAAATCTGTAAGGCTGATCCAACTCTTGCATCTGATTTTCACCCCATTTCCAATTTACCTGTCATCTCCGAGTTTGTTGAGAAGGTTGTGGCAGCCCAACACATCACTTATCTTGGAAAAAATAGTTCTTTGCACAAACGGCAGCCCAGTTTCCATTCCCACTATGGAGCTGTGAATAGACTTCTTGCAATGCCTGACAACATCAGAACTCATCTCAGAAAAGGGAAGGAAATGATTAGTTGCAGTTGATCTCTTGGCAGCATCCAATCTGGTGAACCAGTCCATTCTCCTGACTAGGCTCTGAGACTTTCATGTCTCAGTTACAACACTTTCCTGGTTTTGCTCACATCTGATAGATTTTTATCATTTATCTTGTGGAGTACACCAAGGCTCTGTTCTGGATCGCATCTTGTTCAGCATTTTTCCTTCCCACAGGCACTATTAATATAGGGGTAGATATTCAGCTGGTGGTGGGGAGCATTTTTTTTTTAGCCACTGCTGGCATTATTCTTGTATATTCAACGTTGGGCCATGTCCAGGCACTGGTACTGAATATCCGCGTTCAGGCACCTATTTTTTATGTGGTTAAGTGCGATATTATTTTTATTTATTTTTGTTACATTTGTACCCCACACTTTCCCACTCATGGCAGACTCAATGTGGCTTACATGGGGCAATGGAGGGTTAAGTGACTTGCCCAGAGTCACAAGGAGCTGCCTGTGCCTGAAGTGGGAATCGAACTCAATTCCTCAGGACCAAAGTCCACCACCCTAACCACTAGGCCACTCCTTCATCAGCACTTAACTGCCTGAGCGACACTGCATAAAGATAGGACTGAGTTTTATCTGATTCAGTATTTTTTTATTTATTTATTGCATTTGTACCCCACATTATCCCACCTTTTTGCAGGCTCAATGTGGCTTACAGAATGTTGTTATGATGTAGTCATTACATGGTCTTAGATACTTAAGCTGAAAGTAAATGAATAAGATGGAAGGTCATTACTTGATTTTAAATACATAAGCTGAAAGTAGATGAATTAGATGCAAGGTGCTAGAAAGGTGTTGTGAGAATTTAAGGAATGGTTTATTAAGGAAGTCTTTCGTAGGCTTTCTTGAAGAGGTGTGTCTTCAAAGATTTGCGAAAGTTGGTTAGATTGTCCATATTTTTCAGGGCCGTGGGTAGTGCGTTCCAGATCTGTGTGCTTTTATACGCAAAAGTAGTAGCGTATGACTGTTTATATTCCTTTACAGCTGGGGAAGTTTAGATTGAGGAATTTTACGAGCCGATCTTTTGGTGTTTCTAGGTGGTAAGTTCACTAGGTTTAACATATAAAGTGGGGCGTCTGCATGGATGATTTTGTGGACGGTTGTGCAGATCTTGAACTCGATTCGTTCCTTGAGTGGTAGCCAATGTAGTTTCTCTCTTAGAGGTTTTGCCCTCTCATATTTAGTTTTTCCAAAGATGAGTCTGGCTGCGGTGTTCTGGGCTGTCTGGAGTTTTTTGATGGTCTGTTCTTTACAGCCTGCATACAAAGTGTTACAATAGTCCAGATGACTTATTACTAATGACTGTACTAGGGTACGGAAGATGTTTCTTGGGAAAAAAGGTTTTATTCTCTTGAGTTTCCACATTGAGTAGAACATTTTTTTCGTTGTATTCTTCACGTGGGTATCGAGTGTGAAGTATCGATCAATAGTGACTCCAAGAATTTTCAGGTTTTCTGAAATAGGGAGTGTGCAATATGGTGTGGTTATGGTAGGGTAGTTGATTGTGTTGTATTGGGAAGTGAGAACTAGACATTGAGTTTTTTCTGCGTTCAGTTTTAACTGGAATGAATCCGCCCAAGAGTGCATGATTTGGAGGCTCTGGTTGATCTCATTGATTATTTCGTTTAAGTTACTTTTGAACGGGATGTGGATCGTGACATCATCCGCGTAAATGTAGGGATTGAAGTTCTGGTTGGCTAGAAGTTTGGCTAGTGGAATCATCATAAGATTGAAAATAGTAGGCGAAAGGGGGGATCCCTGAGGCACTCCACGTTCCGGTGTCCAGGTGGTGATCTGTCATTATTCGTTGTTACTTGGTAAGATCTGGTGGTGAGGAATCCTTTGAACCATTTGAGAACTGGGCTTCCGATTCCAAAGTATTCTAGCAGGTGTAGTAATATTTCATGATCTACCATGTCGAAAGCACTAGACATATCGAATTGTAGTACGAGTATGTTCTTGCTGGTTGTAATTGTTTTTTTGAAAGTATTCATTGCAGACACTAGTACAGTTTCAGTACTATGATTTGATCTGAATCCTGATTGAGACTTATGTAGAATTGAGTGTGTGGTTAGGTATTCCGTGAATTGTTGAATCACTATGCCTTCCATCAGTTTTGTTATGAGCAGGATCGAAGCAACTGGACGGTAATTGGTTAGGTCCATTGTACTTTACTTGGCCACTTAGTATGGCCACTGAGATGGTTAAGTCCTAGATATTGGCATTTAACCACATAATTACCAACTCTGCCCCAAACTGCCCACAGTTTAGAGTTCTGTGGTGATATTCAGTGGCACTAAATATCAGCGGATGGCCCCACACAAATGATTTAACCGGTCATAAACTGTCTCTGGCCAGATAAATAGCTTTGACTATTGACCCCACAGAGTTTATGCTTTTTTTTTCCATTTATGCTAATGACATGATAAATTCCTATCTATCCACCTCAAATTTGTCTTCTCTTTTTTTCTTTCCCTAATAATCATCAAGCTGTCACTCTCAGGCTCTCTCACGCTCCCTCAGGCAAGTAGGAGCCCTTTTACAAAGCAGAAGTAGAGCTACTGCATGTGTAGCGTGTGCTAAATTGACACTACCTCCCAGTTTGCGTGCCCATCCAGTGGTAGTTTTGAAGTTGGTGCTCGCTGTTTCCCACGGTAGAAAACATTTTTCTATTTTCTACCACAGGGGGCGGTCCCGGTTGTAATCAACAGTGCAGCCACATTGGTGCGTGCTGCATGAGAACCACGCATGTAGCACGTAAGCCCTTACCGCTAGGCCAATGTGTGGCAGTAAGAGCTCAGGCAGTAAATAGCCGCACTCTACCTTTAACTCCAGCGCACGGCTATTTACTTCCTCCACTGAAAAAAAGCCTTTTTTCCCAGCCACGGTACAAAATGCCAAAAACACCCGCCCACACTACTGCAGGCCACTTTTTACTGCAGCTTAGTAAAAGGACCCTTTATTTTGGTACTGTGCTGTATTAACAGGTTTTCTCCCTCAGATATATTTCAGTAATACTGAGTTAGATGTAGTCGTGAACTATTACTTTATTTAAAAAATCTGCCACGTTAAAAAATGACAAGACCTCTCTGTCAGATTCTCACTATCTGAAGGTTCAGCTGTCCTCATCAGAACTCAGTAGAATTACTTCTCAGTCTGAGGTTTATTTTCTTTCTTTCTTTCAATGTCAGTTTTCTCAAAATCTGAACGTTGTCACAACTCTGAGCTTTATTCTCTCACACAGCACTCTAAAATATTTTTTTTATAGTTCAGGATATGCTTAGCCTCTAATACTAATCAGAAAAATCAACCAGTTCAGTATAATGCTTCATCAACATTCACTCATCAAAATCATTTCAGAAACTGTCACAGCTATTCTGTTCTATCTTAATAAATCTGACCCGCTGAGCGAAAAGATACCAAAAGGGGGATATGCGATCTATTTATACCATAAGATTCAGGGATATGAACTGCATAATCCTGCAAAATTTCAGCCTCAGGTATGGACTAATTACATCTTTAAAAAAAATGAGAAATGTTTATTAATAAAAAAAAATACATTTTCAGAAAAACCTGTGTAAAACATAAACCATTCTGTAATCCATAGGAAGTTACAGATAAAAATCTGACCATTTTTTGTATAGACTGTGATCAAATTTCTTACCAAGTTTCATCCCTAATAATTAAGAACTTGCTGTTCAGCTGACATGTTATATTAATCATGGTTGTATGGATTTCCACATGTTAATCTGATGCAAACTGAAAACTGTATTATTTTTCTCCTATTTCTCAAACTGTCCTCATCAACACTATGCGTTTGTTCATCGTATGTAAGACAGAAAAGCTGAAAATGTACCCAACAGAGCAGTTCAGAACATTAATTTTAACCTTTTAATTTTCATAAACATTAATACATAAAATGAAAGCACAGTAAAATTTAAGTCAGCTTAATTTAATAATAATTTCAGTTATAAAGAACCATGCAGCCGATTATAAACCGGTTCAATACTGAAAAATAGCAAAAATAATAGTTGCGTGACTCAAAACTCAGCTTATGGTGCCTAGATTGTTTGCTTCAAAAGCAAACAATATCAGTGATGCCATTTTATCTTTCATCTGCAACTCAGTTGTTCATGCCTTGGGCCCAAACACTCTGCAGTAGCTGCATTATGGTGGCTTTCGTTTGGGTGTTGCAAGATGTCCTGGTCCTGATGGTAGTGGCACATCAACTGATGAAGAGGCAGAATTGGTTATTTTGGTCTGCGATCTTCCTGTCTCTGAGGTCACGGGAAGTTGTGGTGATCATGCAGACTTTGTCCTCTTGGTATTGGCTGCATCAGATATTTTTTTTCTGCATTTCTATCTTGGTTTTGGCTCCTGCAGTGTGACAGAAGATGATGATGTTTTCCGAACATCAGCAGTTTCAGGAAGTTGGGATTTGCCTTCAGCATTTGGTGGTGCCTGATTACTGGGCTGGGTTCCTGTGGCACGGCAGTCTCTGTTGGTCTTACACCAAACAGGTCATGCTTCTCTCCTGGAACAAATGGCCAGATTTTTTCACACAGATAAGATTGCCTTTTTTGAGACAGTCCCAATGATGGTAATGGAGGAGGCAGAGATGGTTCATCATAGTTGGAGTTGATCAAAGTAACAGAAGTAGTTTCTGCTTTTGAATGTTTGTGACACATAACCACTCTGGACTTCTTACTAGAGAACTCGAAGACATGTTACTTCTTTAAGGGGTCCGTTTACTAAGGTGCGCTAACAGATTTAATGCGCACTAATAATTACCACGAGCTAAATGATAAGATGCCCATAGTAATATAATGGGTGTCTTATCATTTAGACAACACTAATCATTAGCATGCACTAAATCCATTAGTGCACTTTAGTAAAAGAACCTCTAGGTTTGGCACAGCTCTGAGTTGACACATTTTTCCTGCCAGTCATACATGGGCACAAATAGTTCTTTGCCATCAATGGATTCAGTAAGTTTGGCTTTCCTGGCACATACTGAAACTTCTCGGAAGTTGCACATCGATTACATCTGAACAGTTTTTGAATAACCCAGCACTGTAGTCTAGTGAGAACTTCGTGTGTCCCACAATTAAGAAATGCAACATGATTTGTGAATATAGTCCACATAAAACATGCCTGCAAAGATAGGACATCACATAATGATTTTTGTTTTGGCTACCACAGTTGTCAGCATTCAGCATGGCTTCAGTTTCTTGATACCTTTGTTTGAAATAGTATCATAGCGTTGATATCACCTGGTTAGAGCCTTTTCCCGTGACTGCATCCTCTGGGATGACAAACAAAACCATCTTTGACAAAGCTTGCCACATGATCCCCAAGAGTCTTATTTTGTAGGGTATCCAGATCATACGATGCATTCTTCTGCTGAAAGTAATTGAATGAATAGTGCATTGTACCTGTGAAGGACTGACTCACCCCAAGAGAATGACTAGGCATAGAATATGAAAAACATCAAAGTTGTAAAAAAAATTGCATAGTCCCTTTCTATTGACTCTATAGTACACAAAACTTTAAAAAAAATGAAAGTTGCCTAAATGTACCTCCCCAAACTTTTACAGCCTTTATCTATGTTATTTGTAATCCCATTTTGGTACCTTTTCACTCAGCGGGTCACAGGTGTATTAACAGCATTGTGGGCAGACTTGTACGGTCTGTGCCAGAGTCGGTGGTTGGGAGGCAGGGCTGGTGGTTGGGAGGCGAGGATAGAGCTGGGCAGACTTATACGGTCTGTGCCAGAGCCAGTGGTTGGGAGGCGGGGCTGGTGGTTCGGAGGCGGGGATAGTGCTGGGCAGACTTATATGGTCTGTGCCCTGAAGAGCATAGGTACAAATCAAAGTAGGGTATACACAAAAAGTAGCACATATGAGTTATCTTGTTGGGCAGACTGGATGGACCGTGCAGGTCTTTTTCTGCCGTCATCTACTATGTTACTATGTTAAATGTAATATTAGTCAAGCTTTTCCTAGTCTTTTCTAAGTTTTTCTCTGTCAGTATCTCTGCTCACTCAACCAAGTCGTAATTAGACTATACAAGCACAGATTTTCTTTTCCACACAACTTAATCCTCTTCAGATTTGTTCATTCAGGGTGTCTTTTACTAAAGTTTTCCTCGAGTTATCTGCAGCAGGGCCCATAGGAAGAAAATGGGCCCTGCTGCAGATAACTCAAGCTAAGCTTTAGTAAAAGACCCCCCAAACTAAATTCACATTTTTCCTCAGTTAAATTTCACCAGATGTCACAAAAATCTTTCTCACAGAAAAAAATGTCTCAAAACACCTTCATTAACCTGTTTCTAGCTTCTGGCTGACTACAACAGAACTTTTTTTTTTTCTCAGAATGTCACTGCTATTCCTGTCCATGTCATGAGGCAGCAAGAATCTCTATACTGTGTATGAATTTATCAGTGCTTGCTTTATGCATAACCTTTTTTTTTCTTAAAGATGTCCTTATAAAATTACTTTAATTTATATCCTCAATTACCCCCCCCACACACACACACTCATCCACACTCACTTAATCAACCTGACACTAACAGCCACCTGTTTCTAGCACTGCCTGAACCATCAAGCACTCGCTTACTGAAGTGAACTTTCCCCTTACTGTCTCATGCCAGCCTCAAGCCTTCATTATCACCAGCATATGTAGCCAGCCTGCTGCACAGAGCCAGGATCACTCCAAATTTCTCCACTTTTTTTTTCTGTGCCACTCTGCCTTCTGCTGCAGAGGAACGGAACTGTCTTAGCATATTTTTATTTTATTTATTTATACAAAATTTGCTATACCACTTTAACTATCTAGCAGACGTATGTTAAATTGTACAGTGCTGCGTAACCCTAGTAGCGCTTTAGAAATGTCAAGTAGTAGTAGTAGTAAATTGATTTTTTACTCGTTCCAAAAGTACAGACTAGGGGACACTAGAGGAAGTTACATGAAAATACTTAAATAGGAGGAAATATTTTTTCACTCACGAATAGTTAAGCTCTGGAACTCTTTGCCAGAGGATGTGGTAACAGTGGTTAGCATATCTGGGTTTAAAAAAGGTTTGGACAATTTCCTGGAGGAAAAGTCCATAGTCTGCTATTGAGACAGACATGGGAAGCAACTTCTTATCCTGGGATTTGTAGTATGGAGTGTTGCCATGATCTGGGTTTGGAAAACAGGATACTGGGCTAGATGGACAATTGGTCTGACCCAGTATGGCTACTCTTATGTTCAGATCTAGGCAGTTTACAATCTAAAATTCACAATGTATAAAAGGAACTACAATATTAACAGAAAAGAATAGCCATACATTCTACCACCATCATACCTAGGACATAATAGGGGAAGGGGCTAGAAAGATGGGGTCCTTTTACCAAGCTGCAGTAGCGGCAGGGGACATTTTTGCTGTGTACCAGGGCTCTTTTTACTGCAATGGGTAAAAAGCACCTAAAAAGACATGGAGGGGCATAATCGAAAGGGGCGCCCAAGTTTTCCTTAGGACGTCCTCGCAGGACTTCCCAGCGTAGGGGCAGGGAAACCCGTATTATCAAAACAAGATGGGCATCCATCTTTCGTTTCAATAATAAGGTCGGGGGCGCCCAAATTGCAAAATTTAGGTTGACCTTAGAGATGGTTGGCCTTAGAGATGGTCATCCCTGATTTTCGGCGATAATGGAAACTGAGGATGCCCATCTCAGAAATGACCAAATCCAAGCCAGCATTTGTAGTGCACTGGTCCCCCTGGCATGCCAAGACACCAACCGAGCACCCTAGGGGGCACTGCAGTGGACTTCAGAAATTGATCCCAGGTGCATAGCTCCTTTACCTTGTGTGCTGAGCCCCCAACCCCCCCAACCACCACAACTGTACACCACTACCATAGCTCTTAGGAGTGAAAGGGGGCACTTACATGTGGGTACAGTGGGTTTGTGGTAGATTTTGAAGGGCTCACATTTACCACCACAAGTGTAACAGGTAGGGGAGAGATGGGCCTGGACCCGCCTACCTGAAGTGCACTGCACCTGCTAAAACTGCTCCAGGGACCTGCATACTGCTGTGATGGACCTGGCATAGAGGCTGGAAAAAATATTTTTAAAAAATTTTTTTGAGGGTGGGAGTGGGTTAGTGACCACTGGGGGAGTAAGGGGAGGTCATCCCCGATTCCCTCCAGTGGTCATCTGGTCATTTAGGGCACATTTTTGTGGCTTGGTCATAAGAAAAAAAGGACCAAGTAAAGTTGTCCAAATGTTCGTCAGGGACACCCTTCTTTTTTCCATTATCGGTCGAGGACACCCATGTGTTAGGCACGCCCCAGTCCCGCCTTCGCTACACCTCTGACATGCCCCTGTGAACTTTGGTCGTCCCCGTGAAGGAAAGCAGTTGAGGACGCCCAAAATTGGCTTTCAATTATGCTGATTTGGGCGACCCTGTGAGAAGGACGCCCATCTTGCGATTTGTGTCAAAAGATGGGCGTCCTTCTCTTTTGAAAATAAGCCTGATGGTCATGCATTAAGATTATTACCCCATGACCATGTGGGGGAGGGGACTTACTGTTACCTACATAAGTGGTGGTAAGGGATCTCACGGTAACCATGCTAGAAATGACGTAATTATTTTCTGTAGTGCTGAATATGGCGCGTGCTCGATGCAAACTAATGACGGAGGCCTTGTTGGGCCAGTGGTAGTTCTGGGTTGCTGTGCAGCAACCCTTTAGTATAAGGGCCCCTAGGAAAAGAGAGAAGCTAAAGGGAAAACAGGAGAAGGAAGGGGGGCAGGGAAATGATCCAAATTTAAGGAACCAGCAGGAATCTGCAGCAAAACAGACCTATAGTAAATTATTAATTTGGTGAAAAAGCCAAGACTTAAAACTGACTTAAATTTTTTGAATATCAACTCAGTATGGATCTCATGGGGGAGAGAATTCCAATAAAATGGGGCTGCGAAATAAAAGGTATGATGTCTAGTAGAGGCTAATACAG
The DNA here is from genome assembly GCF_901765095.1 of Microcaecilia unicolor. NCBI lineage: Eukaryota > Metazoa > Chordata > Amphibia > Gymnophiona > Siphonopidae > Microcaecilia > Microcaecilia unicolor. The sequence continues at coordinate 324,181,844 of NC_044034.1, read as the reverse complement.
CTTGCTTGGGACTAGGGAGTACTAGGTGATAATCATTACTAGAAGAAAGAAAACGAGCAGGTGAATAAGGAATAGTAAAGCAAGCTAGATACTGTGGTGACCCCATCCTAAAGGCCTTGAATGCAAGTGTCAGGAGCTTGTAGGCAATTCTTTGTTCAAAGAGGAGCCAGTAATATTCTTGAAGTAATGGAGAAACATGATCAGATTTTTTTTGCATGGCACAGTAATTTGATTGCTATGTTTTATAATGACTCCAATAGTTTCAAATTATAATGAGAAGAACCAAGATAAACTATATTGCAATAGTTGATTCTGGTAATTAGTAACGAGATAATGAGAGAGTGAAAGGTATCATGGTTAAAGTATCTTCTAATTAACCGTAGCTGTCTAAGAATGGAAAAAAAACCCAGGGACGTGTGTATCTCTCTTCCATGTGTATGTGTGGCCTCCTCTCTTGAAGTTTTGGGATGTTTCAGTCTTCTGGTATCTGCCTCTTCAGTGTTTCTGTGTACCCATGCCAGCTTTGGCCCTGTACAGGCCATTTCTGTTTTGTGCACACCTCCAGTGTGTTCTGTGCATGCATGCATACACACATATCTATAACCTTCTGAAGCTGGTACCTACAGCCTATCAAATCTGACTGGATTTGATAGGCTGACTACACAATATCTGCAGGCCACCGCTGCCCAACCCTGCCTCAAGACTCCAAGCCTTTTCTCTGGACCCCACTCCTGAACCCAGCACCATCTGCGTGCATGCCTCCTGCTCACATGTATTCATGTACCACTCCAGGAACATGAGGGGTAGAATTAGCCTCAGGCACTTCTGGCCCCAATCATTCCTGCTGCTCAGCCTTACCTTTACAACAGTGCAATGGCTCCAAAACCTACCTCCTTGTCTCCTCCTATGATGCCTTCCAGGCAGTCCTGAAACTCCACATTTTGCAGACTCAGGTAAATGTAAAAAAAAAAAATCATACATTTGTCAAAGTATTGTGCATTACTACAGATAATTATTCAACTTTTGATTCACATATCTGTAATCTCATGAAAAGATCTTTTTTTTATTTATCAGTTTCCATTCAAAATTCTCTGCAGAAAAGTTGGTGTGGCCCTTGCAGAACTATAGAAATTACGTCAGAAGAAGGCGGGACATTGAGTGAAGGGAAGACTAGTAGAGACGTCAGGAGCGCCGCCTCCTTCACTGACGCTGCGCCTTCGCTGCCGGAGGGAGGTAAATTTAAAAGGGATCTTCTTGGGGGGAAGAAGAGGGCGGGCAGTTGAGACATGGGAGCGGGAGGGCAGGGGAGAGAGGAGCGTGGATGGGAGAGCAACGATCACCTTCACGGGGGGGGGAGGGGGCACGCACGCCAACTGTTCATCTGCGGGGGGGGGGGCGCTGGGGGCGCCAACTGATCCTCTGCAGGGAGGCGCCACAGACCCTTGGCACAGCCCTGCTAAGGTGTGCTGAAAAATGACCTGCGGTAGTGTAGATGCGTGTTTTGGGTGTGCGCAGAATCAGTTTTCAGCGCACCTGCAAAAAAAAAAAATGCCTTATTTTTCTTTTTGACAAAAATGGATGTGCGGAAAAATGAAAATTGCTGTGTGTCCATTTTGAGTCTGAGACTTTACTGCCAGCCATTGACCTAGGGGTATATTCTCACGCGGTAACCAGACGGTAATGACCTACGCGCATCAAATGCCACTTGGCACGGCCAATACCCGCGTCCAAAAATATAAATGATTTTGGATGTGCATATCGGACATTGCCCCAAAAATGAAATTACAGCAAGAGCCATGCAGTAGCCAGGTGGTAACTCCATTTTGGTGCGCGTTGGTCACGCATAGACGCTGACGCGGCTTAGTAAAAGGGCTCCTGAACTATTAAAGCTAAATGACTACTTTCTTTAACCAAAATGTGCACACCTTGTTTAATTGAAACAGAGTTATGCTTATCTGAGAACTGTTTACTGAGGTTATTCAATATCAGAATTCTAAAATCCTGGAAAAGGAATATATAAATTGATATTTGTTTGACTGAATTAGAATTATATTTTCTTAACTTTATTAGTGTGATAATAAATACATTTTTAATGTTAAGTTTCCTGCATGGTGTTGAGTTTACTGGGAAACACATTACACCAACCTTGACTTGTTAATATCAAATTTTTGTAAATTGTAATACCATCACTCCACCAGCAGAGGGCTTACATTACAGCTAAATTTTGGGTCTGCTGACCGATAAATTTGAAACAGATGTAAAGATAAACAGATTTATTCAGCTGACTTAATTAGATATGTCTCTAAATATCCTGTTAAAGTTAACTAAGGGGCCCTTTTACTAAAGTACGGTAAATTTTGCACTTAATGCACATTTAACATAACAATTAATATGTGATAAATACAAAGCCTTTGCGGTAAATGCAGGGGGTGTGCCCAGTATCTGCCCTGCATTTGCCACATAGAGCAGGGAGTTACTGCTCAGGCACCACATTATAGGCTTGATAGCACGAGAGCACTCTACACAAAGACAGAACTAATGCTGTGGTGCACCCACCTCCCCATCTGTATCCTCCAATCTAATCCCCCCCCCCCCCCCCGACATCAGGATTCCCTATGATTCCCACCCTCCAATATCAATATCTGCTCCAATCCCATCCCCTGACATCAATAAATACCCACGTCACATCCAGATCCTGCTCACTCCTGTATTAGGTAGCTAACATGGGATTTTTGCCGCAGTGGCTGACTCTTTAGCGCAGGGACAGTAGCATGGGTACACACTACTATTTACCAGGCAGTAAACCCACGTTAGCTACTTAAAGTACCTTAGCAAAAGGGCCCCTAAATTAGTCACCTGTTAGTTTTAAATGGGCTTAGCAGTGTGGTATATCATTTCATTTACTATAGAGAGATACACAGAGGGAAGATAGGGTAATAGAACCTTCTCACAGCCTGAACTGTGGGTTGAACAAGGAGTCTACCACAACAAGTGGAACAAAGGAGCTTAAAAGGAAAATGTCTGGCTCTAAATGTAGAAGTTATATTGTAATTCTTATAGACTACCCCTTCTGCCTGATATTCAGCTTGCAGGGGTGAGCATTTTTCTACATGCTGGCCACCGTAGTTAGAATTATGACAGCAGATAAGGGCCAAATGGCCCTTCCAGTCTTCCCATCCTCAGTAACCACAAACTCCTCCTTTCCCTAAAAGATCCCATGTGCCTGTCCCATGCTTTCTCAAATTCAGACACAGTCCTTGTCTTCATGATATCCACTGGGAGGCCATGCCACGCGTCCACTACCCTTCCCGTGAAAGAGTATTTTTTTAGATTACTCCTTAGCCTATTTCCTCTAAACTTCATCCTATACCCTATCATTCTAGAGTTCTCCTTCATTTGAAAAAGGTTCACATCCTGTACATTGATGCCACTGAGGTATTTAAATGTCTCTATCATATCCTCTCTCTCCCGCCTTTCTTCCAGAGTATACATATTGAGGTCTATAAGTCTGTCCCCATACGCTTTATGACAGAGACCACTGACCAATTTTGTAGCTGCCCTTTGGACCGACTCCATTCTGTTTATATCTTTTTATAGGTGTGGTCTCCAGAATTCCACACAGTATTCTAAATGGGGCCTCATCAGAGACTTATACAAGGGCAGTATCACCTCTTTTTTTCTTGCTGGTCATCCCTCTCCTTATGTACCTGAGCATCCTTCTAGCTTTGACTGTCACATTTTCTGCCTGTTTGGCCACCTTAAGATCATCAGATACAATCACCCCGAAGTCCTACTCTTTTTTGATAAACAGAAGTACTTCACCCCCTATACTGTGCCATTCCCTTGGAATTTTGTAACCCAAGTGCATGACCCTGCATTTTTTAGCATTAATTCTTTGTTGCCAATTATTGGACCATTCTTCAAGTGCCCACCCTATATAATAGGGTGGACACTTGAAGTTTGGTATCATCTGCAATATCGCTCACAAAGATGTTAAAAAGAGCTGGCCCACAGACCGATCCCTGCTGATAACATCCTTTTCCTCAGAGCAAACTCCATTTACCACTACCCTCTATCTCCGTCCATTTAACAAGTTTCTAACCCAGTCAGTCATTTTAGTGCTTACTTTATCAGTCGTCTATGTAAAACCATGTCAAAGGCTTTGCTAAAATCCAAGCACACACACCACATCTAGTTAAGAACATAAGAATAGCCATATTGGGTCAGACCAACGGTCCATCTAGCCCAGTATCTTGTTTCCAACAGTAGCCAATCCAGGTCACAAGTACCTGTCAAAAACCCAAATAGTAGCAAGATTCCATGCTACCAATCCCAGGACAAACAGTGGCTTCCTCAATAGCAGATACACTAACCACTGTTACCTCATCCTCCGGCAAAGAGTTCCAGAGCTTAACCTTTCATTGCGTGAAAAAATATTTCTCCTTTTTGTTTTAAAAGTATTTCCCCTAGTGTTTGTACGTTTTGATTCACTTCTATTCGTTCTATACCACTCAGAATTTTGTAGACCTCAATCATATCTCCCCCCAATCGTCTCTTTTCCAA